>NC_069504.1:215639009-215956509 GCF_027579735.1 Bombina bombina | reverse complement strand
CAGCATTTTTATGTATTACCCATTCCTCAGTATTGCATAACCAACACGGTTATATTATTACACTTTATACCTTTGTGATTACCTAGTTTTTAAGCCTCTGCAGACTGACCCCTTATTCCAGTTCTTTTGAAAGACATGCATTTTAGCCAATCAGTGCTGAAATAATCCAACAGGAGTGAGCACAATGTTATCTATATGGCACACATGAACGGGCAGTGTCTAACTGTGAAAAACTGTCAAAATGCACTGAGATAAGTGGCAGTTCAACGGCTTAGAAATTACCATATGAGCCTACCTAAGTTTAGCTTTCCACAAAGAATACCAAGAAAGCAAAGCAAATTTGATGTTAAAACTAAATTAAAAATTTGTTTAAAATTGCATGCCCTATTGGAATCATGAAAGTACAATTTTGACTAGACTGTCCCTTTAAAGGGACAGTCTACTTCTAGACAATAGGAAGATTATTACCTACAACCAATTACAGGAAAAAAACAGAATTTATGCTTACCTGATAAATTACTTTCTCTTGTGGTGTATCCAGTCCAAGGATTCATCCTTTACTTGTGGGATATTCTCATTCCCTAAAAGAAGTGGCAAAGAGAACACACAGCAGAGCTGTCCATATAGCTCCCCCTCTAGCTCCACCGACAGTCATTCTACCAAAGGTTAGGAAGAAAAAGTAGAAACCATAGGGTGCAGTGGTGACTGTAGTTTAAACAAAAAATTTTTACCTGACTTAAGTGCCAGGGCGGGCCGTGGACTGGATACACCGCAAGAGAAAGTAATTTATCAGGTAAGCATAAATTCTGTTTTCTCTTGCAAGGTGTATCCAGTCCACGGATTCATCCTTTACTTGTGGGATACCAATACCAAAGCTTTAGGACACGGATGAAGGGAGGGAACAAGACAGGTACCTTAAACGGAAGGCACCACTGCTTGCAAAACCTTTCTCCAAAAAATAGCCTCCGAAGAAGCAAAAGTATCGAATTTGTAAAATTTGGCAAAAGTATGCAGTGAAGACCAAGTCGCTGCCTTACAAATCTGTTCAACAGAAGCCTCATTTTTGAAAGCCCATGTGGAAGCCACTGCTCTGGTAGAATGAGCAGTAATTCTTTCAGGAGGCTGCTGGCCAGCAGTCTCATAGGCCAAACGGATGATGCTTTTCAGCCAAAAAGAAAGAGCGGTAGCAGTCGCTTTCTGACCTCTCCTCTTACCAGAATAGATAACAAACAAGGAAGATGTTTGTCTGAAATCCTTAGTTGCTTGTAAATAGAACTTAAAGGCACGAACTACATCAAGATTGTGTAATAGACGTTCCTTCTTCGAAGATGGATTAGGACACAGAGAAAGAACAACTATTTCCTGGTTAATATTCTTGTTAGAAACAACTTTAGGAAGAAAACCAGGTAAGGTGAATCACACTGTAAGGCAGATAATTCTGAAACTCTTCGAGCAGAAGAGATAGCTTTCAAAGATAACAACTTAATGTCTATGGAATGTAAAGGTTCAAACGGAAACCCTTGAAGAACTGAAAGAACTAGATTCAAACTCCATGGCGGAGCCACAGTTTTATAGACAGGTATGATTCTGACTAAAGCCTGAGCAAACGCTTGAACGTCTGGTACCTCTGCCAGACGCTTGTGTAACAGGATAGACAAAGTAGATATTTGTCCTTTTAAGGAACTAGCTGACAATCTTTTCTCCAATCCTTCTTGGAGAAAAGACAATATCCTGGGAATCCTAACCTTATTCCATGAGTAACCCTTGGATTCACACCAACAAAGATATTTTCGCCATATCTTAAGGTAGATTTTCCTGGTGACAGGCTTTCTAGCCTGAATCAGAGTATCTATAACTGACTCAGAGAATCCACGCTTTGATAGAATTAAGCGTTCAATCTCCAAGCAGTCAGACGTAGAGAAACTAAATTTGGATGCTTGAACGGACCCTGTATTAGAAGATCCTGCCTCATTGGCAGTGTCCATGGTGGGACAGATATGTCCACTAGGTCTGCATACCAAGTCCTGTGTGGCCACGCAGGCGCTATCAGAATCACTGAAGCCTTCTCCTGCTTCATTCTGGCAACCAGACGCGGGAGGAGAGGAAACAGTGGAAAAACATAAGCCAGATTGAAGGACCAAGGGGCTGCTAGAGCATCTATCAATACCGCCTTGGGATCCCGGGACCTGGACCCGTAGAGAGGAAGTTTAGTGTTCTGACGGGACGCCATCAGATCCAACTCTGGGGTACCCCATAGCTGAGTCAGCTGGGCAAATACCTCCGGGTGGAGTTCCCACTCCCCCAGGTGAAAAGTCTGACGACTTAGAAAATCCGCCTCCCAGTTGTCTACTCCTGGGATGTGAATTGCTGAGAGATGGCAGGAGTGATCCTCCGCCCACCTGATTATTTTGGTTACTTCCGTCATCGCTAGGGAACTCTTTGTTCCCCCCTCATGATTGACGTAAGCTACAGTCGTAAATGTTGTCCGACTGAAATCTGATGAATTTGGCCGCAGCTAGTTGAGGCCATGCCTGAAGAGCGTTGAATATCGACCTCCGTTCCAGAATGTTTATCGGGAGAAGAGTTTCTTCCCGAGACCATAAGCCCTGAGCTTTCAGGGAGTCCCAGACCGCACCCCAGCCTAACAGACTGGCGTCTGCGGAAACATATTCCCTGAGACAGGTGTTCATGGTCCAACTGAATTTGAGGAGACAAATCTGCATAATCCCCATTCCACTGTTTGAGCATGCATAGTTGCAGTGGTCTGAGGTGTATCCGAGCAAAAGGGACTATGTCCATTGCCGCTACCATTAGTCCGATTGTCTCCATGCACTGGGCTACAGATGGCCGAGGAATGGAATGAAGAGCTCGGCAAGTAGTTAACAGTTTTAACTTTCTGACCTCCGTCAGAAATATCTTCATTTCTACCGAGTCTATCAGGGTTCCTAGGAATGGAACTCATGTGAGGGGGGAGAGAGAACTCTTTTTGACGTTCACCTTTCTCCCGTGAGAACTCAGAAAGGCCAATACAATCTCCGTGTGAGACTTGGTACTTTGGAAAGTCGACGCCTGAATTAAGATGTCGTCTAGGTAAGGCGCCACTGCTATGCCCCGCGGTCTTAGAACCGCCAGGAGAGACCCTAGCACCTTTGTGAAAATTCTGGGAGCAGTGGCCATCCCGAAAGGAAGAGCAACAAACTGAAAATGCTTGTCCAGAAAGGCGAACCTGAGAAACTGGTGATGATCTTTGTGGATAGGAATGTGCAGATATGCATCCTTTAGATCCACGGTAGTCATATATTGACCATCCTGGATCATTGGTAAGATTGTCCGAATGGTCTCCATCTTGAATGATGGGACTCTGAGGAATTTGTTTAGAATTTTTTAGATCCAGGATTGGTCTGAAAGTTCCTTCTTTTTTGGGAACCACAAACAGGTTTGAGTAAAGCCCCAGTCCTTGTTCTGCAATTGGAACTGGGTGGATCACTCCCATTGTATGTAGATCTTCTACACAGCATAAAAACGCCTCTTTCTTTGTCTGATCTGTAGACAGATGAGAAATGTGGAACCTTCCCCTTGGAGGAGAGTCCTTGAATTCTAGAAGGTATCCCTGGGCTACAATCTCTAATGCCCAAGGATCGTGTACATCTCTTGCCCAGGCCTGAGTGAAGAGAGAGAGTCTGCCCCCTACTAGATCCGGTCCCGGATCGGGGGCTACCCCTTCATGCTGTCTTGGTGGCAGCGGCAGGCTTTTTGGCCTATTTACCCTTATTCCAGCCCTGGTAAGGTTTCCCGGTTGCCTTGGGCTGTGAAGCGTTACCCTCTTGCTTTGCAGCCGGAGAGGATGAAGCGGGGCCGTTCCTGAAATTGCGAAAGGAAAGGAAATTAGCTTTGTTCTTTGTCTTAAAGGGCTTGTCCTGAGGGAGAGCATGGCCTTTTCCCCCGGTGATATCTGAAATCTCTTTCAATTCAGGCCCGAAGAGGGTCTTTCCTTTGAAAGGAATGTTCAAAAGCTTGGATTTAGACGACACATCGGCCGACCAGGACTTTTCGCCGCTAACTTAGCTATTTGGAAAGCGGCGTCAGTGATAAAAGAATTAGCTAGCTTTAGAGCCTTAATTCTATCCATAATTTCCTCATATGAGGTCTCCGTCTGGAGCGAGTCTTCCAGCTCCTCAAACCAGAAAGCAGCTGCAGTAGTTACAGGAATAATGCAGGCAATAGGTTGGAGAAGAAAACCTTGTTGAACAAACATTTTCTTAAGTAAACCCTCTAACTTCTTATCCATAGGGTCTTTAAAAGCACAACTGTCTTCAATTGGTATGGTTGTGCGTTTAGCAAGTGTAGAAACAGCCCCCTCCACCTTAGGGACCGTCTCCATGTGAAGCAGCACAAACTTCTCTGCAATTCTAACTGCGCATCTGAGGCGCAAAATTAGGCCCCTCCCACTCTACTCCGGAGCTGTGAGGCGTAGTAAATCACTCTTAAGAAAATAAAAAACAGCCATGTGGGTAATAACCCTAGAAAGAACCCCAAAAGGACTTTCAAAGTGTCTACAAACGATATTTTTCTTAAATAAACAATCGATTGCCCTGAATCAGTGTCAACCAGCATAATTAGCCCTGTTATGTAAGC
Source organism: Bombina bombina (assembly GCF_027579735.1). Taxonomy (NCBI): domain Eukaryota; kingdom Metazoa; phylum Chordata; class Amphibia; order Anura; family Bombinatoridae; genus Bombina; species Bombina bombina. The sequence continues at coordinate 215,951,874 of NC_069504.1, read as the reverse complement.
ATTCAATTCCTTACTAAGTCTGTGAACATAGCTTACCCTCCCCTCATGGGGATATTGTCAGTCTCTTCTAGCATTATCTCAGTCTTGTCTAGAAATAAATGACGGAACATACCTCATTGCAGATTACCCCGCAAACCGTTCCCCCCCAATTGAAGTTTTCTGGTACTCCTCAGTCCTGTGTGGGAACAGCAGCGGATTTTAGTTACAACATGCTAAAATCATTTTCCTCTCAGCAGAAATCTTCATCACTTTTCTGCTAGAGAGTAAATAGTACAAACCTGTACCATTTAAAATAACAAACTTTTGATTGAAGATAATAAAAACTACAATTCTAACACCACATTCACTTTACCCTCCCGTAGAGATACCCTAGTGCTTAGAGCCGGCAAAGAGAATGACTGGGGGGTGGAGCTAGAGGGGGAGCTATATGGACAGCTCTGCTGTGTGTTCTCTTTGCCACTTCCTGTAGGGAATGCGAATATCCCACAAGTAAAGGATGAATCCGTGGACTGGATACACCTTGCAAGAGAAATAGGACCTATACGTCTGCCATGGTTTTTATATCTACAGATAGCCTCAGCTATTACTTCATATATTAGGACTGGGATTGAGGTTAAGGACAAAACCATCTTTGAAAAGTTGTGCAGTGCAGCACATAGACAAAAAAGAGCAGTGTCACACTTATATTTATACATACAGGAAACACACACAATATCAAAGTCTCCTGCCATCCTCCAATGGGAAGCAGACTTAGGTAAAACACTTGACGACTTGGAATCAAATTTCCTAAACTCCGCTAAGGGCCTGCTGGGAGCAGACTTGAGGGAGAATAACATCAAGACAACATTTTGTTGGTACTTAACCCCTTTAAAAACAGCACATATGGTCAAGGGAGGTACCAGGCAATACTATAGAGGATGTACACAGTTGGGTACATATTTTCATATGTGGTGGGAGTGTCCTGGGGTGCAGAAGGTGTGGCTCAACCTCTCTAAGATGTTAACCACCATATTAGAGGAACAAGTAACATTGATGCCTATGCAGGCTTTGCTGAACGATGGTGATCCAAGATTCAATAAACCTATAAACCAATTTATTAGAATTGTATGTAGAGTGACCCGTATATCTATAGCAAACTATTGGAAACTAGGAGTACCAGAGAGGATGGAGGTGCTCGGGAGGATTAGGAACATGTCCAATCCTACCTTTATTATTTACCTTTATTATTAATTTTGCTAAGTTCACTTGATATTCTTTGTTAAAAAGTAATCCTAAGTGAGTTCAGGAGCATGCACGTCTCATTAGCCATCTGGCACTGCGCTGCGGAATCTGTTGGCACTCTACAAATACCTGATTATAATAATAATCTGGCAGCAGCATTTGCAATAATATTTGTAAAATTGTTATACATAGTTACACTGTTGCCACAGAATGCTACAGACGATCTAAGGCAGCAAAGTGTTCTGCTTAGGACATTTTTAGCTGGTGCACCACCCAGCTGATTTTACTGACCACGCTAAAGTTAGCTAAAATTTGCTTATATTAAAAATGTTTCATTTTTATTGCACAAAATTATCATTAAATATATTTATGTTAAATTAAGCCATTAACTTGTGATTTGGATAGCAGAAAATTATATAATATTAGGGAATATTACACTGCCCGCACCCAGCTACTTCAAAATTATTATTCTTTATTTTTAAAGCGCTCACAGATTCTGCAGCGCCGTCCATGGGTACAGAGATAAGTACAATGATAAAAACACAATTTATGCTTACCTGATAAATTTATTTCTCTAGTGGTGTATCCAGTCCACGGATCATCCATTACTTATGGGATATTCTCATTCCCAACAGGAAGTTGCAAGAGGACCCACAGCAAAGCTGTTATATAGCTCCTCCCCTTCCTACCATATCCAGTCATTCGACCGAAAACAAGCAGAGAAAGGAGAAACCATAGGGTGCAGTGGTGACTGTAGTTTAAATTAATAAATACCCTGCCTTAAAATGACAGGGCGGGCCGTGGACTGGATACACCACTAGAGAAATAAATTTATCAGGTAAGCATAAATTGTGTTTTCTCTAGTAAGGTGTATCCAGTCCACGGATCATCCATTACTTATGGGATACCAATACCAAAGCTAAAGTACACGGATGAAGGGAGGGACAAGGCAGGAACTTAAACGGAAGGTACCACTGCCTGTGAAACCTTTCTCCCAAAAATAGCCTCCGAAGAAGCAAAAGTATCAAATTTGTAAAATTTTGAAAAAGTATGAAGCAAAGACCAAGTCGCCGCCTTGCAAATCTGTTCAACAGAGGCCTCATTTTTAAAGGCCCAGGTGGAAGCCACAGCTCTAGTAGAATGAGCTGTAATCCTTTCAGGGGGCTGCTGTCCAGCAGTCTCATAGGCTAAGCGTATTATGCTTCTTAGCCAAGCCTTTTGACCTCTCCTCTGACCAGAGTAAACAACAAACAAAGCAGATGTTTGCCGAAAATCCTTAGTAGCTTGTAAGTAAAACTTTAAAGCACGAACCACGTCCAAATTGTGTAATAGAGGTTCCTTCTTTGAAGAAGGATTAGGACACAAGGATGGAACAACAATCTCTTGATTGATATTCTTGTTAGATACCACCTTAGGTAAAAACCCAGGTTTGGTACGCAGGACTACCTTATCAGAATGAAAAATTAGATAAGGAGAATCACATTGTAATGCAGCTAACTCGGAGACTCTACGAGCCGAGGAAATAGCTACCAAAAAAAAAGGACTTTCCAAGATAAAAGTTTTATATCAATGGAATGAAGAGGTTCAAACGGGACACCTTAAAGAACCTTAAGAACCAAATTTAAGCTCCATGGCGGAGCAACAGGTTTAAACACAGGCTTGATTCTGATTAAAGCCTGAACGTCTGCCAGACGTTTGTGCAAAAGAATAGACAGAGCAGAAATCTGTCCCTTTAAGGAACTAGCTGACAAACCTTTTTCCAAGCCTTCTTGGAGAAAAGATAATATCCTAGGAATCCTGACCTTACTCCATGAGTAGCCCTTGGATTCACACCAATAAAGATATTTACGCCATATTTTATGGTAAATTTTCCTGGTGACAGGCTTTCGTGCCTGTATTAAGGTATCAATGACTGACTCCGAGAAGCCACGCTTTGATAAAATCAAGCGTTCAATCTCCATGCAGTCAGTCTCAGAGAAATTAGATTTGGATGGAGGAAAGGACCCTGAAGTAGAAGGTCCTGTCTCAGAGGCAGAGTCCATGGTGGAAAGGATGACATGTCCACTAGGTCTGCATACCAGGTCCTGCGTGGCCACGCAGGCGCTATTAAAATCACTGATGCTTTCTCCTGCTTGATCTTGGCAATCAGTCGAGGGAGCAGAGGAAACTGTGGAAACACATAAGCCAGGTTGAAAGACCAGGGCGCTGCTAGAGCATCTATCAGCGTCGCCCTGGGGTCCCTGGAATTGGATCCATAATAGGGAAGCTTGGCATTCTGTCGAGACGCCATGAGATCCAGTTCTGGTTTGCCCCAGCGATGAATCACTTGTGCAAATACCTCCGGATGGAGTTCCCACTCCCCCGGATGAAAAGTCTGTCGACTTAGAAAATCCGCCTCCCAGTTCTCTACACCTGGGATATGGATAGCTGATAGATGGCAGGAGTGAAATTCCGCCCAGCGAATTATCTTTGAGACTTCTAAAATCGCTTGGGAACTTCTTGTTCCCCCTTGATGGTTGATGTAAGCCACAGTCGTGATGTTGTCCGACTGAAATATGATGTACCTCAGAGTTGCTAACTGAGGCCAAGCCTGAAGAGCATTGAATATCGCTCTTAGTTCCAGAATATTTATTGGAAGGAGAGACTCCTCCTGATTCCACAATCCCTGAGCCTTCAGGGAGTTCCAGACTGCACCCCAACCTAGAAGGCTGGCATCTGTTGTTACAATCATCCTATCTGGCCTGCGAAAGGTCATACCTTTGGACAAATGGACCCAAGATAGCCACCAGAGGAGAGAATCCCTGGTCTCTTGGTCCAGATTCAGTTGAGGGGACAAATCTGTGTAATCCCCGTTCCACTGACTGAGAATGCATAGTTGCAGCGGTCTGAGATGTAAGCGTGCAAAAGGCACTATGTCCATTGCCGCTACCATTAAGCCGATTACTTCCATACACTGACCCACCGAGGGGTGCGGAATGGAATGAAGAACCCAGCAGGAATTTAGAAGCTTTGATAACCTGGACTCCGTCAGGTAAATTTTAATTTCTACAGAATCTATCAGAGTCCCTAGAAAGGAAACTCTCGTGAGTGGGGATAGAGAACAGATAGAGAACACCTTTCCTCGTTCACTTTCCACCCATGCGACCTCAGAAATGCCAGTACTACGTCCGTATGAGACCTGGCAATTTGGAAGTTTGACGCCTGAATCAGGATGTCGTCTAAATAAGGTGCTACTGCTATGCCTCGCGGCCTTAGGACCGCTAGAAGCGACCCTAGAACCTTTGTAAAAATTCTTGAGGCTGTAGCTAATCCAAAGGGAAGAGCTACAAACTGGTAATGCCTGTCTAGAAAGGCAAACCTGAGAAACCGATGATGATCTTTGTGTATCGGAATGTGAAGGTAAGCATCCTTTAGATCCACTGTAGTCATATATTGACCCTCCTGGATCATAGGCAGGATGGTACGGATAGTTTCCATCTTGAATGATGGAACCCTGAGGAATTTGTTTAAGATCTTTAGATCCAAAATTGGTCTGAATGTTCCTTTTTTTTTGGGAACCACAAACAGATTTGAGTAAAAACCCTGTCCTTGTTCCTCGTTTGGAACTGGATGGATCACTCCCGTAACTAAGAGGTCTCGTAACCAGTGTAAGAATGCCTCTCTCTTTATCTGGTTTGCAGATAATTGTGAAAGGTGAAATCTCCCTTTTGGGGGAGAAGCTTTGAAGTCCAGAAGACATCCCTGGGATATAATTTCCAACGCCCAGGGATCCTGAACATCTCTTGCCCACGCCTGGGCAAAGAGTGAAAGTCTGCCCCCCACTAGATCCGTTACCGGATAGGGGGCCGTTGCTTCATGCTGTCTTGGAGGGAGCAGCAGGTTTTCTAGCCTGCTTACCCTTGTTCCAGGTCTGGTTTGGTTTCCAGACTGCTTTGGATTGAGCAACAGTTCCCTCTTGTCTTGCATTAGAGGAGGTTGATGCCGCACCTGCCTTGAAGTTTCGAAAAGGCATGAAAATTAGACAGTTTGGCCCTGGATTTGGACCTGTCCTGAGGAAGGTCATGACCTTTTCCTCCAGTGATATCAGCAATGATCTCCTTCAAACCAGGCCCGAATAAGGTCTGCCCCTTGAAGGGAATGTTAAGCAGCTTAGATTTGGAAGTCACGTCAGCTGACCATGATTTAAGCCATAGCGATCTGCACGCCTGTATAGCAAAACCAGAATTCTTAGCCGTTAGTTTAGTCAAATGAACAATGGCATCAGAAACAAAAGAATTGGCAAGCTTAAGTGCCCTAAGTTTGCCAAGTATGTCATCCAATGGAGTCGCTACCTGTAAGGCCTCTTCCAGAGACTCAAACCAGAACGCCGCAGCAGCAGTGACAGGGGCAATGCATACAAGGGGCTGAAGGATAAAACCTTGTTGACAAAATATTTTCTTAAGGTAACCTTCTAATTTTTTGTCCATTGGATCTAAAAAAGCACAACTGTCCTCGACAGGGATAGTAGTCCGCTTTGCTAAAGTAGAAACTGCTCCCTCCACCTTAGGGACTGTCTGCCATAAGTCCTGTGTGGTGGCGTCTATAGGAAACAATTTTCTAAAAATAGGAGGTGGAGAGAACGGCACACCTGGCCTATCCCATTCCTTAGTAACAATTTCTGTAAACCTTTTAGGTATTGGAAAAACATCAGTACACACCGGCACTGCAAAGTATTTATCCAGTCTACACAATTTCTCTGGCACTGCAATTGTGTCACAGTCATTCAGAGCAGCTAAAACCTCCTTTAGTAACACGCGGAGGTGTTCAAGCTTAAATTTAAATGTAGAAACATCAGAATCAGGTACTCTGCCTGAGTCAGAAACATCACCCACAGACTGAAGTTCTCCTTCTCAGCTTCAGTATATTGTGAGGCAGTATCAGACATGGATTTTAAAGCATCAGTATGCTCTGCATTTCGTCTAACTCCAGAGCTATCTCGCTTACCTCTAAGTTCAGGTAGTCTGGCTAATACCGCTGACAGGGTATTATCCATGACCGCCGCCATGTCTTGTAAAGTAAACGCTATAGGTGCCCTTGAAGTACTTGGCGCCATTTGAGCGTGAGTCCCTTGAGCGGGAGTCAAAGGATCTGACACGTGGGGAGAGTTAGTCGGCCTAACTTCCCCCTCATCAGAATCCTCTGGTGATAAATTTTGCAAAGACATAATATGATCTTTATTGCTTAAAGTGAAATCAGTACATTTGGTACACATTCTCAGAGGGGGTTCCACCATGGCTTTTAAACATAATGAACAAGGAGTTTCCTCTATGTCAGACATGTTTATACAGACTAGCAAGCTTGGAAAACATTTTAATTCAAGTTAACAAGCAATATAAATAAACGGTACTGTGCCTTTAAGAGAAACAAATTTTGTCAAAATTTGAAAAACAGTGAAAAAACAGAATTTATGCTTACCTGATAAATTACTTTCTCCAACGGTGTGTCCGGTCCACGGCGTCATCCTTACTTGTGGGATATTCTCTTCCCCAACAGGAAATGGCAAAGAGTCCCAGCAAAGCTGGTCACATGATCCCTCCTAGGCTCCGCCCACCCCAGTCATTCGACCGACGGACAGGAGGAAATATATATAGGAGAAACCATATGATACCGTGGTGACTGTAGTTAGAGAAAATAATTCATCAGACTGATTAAAAAAACCAGGGCGGGCCGTGGACCGGACACACCCTTGGAGAAAGTAATTTATCAGGTAAGCATAAATTCTGTTTTCTCCAACATAGGTGTGTCCGGTCCACGGCGTCATCCTTACTTGGTGGGAACCAATACCAAAGCTTTAGGACACGGATGAAGGGAGGGAGCAAATCAGGTCACCTAAATGGAAGGCACCACGGCTTGCAAAACCTCTCTCCCAAAAATAGCCTCCGAAGAAGCAAAAGTATCAAATTTGTAAAATTTGGCAAAAGTGTGCAACAGAAGCCTCGTTCTTGAAGGCCCATGTGGAAGCCACAGCCCTAGTGGAGTGAGCTGTGATTCTTTCAGGAGGCTGCCGTCCGGCAGTCTCATAAGCCAATCGGATAATGCTTTTAAGCCAAAAGGAAAAGAGAGGTAGAAGTCGCCTTTTGACCTCTCCTTTTACCAGAATAAACAACAAACAAGGAAGATGTTTGTCTGAAATCCTTAGTAGCCTCTAAATAGAATTTTAGAGCACGGACTACGTCCAAATTGTGTAACAAACGTTCCTTCTTTGAAACTGGTTCGGACACAAAGAAGGTACAACTATCTCCTGGTTAATATTTTTGTTGGAAACAACTTTCGGAAGAAAACCAGGCTTAGTAAGCAAAACCACCTTATCTGCATGGAACACCAGATAGGGCGGAGAACACTGCAGAGCAGATAACTCTGAAACTCTTCTAGCAGAAGAAATTGCAACCAAAAACAAAACTTTCCAAGATAATAACTTAATATCTACGGAATGTAAGGGTTCAAACGGAACCCCTTGAAGAACTGAAAGAACTAGATTTAGACTCCAGGGAGGAGTCAAAGGTCTGTAAACAGGCTTGATCCTAACCAGAGCCTGAACAAATGCTTGAACATCTGGCACAGCTGCCAGTCTTTTGTGAAGTAAAACAGATAAAGCAGAGATCTGTCCCTTCAGAGAACTTGCAGATAATCCTTTCTCCAAACCTTCTTGTAGAAAGGATAGAATCTTAGGAATTTTTATCTTGTTCCATGGGAATCCTTTAGATTCACACCAACAGATATATTTTTTCCATATTTTATGGTAAATTTTTCTAGTTACAGGCTTTCTAGCCTGAATCAGAGTATCTATTACAGAATCTGAAAACCCACGCTTTGATAAAATCAAGCGTTCAATCTCCAAGCCGTCAGTTGGAGGGAAACCAGATTCGGATGTTCGAATGGACCCTGAACAAGAAGGTCCTGTCTCAAAGGTAGCTTCCATGGTGGAGCCGATGACATATTCACCAGGTCTGCATACCAAGTCCTGCGTGGCCACGCAGGAGCTATCAAGATCACCGAGGCCCTCTCTTGATTGATCCTGGCTACCAGCCTGGGAATGAGAGGAAACGGTGGGAATACATAAGCTAGGTTGAAGGTCCAAGGTGCTACTAGTGCATCTACTAGAGTCGCCTTTGGATCCCTGGATCTGGACCCGTAGCAAGGAACCTTGAAGTTCTGACGGGACGCCATCAGATCCATGTCTGGAATGCCCCATAATTGAGTTATTTGGGCAAAGATTTCCGGATGGAGTTCCCACTCCCCCGGATGGAATGTCTGACGACTCAGAAAATCCGCTTCCCAATTTTCCACTCCTGGGATGTGGATTGCAGACAAGTGGCAGGAGTGATCCTCCGCCCATTGAATTATTTTGGTCACTTCTTCCATCACTAGGGAACTTCTTGTTCCCCCTGATGATTGATATATGCATTAGTTGTCATGTTGTCTGATTGAAACCTTATGAATTTGGCCTTTGCTAGTTGAGGCCAAGCTTTGAGAGCATTGAATATCGCTCTCAGTTCCAGAATGTTTATCGGGAGAAGAGATTCTTCCCGAGACCATAGACCCTGAGCTTTCAGGGGTTCCCAGACCGCGCCCCAGCCCAACAGGCTGGCGTCGGTCGTGACAATGACCCACTCTGGTCTGCGGAAGCTCATTCCCTGTGACAGATTGTCCAGGGTCAGCCACCAACGGAGTGAATCTCTGGTCTTTTGATCTACTTGAATCGTCGGAGACAAGTCTGTATAATCCCCATTCCACTGTCTGAGCATGCACAGTTGTAATGGTCTTAGATGAATTCGTGCAAAAGGAACTATGTCCATTGCTGCAACCATCAATCCTATTACTTCCATGCACTGCGCTATGGAAGGACGAAGAACAGAATGAAGTACTTGACAAGAGCTTAGAATTTTTGATTTTCTGACCTCTGTCAGAAAAATCCTCATTTCTAAGGAATCTATTATTGTTCCCAAGAAGGGAACTCTTGTTGATGGGGACAGAAAACTTTTTTCTTTGTTCACCTTCCATCCGTGAGATCTGAGAAAGGCTAGGACGATGTCCGTATGAGCCTTTGCTTTTGACAGAGACGACGCTTGAATCAGGATGTCGTCCAAGTAAGGTACTACTGCAATGCCCCTTGGTCTTAGAACCGCTAGAAGGGACCCTAGTACCTTTGTGAAAATCCTTGGAGCAGTGGCTAATCCGAATGGAAGTGCCACAAACTGGTAATGCTTGTCCAGAAAAGTGAACCTTAGGAACCGATGATGTTCCTTGTGGATAGGAATATGTAGGTACGCATCCTTTAAATCCACGGTAGTCATAAATTGATTTTCCTGGATAGTAGGTAGGATCGTTCGAATAGTTTCCATTTTGAACGATGGAACCTTGAGAAATTTGTTTAGGATCTTGAGATCCAAAATTGGTCTGAATGTTCCCTCTTTTTTGGGAACTATGAACAGGTTGGAATAAAAACCCATCCCTTGTTCTCTTATTGGAACTGGATGAATCACTCCCATTTTTAACAGGTCTTCTACACAATGTAAGAATGCCTGTCTTTTTATCTGGTTTGAAGATAATTGAGACCTGTGGAACCTTCCCCTTGGGGGTAGTTCCTTGAATTCCAGGAGATAACCTTGAGAAACTATTTCTAGCGCCCAAGGATCCTGAACATCTATTGCCCAAGCCTGAGCAAAGAGAGAAAGTCTGCCCCCCACCAGATCCGGTCCCGGATCGGGGGCCATCCCTTCATGCTGTTTTGGTAGCAGTGGTAGGCTTCTTGGCCTGCTTACCCTTGTTCCAGCCTTGCATTGGTCTCCAGGCTGGTTTGGGTTGTGAAGTATTACCCTCTTGCTTAGAGGATGTAGAATTAGAGGCTGGTCCGTTTCTGCGAAAGGGACGAAAATAAGGCTTATTTTTAGCCTTAAAAGACCTATCCTGTGGGAGGGCGTGGCCCTTTCCCCCAGTGATGTCTGAAATAATCTCTTTCAAATCAGGTCCAAATAATGTTTTACCCTTGAAAGGAATGTTAAGCAATTTTGTCTTGGAAGACACATCCGCTGACCAAGACTTTAGCCAAAGCGCTCTGCGCGCCACGATAGCAAACCCTGAATTTTTCGCCGCTAATCTAGCTAATTGCAAAGCGGCATCTAAAATAAAAGAGTTAGCCAATTTAAGTGCTTGAACTCTGTCCATAACCTCCTCATACGAAGATTCTTTATTGAGCGACTTTTCTAGTTCCTCGAACCAGAAACACGCTGCCGTAGTGACAGGAACAATGCATGAAATTGGTTGTAGAAGGTAACCCTGCTGAACAAAAATCTTTTTAAGCAAACCCTCTAATTTTTTATCCATAGGATCTTTGAAAGCACAACTATCTTCGATAGGAATAGTAGTGCGTTTGTTTAGAGTAGAAACCGCCCCCTCGACCTTGGGGACTGTCTGCCATAAGTCCTTTCTGGGGTCGACTATAGGCAATAATTTCTTAAATATAGGGGGGGGGAACAAAAGGTATGCCGGGCCTTTCCCACTCCTTATTTACTATGTCCGCCACCCGCTTGGGTATAGGAAAAGCGTCGGGGGGCACCGGAACCTCTAGGAACTTGTCCATCTTACATAACTTTTCTGGAATGACCAAATTGTCACAATCATCCAGAGTAGATAATACCTCCTTAAGCAGTGCGCAGAGATGTTCTAATTTAAATTTAAATGTCACAACATCAGGTTCAGCTTGTTGAGAAATTTTTCCTGAATCTGAAATTTCTCCCTCAGACAAAACCTCCCTCATGGCCCCTTCAGATTGGTGTGAGGGTATGTCAGAACAGTTATCATCAGCGTCCTCTTGCTCTTCAGTGTTTAAAACAGAGCAATCGCGCTTTCTCTGATAAGTAGGCATTTTGGATAAAATATTTGCTATAGAGTTATCCATTACAGCCGTTAATTGTTGCATGGTAATAAGAATTGGCGCACTAGATGTACTAGGGCCTCCTGTGTGGGCAAAACTGGTGTAGACACAGAAGGGGATGATGTAGTATCATGTTTACTCCCCTCATTTGAGGAATCATCTTGGGCAATATCATTATCTGTGGCATTACTGTCCTTACTTTGTTTGGACACTATGGCACAATTATCACATAAATTTAAATGGGGAGACACCTTGGCTTTCATACATATAGAACATAGCTTATCTGATGGTACAGACATGTTAAACAGGCTTAAACTTGTCAACAAAGCACAAAAAAACGTTTTAAAATAAAACCGTTACTGTCACTTTAAATTTCAAACTGAAAACACTTTATTACTGAATATGTGAAAAAGTATGAAGGAATTGTTCAAAATTCACCAAAATTTCACCACAGTGTCTTAAAGCATTAAAAGTATTGCACACCAAATTTCAGAGCTTTAACCCTTAAATTAACGGAACCGGAGCAGTTTTTACATTTAACCCCTATACAGTCCCAGCTATATGCTTTGCTGAGACCCAACCAAGCCCAAAGGGGAATACGATACCAAATGATGCCTTCTATAAGCTTTTTCAGTGATTCTTAGCTCCTCACACATGCATCTGCATGCCTTGCTCTCCAAAAACAACTGCGCATTAGTGGCGCGAAAATGAGGCTCTGTCTATAACTAGAAAAGGCCCCCATCTGAAAAAGGTGTCCAACACAGTGCCTGCCGTTTTTCTAAACAATCCCCAATATTATAATAACCATTAATAGTTAGAATCTGCATAATATGCCTAGTAAAGCAATCGTTTTAGCCCAGAAAAATGTCTACCAGTTTTTTAAGCCCTTTTGAAGCCCTTTATTCTTTTATTTAACTAAGAAAATGGCTTACCGGTCCCCATGAGGGGAAATGACAGCCTTCCAGCATTACATGGTCTTGTTAGAAATATGGCCAGTCATACCTTAAGCAGAAAAGTCTGCTAACTGTTTCCCCCAACTGAAGTTACTTCATCTCAACAGTCCTGTGTGGAAACAGCAATCGATTTTAGTAACTTCTGCTAAAATCATCTTCCTCTTACAAACAGAAATCTTCATCTCTTTTCTGTTTCAGAGTAAATAGTACATACCAGCACTATTTTAAAATAACAAACACTTGATAGAAGAATAAAAACTACATTTAAACACCAAAAAACTCTTAACCATCTCCGTGGAGATGTTGCCTGTGCAACGGCAAAGAGAATGACTGGGGTGGGCGGAGCCTAGGAGGGATCATGTGACCAGCTTTGCTGGGACTCTTTGCCATTTCCTGTTGGGGAAGAGAATATCCCACAAGTAAGGATGACGCCGTGGACCGGACACACCTATGTTGGAGAAAAGGCAGTTACACAAACTAAATTTTTACAGTGTATGTAATAGGCTAACAGAGCATTGCACCCACTTGCAAATGGATGATTAACCCCTTAGTTCAAAAAACGGATCAAAAAAATGACAGACGTTTTTTAACAGTCCCAGCAAAGTGCCACAGTTTTACTGTGGCTCCTACCTTCCCCAATAAACGATTTTAGGCTCTTTAGGGATGTCCTGTAGCATTCAGGGGACTCCTAAGGAAAACTGGATGCCTCAGTCTGTAATTTTAACTGCGCAATAAAGCTCTAAAATAGGCCCCTCCCACTCATATTACAACAGTGGAAAGCCTCAGGAAACTGTTTCTAGGCAAAAATAAAGCCAGCCATGTGGAAAAAATTAGGCCCCAATAAAGTTTTATCACCAAGCATATATAAAAAACGATTAAACATGCCAGCAAACGTTTTATATAGCATATCTATAAGGGAAATAACCCTGAGAGTAAGCATGATACCAGTTGTTATTAAATCACTGTATTCAGGCTTAACTTACATTTATCAGGAATCAGCAGCATTTTCTAGCATTTCCAATCCTAGAAAAAATTATAACTGCACATACCTGATAGCAGAATAAACTGCACGCCATTCTCCCTCTGAAGTTACCTCACTCCTCAGATATGTGTGAGAACAGCAATGGATCTTAGTTACAACCTGCTAAGATCATAGAAAAATTCAGGCAGATTCTTCTTCTATCTCTGCATGAGAAGAAATAGCACAACTCCGGTACTATTTAAAATAACAAACTTTTGTTTGAAGAAATTAAACTATTTTTCACCACTCTCCTCTTACTACATCCATGCGCATTGAGAGTTGCAAGAGAATGACTGGATATGGTAGGAAGGGGAGGAGCTATATAACAGCTTTGCTGTGGGTCCTCTTTCAACTTCCTGTTGGGAATGAGAATATCCCATAAGTAATGGATGATCCGTGGACTGGATACACCTTACTAGAGAAATATTACAATATAAGACAAAAATGTAACCAACAAATACAGGGGGGGGTTTGAGGGTCCTATTCCTGTGGGAACTTACAATCTAGGTGGGTAGGAGGATGAGAAACAAGAGGTGGGGACTGCAAAGATGAGAATGATGTTAGTGCAGTGTTAGATGATGGTAGCTATTGGGTAACTGGACATAATTTGTTATGGAGTTTGGTAATAGGCTTCCATGAACAAAAAGGTATTTAGGGAGCATGTAAAGGAGGACAGGTTAGGGGAAAGTCTGACAGCTCGAGGAAGTGAATTCCAGAGGGTTGGTGCCGCATGAGAGTAGTCCTGCAGTCTAGCATGAAAGGAGGTGATGGTAGAGGATGCAAGAAGCAGGTCATTGTTTGATCTTAGGGGGCAGGCTGGAGTATATTTGTTGATGAGTGAGGACAGGTAGGGGGGGCAGCACTGGTTAGAGTGAGAATTTTGAATTTAATTCTGCTGTGAATGGGGAACCAGTGAAGGGACTAACAGAGAGGTGCAGCAGATACAGAACGCCTGGATAGGTGGATTACCCTGTCTGAAGCATTTAGAATGATTAAAGGAGGGGGCAGAAGAGAGGGAGGCCAATTAGTAGGTTATTACAGTAGTCAAGTCGGGAAATTACCAGAGTGGATTAGCAGTTTAGTAGTTTCAGCGCTCAGAAATGGACGAATTTTGGAGATATGGCGTAGGTGGTTGCAGCAGGATCAAGAGAGCAATTGGATGTGGGGCATGAAGGACAGATTTGAGTCGAGTGTGACTCCAATGCAGCAACTTGGGGTGAAGGGGAGATAGTGGTGCTGCCAACAGTGATAAAGTTAAAAACCGGAGTAGAATTGGGGGGGGGGGGGGATTAGAAGTAGCTCGGTTTTGGACATGTTTATTTTTAGGTGGTGAGAGGCCATCCATGAAGAAATGCCAGATAAGCAGCCACTGATGTGAGAAAGGACAGAAGCAGAGAGTGCAGGGGTAGATAGTTAGATCTGAGTATCATCAGCATAGAGGTGACAGTTGAAGAAATAGCTGTTGATAAGTTTACCCAGTGAAGAAGTGTAAATAGAGAAGAGTAGAGGACCCAGAACAGAGCCTTGAGGTACTCCAACAGACAAAGGCAATAGAGAGGATGAGTCACCAGCAAAAGAGACAGAAAAGGACCTGCTAGAGAGATGAGTGTATCCAGGAGAGGCCAATATCACAGAGCACAATAGAGCTGATAGTCTGTAGAAGGAGGGGATGGTCAACGGTGTCAAAGGCAGCAGAGAGGTCAAGTCAGATGAGTAAAGAGTAGTAGCCATTGTTTTTAGCAGAAAGGAGATCATTAGTAACCTTGGTGAGGGCAGTCTCAACTGAGTGTTGGGGGTGGAAGCCAGATTGCAGGGGATCAAGCAATGAGTTGGAGGACAGGAAGTGGTTAGGCAATCGAAAACTAGTTTTTCAAAGACTTTTGAAGCTAGCGGAAGCAGTGATATGGGGCAGTACTTTGCAGGAGAATTTGGGTCTAGGGAGGTTTTTTTGAGGATAAGGGTGACCTTTGCATGTTTAAAGGAAGATGGGAATGAACCGGTAGTAAGATATAGGTTAATTATGTAAGAGCTGGAGTGAGGGTGGAAGACAGAGAAGGTATTAGACATGAAGGGATAGGGTCAAGTAGGCAGGTTAGGTAGTGAGGTGTGAGGAAGACAATAAGGAACCCACTTAATCCTCAGTGGTTGGGGGAAGGGTGCAGATGGATGATTACAGGCTTGTGTTGGGATGTTGCTTCGGATGGTAAGTGTTTTATCGAAAAAGTAGTCTGCCAGGTTTTTAACACTAATGACAGATGAAATCAGGTTCAGAGCAGGATTTCCTCCAGGCACGTTCAGCAGTGCGGTAACATTTTTGTAGGTGGCGTGTTTGCTGAGAGTTCCATGGTTGGAGTTGACGACATGGGGGTTTGCATGGTTAGGGAGGAGCAAGAATGTCAAGTGCAAAGGAGAGAGTATTGATGTAGTGGGTTGTAGCAAGGTCAGGGAAGGATATTGTGGAAGTGTGGGGGAGGTGTTTTTGAATAAGGTTGGAAAGTTGGAGAGGATCCACAGTGTGCAGATTTCTATAGGTGCGAGGGTGAGACAATGGTTTAGCTTGTATATTAAAATTATAGGTGAGCAGATGGTGGTCTGAGATGGGAAATGGTTGATAATTGACATCGGAGATAGAGCAGAGATAGGAGAATACCAGATCTATAGAGTGACCATAATGGTGAGTAGGGAATAGGGTGGATTGTTAGAGGCCAAAGGAGTTAGTGAGTGAGAGAAGTTTAGAGGCATCAGGGGCAGATGGATTATCAATTGGGATGTTGAAGTCCCCCAGAATTAGAGTAGGTGTATTTGTAGAGAGAAAGTGAGGAAGCCAGGTGGCAAAGTTGTCAAGGAATTGTGAGGTTGGTCCAGGGGGGCGATAAATAACTGCCACTCAGAGAGAGGGGGAGAACAGGCGAATGCAGTGGACTTCAAAGGAGGAAAAGGAGAGAAATGGAAACAGAGGTAGGTAGGGGTGAGTAAGATTCCACCTGGCCTAGGTGTGTGGCTAAAGTGGAGGCCTCCATGCATGAGAGCGGCAATGGAATCAGTGTCAGCAGGTTTCAGTAATTGCTAAAAGGTTGAAAGCATATGAAACAAACAGCTCGTAAACAGTTGTAAGTTTGTTAAAAGAGCGAGCGTTCCATAGAGCACAAAATGCCACCCAGCTGTCAAAATATTCTGTGGAGAACACTGCAAAGGATATTTGATTTTTTTTTTTATTGATTTTTTTTAAATCGCCTGAATATTTAATTTTCACTTTACTGTCCCTTTAACTTAATTGCGTACACAAGTTCTAATAAAAAAGCAAACACTTAATTGAATCTTATCAAAATATATTCTTAAAAGTTAAACTTCAAAGAACTGTGGCCTATTAAGTAGAAAATATAAAATTGCTAGCATTTGTAAAAGGAATGAGTTTCGGACATGGCTTCAGGTGTTTATTCCAACTCACTTGAGATAAACTGGCTAGAATTAATATCATTTACTAACATTCAAGCCTTACCAGTAGGATAAAAAAAATACCAACTGGTAAAAATATGATTAACTAGGGGAGGTTATATAAAAAGACTGTGGAGTGGATCCTGGGCTGATCATTATTTGGCAAGTGCATGTAAGGACTGGTGCATGCACAATGACAAAGTGGAAGATTCAACTGAAAATTTAAATATCCGACCTTATTGGTAGAGAGGTGCTACAAAGGCGTTATCATACTGTGAGTTCGCTCTGTCCTTCTCTGAAGGCGGAGCATTATTGTGTCGAATGCAGGATGAAACTAAGTCAAAATTAGCTCAAATTGCATAATTTATTTTCATTAGGTTGTGACAGATATACAAAGTACATGTTTACATTAACAGTTAAAAAAAGCTTTCATGCATAATGGACCTTTAACAAACTCTTTATCTTTATGCTTTTAGACTGTGTGCATCCGAGTGCTGGCTGCTCTGTGTTGTGTTTTGTTTTTATTTATTGATTTATTTATTTATTATATATATATATATATAAGCATTTCACAAAGTGCAGGCATTCATTGGTCTTTTTAAAATATCCAAAAATTTATTAAGGCATTATTAAAAAAGTGACATAACGTTTCAGCACCGCATTGTGCCTTTGTCAAATGTCAGCATATAATCACAGAATATACAGCACACTTAAAGGGACAGTCAAGTCCAAAAAAACTTTCATGTTTTAAATAGGGTATGCAATTTTAAACAACTTCCCAATGTACTTTTATCACCAATTTTGCTTTGTTCTCTTGGTATTCTTAGTTGAAAGCAAAAAATAGGAGGTTCATAAGCTAATTTCTTAGACCTTGAAGACTGCCTCTAATCTGAATAAATTTTGACCACTAGAGGGCATTAGTTCACATGTTTCATATAGATAACATTGAGCTCATGCACGTAAAGTGACCTAGGACTGAGCACTAATTGGCTAAACTGCATGTCTGTCAAAAGAACTGAAATAAGGGGGCAGTCAGGAGAAGCTTAGATACAAGATAATTACAGAGGTAAAATGTGTATTTATTATAACTGTGCTGGTTATGCAAAACTGGGGAATGGGTTATAAAGGGATTATCTTTCTTTTTAAACAACAAAAATTCTGGTGTTGACTGTCCCTTTAAAACTCAGATGTGAAATGCTTGGATGAATTTTAGCAGAGCACCGTGGCATTATATGGAATGGTGAGATTGTGCTTTCCCTAAAGGAACTGTATGTATATATATATATAACACACACAGATGCAAATGCTGCACTTTGTAACTAAACCACTGATTCAATGCAAATAATATAGCTTGGCTGATACAATAAGTGGATATCATATAGCTTGTAACAGGTGCACTGAACAGAACCGTAACCAATGTAGCATGTAGTCAGTGGAAGTAATCACTTGTAACAAACTGAGGGTAGAATCATACAGCGTTCGGGTGTGGTGATAAGTAAAGTTCATATATACACAGGTTTCAGCATGTAGACTGAAATTGAAGTAAAGCAGGTTAATCTCACCACTCTTGTCGCCGACTGATCTTCCACTCAGGCCGTCCCATGAAAGGTAAGGATCCACTCCTCCGGTATCCGAAAGCAAAAGCTCAAATAAGCAATAAAGGTTACCTTTTGGTGGGACAAATTGCAGCCGCAGGGTTTATCCCTGGTACCAATATAGTTTACGTATATATTACCAATATTATTGAAATCACGTATGAGATTTTATTTATTTCATTTTTTGAAAGTTTGATACTAGAATCAACTCCTATTTCCTCTGAGAGTCTGCAGTACATTGTTATAACAATAAGTTTAGATTTTTTATCTTTTATTTTTCTTTTCAACTTATTTTTATTGACATTTGTTTTTGTCTACCTACGGAGCAATTTTATTTTAACATCCTATTAACTGTGTACCGATACAATTAACATCATGCTTTTATGGTCATTAGACGTTTATATTATATTGTATTCCCATAAGTAATTTACATTGATACAAGATTCATATACATTGAATACACAGAATCCAATATTAACTTACGCTAAGCCCTTTAAAAAGGTTCTCATTTTGACCTAGCATTATTCCGTTCCCACAGACAGCAGCAGCTGTCCCTTTAATTAAAGTACACAGGTGCTCCCATTGTGACGTAGGCAGGCAAGCCTTTTTAAGTTGTTTAATGTTTGTACAAGTTAAGTCCCTGACGAAGTGCCTCCGGGCAGGAAACGCGTCGGACATTTGCTATTGTTTCAGTGTACCCCTGAGTTTGACACCCTGTTAATGATCTTACAATAAAGATATCATTTTTTACTTGCACAAACCCTGCGGCTGCAATTTGTCCCACCAAAAGGTAACCTTTATTGCTTATTTATAAATATATTTATATATATATATATATATATATATTTATATATATATATATATATATATATATATATATATATATATATATATATATATAAATATATATATAAATATATATATATATATATATATAAATATATTTATAAATATATTTATAAATATATATATAAATATATATATATATATATATATATATATATATATATATATATATATACATATACACATAGACAACACACACACACACACACATTACAGACCCTGTGACAATTCCGCAGGATTCCAGACTTTTTGGAGGTCACTAACTACAATCTCAGGTCATGGGGAATATACAAAGTTTGATGTGGGCATACAGCTAACCGAAGCTCCAAATATATAGGTCTAACAAACTCTGGTGTGGGAATGTGGTTAACATGAGCATTAGGGTCCACAGGGTCTGATCTGACCTTAAAGGGACATTAAACCCACATTTTTTCTTTCATGATTTAGAAAACATGCAATTAAAAAAAAAAAAAACTTTCTAATTTACTTCTATTATCTAAATCGCTTCATTCTCTTGATATCCCTTGCTGAACAGCATATCTAGATAGGCTCAGTAGCTGCTGATAGGTGGCTGCACATAGAAGCCTTGTCTGATTGACTCACCGATGTGTATTGCTATTTCTACAACAAAGGATATCTAAAGAATGAAACAAATTAGATAATAGAAGTATATTGGAACAGTTTAAAAACATAATTTATGTAAGAACTTACCTGATAAATTCATTTCTTTCATATTAGCAAGAGTCCATGAGCTAGTGACGTATGGGATATACATTCCTACCAGGAGGGGCAAAGTTTCCCAAACCTCAAAATGCCTATAAATACACCCCTCACCACACCCACAAATCAGTTTAACGAATAGCCAAGAAGTGGGGTGATAGGAAAAAAGTGCGAAGCATAAATATAAGGAATTGGAATAATTGTGCTTTATACAAAAAAATCATAACCACCACAAAAAAAGGGTGGGCCTCATGGACTCTTGCTAATATGAAAGAAATTAATTTATCAGGTAAGTTCTTACATAAATTATGTTTTCTTTCATGTAATTAGCAAGAGTCCATGAGCTAGTGACGTATGGGATAATGACTACCCAAGATGTGGATCTTCCACGCAAGAGTCACTAGAGAGGGAGGGATAAAATAAAAAGACAGCCAATTAAGCTGAAAAATAATCCACACCCAAAAATAAAGTTTAAATCTTATAAAGAAAAAAAACTGAAAATATAAGCAGAAGATTCAAACTGAAACAGCTGCCTGAAGTACTTTTCTACCAAAGACAGCTTCAGAAGAAGAAAACACATCAAAATGGTAGAATTTAGTAAAAGTATGCAAAGAAGACCAAGTTGCTGCTTTGCAAATCTAATCAACCGAAGCTTCATTCCTAAACGCCCAGGAAGTAGAAACTGACCTAGTAGAATGAGCTGTAATCCTTTGAGGCAGAGTTTTACCCGACTCGACATAAGCATGATGAATCAAAGATTTCAACCAAGATGCCAAAGAAATGGCAGAGGCCTTCTGACCATTCCTAGAACCGGAAAAGATAACAAATAGACTAGAAGTCTTTCGGAAATTCTTAGTAGCTTCAACATAATATTTCAAAGCTCTAACTACATCCAAAGAATGAAATGATTTCTCCTTAGAATTTTTAGGATTAGGACATAATGAAGGAACCACAATTTCTCTACTAAAGTTGTTGGAATTCACAACCTTAGGTAAAAATTTAAAAGAATTTCGCAACACCGCCTTATCCTGGTGAAAAATCAGAAAAGGAGACTCACAAGAAAGAGCAGATAATTCAGACACTCTTCTGGCAGAAGAGATGGCCAAAAGGAACAAAACTTTCCAAGAAAGTAATTTAATGTCTAATGAATGCATAGGTTCAAACGGAGGAGCTTGAAGAGCCCTCAGAACCAAATTCAAACTCCAAGGAGGAGAAATTGACTTAATGACAGGTTTTATACGAACCAAAGCTTGTACAAAACAATGAATATCAGGAAGATTAGCAATCTTTCTGTGAAAAAGAACAGAAAGAGCAGAGATTTGTCCTTTCAAGGAACTTGCAGACAAACCTTTATCCAAACCATCCTGAAGAAACTGTAAAATTCTCGGAATTCTAAAAGAATGCCAGGAAAAATGATGAGAAAGACACCAAGAAATACAAGTCTTCCAGACTCTATAATATATCTCCCTAGATACAGATTTACGAGCCTGTAACATAGTATTAATCACAGAGTCAGAGAAACCTCTTTGACTAAGAATCAAGCGTTCAATCTCCATATCTTTAAATTTAAGGATTTGAGATCCTGATGGAAAAAAGGACCTTGCGACAGAAGGTCTGGCCTTAATGGAAGAGTCCACGGTTGGCAAGAGGCCATCCGGACAAGATCCGCATACCAAAACCTGTGAGGCCATGCTGGAGTTACCAGCAGAACAAACGAGCATTCCTTCAGAATCTTGGAGATTACTCTTGGAAGAAGAACCAGAGGCGGAAAGATATAGGCAGGATGATACTTCCAAGGAAGTGACAATGCATCCACTGCTACCGCTTGAGGATCCCTGGATCTGGACAGATACCTGGGAAGTTTCTTGTTTAGATGAGAGGCCATCAAATCTATTTCTGGAAGTCCCCACATTTGAACAATCTGAAGAAATACCTCTGGGTGAAGAGACCATTCGCCCGGATGTAACGTTTGGCGACTGAGATAATCCGCTTCCCAATTGTCTATACCTGGGATATGAACCGCAGAAACTAGACAGGAGCTGGATTCCGCCCATACCAGAATTCGAGATACTTCTTTCATAGCCAGAGGACTGTGAGTCCCTCCTTGATGATTGATGTATGCCACAGTTGTGACATTGTCTGTCTGAAAACAAATGAACGATTCTCTCTTTAGAAGAGGCCAAGACTGAAGAGCTCTGAAAATTGCACGGAGTTCCAAAATATTGATCGGTAATCTCACCTCCTGAGATTCCCAAACCCCTTGTGCTGTCAGAGACACCCACACAGCTCCCCAACCTGTAAGACTTGCATCTGTTGAAATTACAGTCCAGGTCGGAAGAACAAAAGAAGCCCCCTGAACTAAACGATGGTGATCTGTCCACCACGTCAGAGAGTGTCGTACAATCGGTTTTAAAGATATTAATTGAGATATCTTTGTGTAATCCCTGCACCACTGGTTCAGCATACAGAGCTGAAGAGGCCGCATGTGAAAACGAGCAAAGGGGATTGCGTCCGATGCAGCAGTCATAAGACCTAGAATTTCCATGCATAAGGCTACCGAAGGGAATGATTGTGACTGAAGGTTTCAACAAGCTGAGATCAATTTTAGACGTCTCTTGTCTGTCAAAGATAGAGTCATGGACACTGAATCTATCTGGAAACCTAAAAAGGTTACCTGTGTCTGAGGAATCAATGAACTTTTTGGTAAATTGATCCTCCAACCATGATGTTGAAGAAACAACACAAGTCGATTCATATGAGATTCTGCTAAATGTGAAGACTGAGCAAGTACCAAGATATCGTCCAAATAAGGAAATACCACAATACCCTGTTCTCTGATTACAGACAGAAGGGCACCGAGAACCTTTGTAAAAATTCTTGGAGCTGTAGCTAGGCCAAACGGCAAAGCCACAAACTGGTAATGCTTGTCTAAGAAAGAGAATCTCAGAAACTGATAGTGATCTGGATGAATCGGAATATGCAGATATGCATCCTGTAAATCTATTGTAGACATATAATGCCCTTGCTGAACAAAAGGCAGGATAGTCCTTACAGTTACCATTTTGAATGTTGGTAACCTTACATAACGATTCAATATTTTTAGATCCAGAACTGGTCTGAAGGAATTCTCCTTCTTTGGTACAATGAAGAGATTTGAATAAAACCCCAGTCCCTGTTCCAGAACTGGAACTGGCATAATTACTCCAGCCAACTCTAGATCTGAAACACATTTCAGAAATGCTTGAGCCTTCGCTGGATTTACTGGGACACTGGAAAGAAAAAATCTCTTTGCAGGAGGCCTTATCTTGAAGCCAATTCTGTACCCTTCTGAAACAATGTTCTGGATCCAAAGATTGTGAACGGAATTTATCCAAATTTCTTTGAAAAAACGTAATCTGCCCCCTACCAGCTGAGCTGGAATGAGGGCCGCACCTTCATGTGGACTTAGGAGCTGGCTTTGATTTTCTAAAAGGCTTGGATTTATTCCAGACTGGAGATGGTTTCCAAACGGATACCGCTCCTGAGGATGAAGGATCAGGTTTTTGTTCCTTGTTGTGACGAAAGGAACGAAAACGATTATTAGACCTAAATTTACCTTTAGATTTTTTATCCTGTGGTAAAAAAGTTCCTTTCCCTCCAGTAACAGTTGAGATAATAGAATCCAACTGAGAACCAAACAATTTATTACCCTGGAAAGAAAGGGAAAGCAGAGTAGACTTAGAAGACATATCAGCATTCCAAGTTTTAAGCCATAAAGCTCTTCTAGCTAAAATAGCTAGAGACATATACCTGACATCAACCATAATGATATCAAAGATGGCATCACAAATAAAATTATTAGCATGTTGAAGAAGAATAATAATGCTATGAGAATTATGATCTGTTACTTGTTGCGCTAAAGCTTCTAACCAAAAAGTTGAAGCTGCAGCAACATCCGCTAAAGATATAGCAGGTCTAAGAAGATTACCTGAACACAAGTAAGCTTTTCTTAGAAATGATTCAATTTTCCTATCTAAAGGATCCTTAAAGGAAGTACCATCTGCCGTAGGAATAGTAGTACGCTTAGCAAGAGTAGAGACAGCCCCATCAACCTTAGGGATTTTGTCCCAAAACTCTAATCTGTCAGATGGCACAGGATATAATTGCTTAAAACATTTAGAAGGAGTAAATGAATTACCCAAATTATCCCATTCCCTAGAAATTACTTCAGAAATAGCACCAGGGACAGGAAAAACTTCTGGAATAACTACAGGAGATTTAAAAACCTTATCTAAACGTTTAGATTTAGTATCAAGAGGACCAGAATCCTCAATTTCTAATGCAATTAGGACTTCTTTAAGTAAAGAACGAATAAATTCCATTTAAAATAAATATGAAGATTTATCAGCATCAACCTCTGAGACAGAATCCTCTGAACCAGAAGAACCATTATCAGAATGATGATGTTCATTTAAAAATTCATCTGAAAAATGAGAAGTTTTAAAAGACTTTTTACGTTTACTAGAAGGAGGAATAACAGACATAGCCTTCTTAATGGATTTAGAAACAAAATCTCTTATGTTATCAGGAACACTGAGTATTAGATGTTGACGGAACAGCAACAGGTAATGTAACAGTACTAAAGGAAATATTATCTGCATTAACAAGTTTGTCATGACAAACAGTACAAACAACAGCTGGAGGAACAGATACCATAAGTTTACAGCAGATACACTTAGCTTTGGTAGCTCCAGCACCAGGCAGCAATTTTCCAGAAGTATCTTCTGACTCAGTTTCAACGTGGGACATCTTGCAATATGTAATAGAAAAAACAAAATATAAAGCAAAATTGATCAAATTCCTTAAATGACAGTTTCAGGAATGGGAAAAAATGCCAGTGAACAAGCTTCTAGCAACCAGAAGCAATAAATAATGAGACTTAAATAATGTGGAGACAATAGTGACGCCCATATTTTTTTAGCACCAAAAATGACGCCCACATTATTTGGCGCCTAAATGCTTTTGGCGGCAAAAATGACGCCACATCCGGAACACCGACACTTTTGGCGCAAAAGAACGTCAAAAATGACGCAACTTCCGGCGACACGTATGACGCCGGAAACAGAAAAAAAATTTTGCGCCAAAAAAGTCTGCGCCAAGAATGACGCAATAAAATGAAGCATTTTCAGCCCCCGCGAGCCTAACAGCCCACAGGGAAAAAGTCAAATTTTAAGGTAAGAAAAAAATTGATTTATTCATATGCATTATCCCAACTATGAAACTGACTGTCTGAAATAAAGGAATGTTGAACATCCTGAGTCAAGGCAAATAAATGTTTGAATACATATATTTAGAACTTTATATAAAAGTGCCCAACCATAGCTTAGAGTGTCACAGAAAATAAGATTTACTTACCCCAGGACACTCATCTACAAGTTGTAGAAAGCCAAACCAGTACTGAAACGAAAATCAGCAGAGGTAATGGTATATAAATAAGAGTATATCGTCGATCTGAAAAGGGAGGTAAGAGATGAATCTCTACGACCGATAACAGAGAACCTATGAAATAGACCCCGTAGAAGGAGATCATTGAATTCAAATAGGCAATACTCTCTTCACATCCCTCTGACATTCACTGCACGCTGAGAGGAAAACCGGGCTCCAACCTGCTGCGGAGCGCATATCAACGTAGAATCTAGCACAAACTTACTTCACCACCTCCATAGGAGGCAAAGTTTGTAAAACTGAATTGTGGCTGTGGTGAGGGGTGTATTTATAGGCATTTTGAGGTTTGGGAAACTTTGCCCCTCCTGGTAGGAATGTATATCCCATACGTCACTAGCTCATGGACTCTTGCTAATTACATGAAAGAAATTGTATTCTCTACCTGAATCATGAAAGAACATTTTTGGGTTTATTGTCCCTTTAATGACCACATCCACAACCTTCATCTAATCATTAATTGGTTCTCCTGTATACTTGTGGCGCACACATGAGATCCCTATTTTCACTGAATTCTATGTTCCTTTTAGTCTCCCCTACTGCCCTACATGACCAATCTATAGTGGGTTTCCTAAAAGTCTGCAAAATAAATTATATACCCAAAGCAATAACACATACACCAATTTAAAGGGCAAAAATTATATATAATTGTGCAAAAGTGTAACAGTAACACTGGTATGCCACTAACCACATTGATTGCATGTTTGATTACTGTTGTAATTGCCAAAAACCTCAATAAAAAATACATTAAAATATATATATATATATGACTATAAATGCATTTAGTAAATGTACATGTAGTTAGTGGGTAGCTTTTTTGATAAATAAAACTTGCATTTCTACCATCATCAAAATAAAGCTTTTTTTTGGCGTGATAAAAGAAAAGGTTAAAGCAAAGGTTATTTAAATTTTAAAAATAAATAAATAACAGAAAAGGGATGTTTTCCATATGTACAACCAGCATTTTTTACGTTTTGCTGTCATTGGTTATGTCACTAGCTATGAACTATAAACATTTGAAAAGCAAACAGATTGTTTCATAAAATGCATTATCCCTGTATTCATTTTCTTATTGGGGAAAAATAAAAACTAAACATGAGCTAATCCAGCAGGTGACAACTTTAAATATGGCATGAATCCCTTTTCAGTAGTTTGTTAATTTATTCTAAAAAGTGGAGACCATATTTTCAAGATAATTATAATCTGCCTAAAATATACTAAAACTATTAAATACAGTAGAGTTGCATAATCTTCAAATACATAATAGAAGGTCAAATAAACCACTTTAAATATAAAACCAGCAATAGCTTTCTCTGAGACTTTTTAAAGGTTTCATTAATTTGCCTGTGCCCTGTATCATGTGACTGGTATCAGCCAATCAAAGACTCATATCTATATACAAGGAACTCTCAGAAAAGTGTGTACATAAACTTTGCTCTGAAATCATGAAAGTTTAATTTATCAGTATTCTCTATAATCATCAATGAATAACAAAATGATTACATTCTGCTTCACCTATCATTTTTTTTTTTTTTTTAAATCAAATGATTCATCTGTTTTAGGAAACATATCTGGGTCATTTTACTGCGCTAAACATAGCAAATATTTTAATTCAAATACAAGTAAATCTCAGTGTATTGTAACTATTACAAAAGAAATGTGTTTGATTGCAGCAGTGTCCCTTTAAAAACAGACATTTTAAAATGGCAGGCAGATTAAGCAGGAAGATAATTTACATTCAGAAGCAAGAGACTAATGAATCCGTGAAATCAGATCAAATGGGCACGGTCATCTGTTACTTTATTGTTATCTTGCTTCATAAAATCCAAACAAAGCAATAGCACTTTGTTACAGTGCAGCTGCAGCACACAGCGTGGTAGCGATCCCAGCAGAACAGCGCAATCACCAACAGCAGACGGCAGCCAGCAAATTGGGCAAGATTAATGAGCGAAGCACCAAATAGATGCTCTTTAATTAAATAACTGTGGTTAATTAGTATTTGATTTATGCACATAAAACATTTTGAAATGCCAAAAAACTTAACTCAAATAATATGACATCAAATGTTTAAACTTGTGTTGATTTTTCATGATGTAAAATTATTCCAAGAAACAAGTATCTTTTCTTGTAAATCGGAAAAACATGTTTATTACTTGTATGTTACAAATATGTGTGCAGCACTTTTCCCCCTTCTCTCAATATAGAAAGAACAAAAAGGCATCAGATAAATTACGTCATTGAAATATTTTATTCTACAATGTAAATAGAACAGTTAAACGGATTACCATTACATATATCAATAAGCAATTATTATTAGCCTCTGAATTTCTAAACACTATTCAATTTGTCTTATAAACAGTAAAGGTAAATATATACTATACGAGTATCATAATCTAGACCCAGTTTAGGAAACTTTTCTAAGTGTCCTTTGCTGCATGTTGCCTCTCTCTTCTCTAGCATTTTTCTAATATACAGCGGATTTTGTCACTATTGCCTGATTTAATTCAAATCCTCTAGAAGCCCAGTAAGAATACTGATCCAATTGCTTGATTTGAATAAATAAACAATAGAAATCATCTGCATCCAAGTTAGGGGTCTGCTCGGTGGGGGTTAATTATAGTAATTATTTAATTACAGTTTAGGGTTTAATAGTGGTTAGGGGTTTTTAGTAGCGTGTGTGGTTAATTGTGATGGAGATTATGGTTTTAAGGAGATCATGCGAAATTGAATAAAGGTTTATTGTATAAGTTTCATAGTGCGATTGGGATCCATAGAGCCAAAGAAGACGAGTATACATGTGGTAGGCAGACACACAGCGTAAACGAGGAATGTTAGGGTACTCTGCTATTCTATATTACATCAAATTTGATTGCCATTCACTTTATTTAAAAATATAAGTACACACACTTACCTGTTAAAATATATTATTTTATTTTATGATGGTAAAATTCCCCTCCTGACCACTAGGAGGCAAAAGATACCCAAACACACCAGAGCTTTATACCCCCTACTTCCCATGATCCTCAATACCTCAACAATACATAGTCAAGTAGATGAGAAACGGAAAAGCAGGAAAAATAAATCTGGGCATAAGAAGTAGAAAACAAATACTGCTGCTATCTCAAATAAATGAATTTATCAAGTAGGCATACATCTTTCATATCAGATGGTGAGATTCCACAAGTCGTGTGTGTGAATCTATACCCAAGCTCCACGAACTCCACGAGATCTCCATGAAATGGGGGGGGGGGGGAAACAGTGAAGACAGATACGTTACTAATCAGGCTCTACAGCCCACAGCACTTTCTGCTAAAAGCAGCCTTAGAAGAGGCACACACATCAAAGTGATAAAACTTGTGTAACGTAGACTAAGTAGCTGCCTTACAACTCTGATCAGTAGAAGCTCATCGTGAAAGCTCCAAGAAGAAGCAACTGCTCTAGTGCAGGGTTGCCACCCAACGCAGGGCTAGAGGGGGACCTGTCAAGGGACCCACATTTTGGGGACCCCACAATGTCAGGGGTGAGGTTATGATGGCGTACATGTGCATTGTGTATTTAGTTTATGAAAAAGTGATTATGTTATCAGGAGATGTAATATATAGGGTTATTCTTTATATCAGTAACACTGCATGTTGGGACAAGGGTGGGCATAGAGGGGACCGGGCATAGAAGGTGAAGGGCATAGAAGGTGAAGGGCATAGAAGGTGAAGGGAATGAGGTCGCTGTGCTGAGGGGCCCTACAAATTTTTCTTGCTCAGGGCCCGCAAATGCTAAGGATGGCCCTGCTCAGCAGGTACTCAAATAGAATGCAATTCCTCAAACAAGATTCCAGGCTTCACAAACCTTAACCTTCCTTGGATATAAAATGGAGGGGGTCACGTATTGTGCATAAAAAGGTATGTTTATTAGTAGAGACACTAAAAACAAAATGAGCCTAAGTTCAAAACAGCAGACATGAGGGGTCACAGAACAGGAACTGCAGACATGTTTCGTGTGGCTCTACCACACTTGTTCATTACTGAAGTTTTGCCGCCTCTGTGTCCTCTATTTAAAGGAAATTTACACACTATTTAAAAACAACAATTAACACCTTAATGTCTTATTAGGAACGTGCAACTTTTTATGCAGTATAATGCAGATATAATTTACAGCAATTTTTTAGCAAATTATTTACAAATTGTTACTGCCAGTATATTGTAACCAAATAGTGGAACATAATTGTATGTTGCTCTATCTTCTTTTATAATAACACTAATACAATGAAAGATAAAAGAATGAAGAGTTATACAGATGTACACTTATGGCCTAGGTACAAAAGAAACAAACGATGGCACTACTATGGTTGTTGCCCTTTTATATTAAATTATAATAAGCCTGCAAAGTAGGCTAAATTATATCACATGAATATCTACTAGGGCGGGTGCTGTACACTAATAGAAATACTACACAAGAAAAGGTTCAGTCCAGGACTGAAAAAGAGTGTACATACATAGCACTCAACAACTGAATGTGTAGGTAAAAATAGCTGATACTAGCATAGGTAGGAAATAGTATAAATGTCTGTTTGAAAATGTGTAAAACTTAACCTTTATTGTGAATTTAAAATCAATAACACTAACAAAACCCTAATTGTTAAAAACACAGTCACGGTGTCAGGGTTGGGGACAGAAAACACAGGTGTGTAGATATAGTGCTACCACCTAATATTAGGATAGTATGGCGACAGGACCAGACGTTCAATGATCGAGGATAACGGAAGGTCTCCTAAGATGGGGTAGGGTAGGATGGTATATTTGTTTTATTCCAAATGGGTATGCGGCTTGGGATGGAACATACACAGTACTTCACTGGTGTATTTATAGAATATAGGTTAATGTCACCATTTGGCATAGGAGCACAATCACTTGAAATAAGGTCACTAGATTCATAGAATATGTTTATTAATTATAGCATAAATTTATCTCAAACAAGAGTGGAGATCAGAGTAGTTCACTTATGTATTGGTATAGATTTTAGCCTTCTTAGGAGACCTTCCGTTATCCTCGATCATTGAACGTCTGGTCCTGTCGCCATACTATCCTAATATTAGGTGGTAGCACTATATCTACACACCTGTGTTTTCTGTCCCCAACCCTGATACCGTGACTGTGTTTTTAACAATTAGGGTTTTGTTAGTGTTATTGATTTTAAAATCACAATAAAGGTTAAGTTTTACACATTTTTAAACAGACATTTATACTATTTCCTACCTATACTAGTATCAGCTATTTTTACCTACACATTCAGTTGTTGAGTGCTATGTATGTACACTCTTTTTCAGTCCTGGACTGAACCTTTCCTTGTGTAGATGTACACTTATATTTGAGCAACATTTGCTTAGTCACCCTAAGTATTATAATGTATATTGTATCAGAATACATTATACTGTATATTTTTAAGTACTTTTCTATTCTTATATGAATGATAGATTTGTTGTATCTTGTACCCAAATAACAGAATTTATGTTTACCTGATAAATTACTTTCTCCAACGGTGTGTCCGGTCCACGGCGTCATCCTTACTTGTGGGATATTCTCTTCCCCAACAGGAAATGGCAAAGAGCCCAGCAAAGCTGGTCACATGATCCCTCCTAGGCTCCGCCTACCCCAGTCATTCGACCGACGTTAAGGAGGAATATTTGCATAGGAGAAACCATATGATACCGTGGTGACTGTAGTTAAAGAAAATAAATTATCAGACCTGATTAAAAAACCAGGGCGGGCCGTGGACCGGACACACCGTTGGAGAAAGTAATTTATCAGGTAAACATAAATTCTGTTTTCTCCAACATAGGTGTGTCCGGTCCACGGCGTCATCCTTACTTGTGGGAACCAATACCAAAGCTTTAGGACACGGATGAAGGGAGGGAGCAAATCAGGTCACCTAAATGGAAGGCACCACGGCTTGCAAAACCTTTCTCCCAAAAACAGCCTCAGAAGAAGCAAAAGTATCAAACTTGTAAAATTTGGTAAAAGTGTGCAGTGAAGACCAAGTCGCTGCCCTACATATCTGATCAACAGAAGCCTCGTTCTTGAAGGCCCATGTGGAAGCCACAGCCCTAGTGGAATGAGCTGTGATTCTTTCAGGAGGCTGCCGTCCGGCAGTCTCGTAAGCCAATCTGATGATGCTTTTAATCCAAAAAGAGAGAGAGGTAGAAGTTGCTTTTTGACCTCTCCTTTTACCAGAATAAACAACAAACAAGGAAGATGTTTGTCTAAAATCCTTTGTAGCATCTAAATAGAATTTTAGAGCGCGAACAACATCCAAATTGTGCAACAAACGTTCCTTCTTCGAAACTGGTTTCGGACACAAAGAAGGCACGACTATCTCCTGGTTAATGTTTTTGTTAGAAACAACTTTTGGAAGAAAACCAGGTTTAGTACGTAAAACCACCTTATCTGCATGGAACACCAGATAAGGAGGAGAACACTGCAGAGCAGATAATTCTGAAACTCTTCTAGCAGAAGAAATTGCAACCAAAAACAAAACTTTCCAAGATAATAACTTAATATCAACGGAATGTAAGGGTTCAAACGGAACCCCCTGAAGAACTGAAAGAACTAAGTTGAGACTCCAAGGAGGAGTCAAAGGTTTGTAAACAGGCTTGATTCTAACCAGAGCCTGAACAAAGGCTTGAACATCTGGCACAGCTGCCAGCTTTTTGTGAAGTAACACAGACAAGGCAGAAATCTGTCCCTTCAAGGAACTTGCAGATAATCCTTTCTCCAATCCTTCTTGGAGAAAGGATAGAATCTTAGGAATCCTTACCTTGTCCCAGGGGAATCCTTTAGATTCACACCAACAGATATATTTTTTCCATATTTTGTGGTAAATTTTTCTAGTTACAGGCTTTCTGGCCTGAACAAGAGTATCAATAACAGAATCTGAGAACCCTCGTTTTGATAAAATCAAGCGTTCAATCTCCAAGCAGTCAGCTGGAGTGAGACCAGATTCGGATGTTCGAACGGACCTTGAACAAGAAGGTCTCGTCTCAAAGGTAGCTTCCATGGTGGAGCCGATGACATATTCACCAGATCTGCATACCAAGTCCTGCGTGGCCACGCAGGAGCTATCAAGATCACCGACGCCCTCTCCTGATGGATCCTGGCTACCAGCCTGGGGATGAGAGGAAACGGCGGGAATACATAAGCTAGTTTGAAGGTCCAAGGTGCTACTAGTGCATCTACTAGAGTCGCCTTGGGATCCCTGGATCTGGACCCGTAGCAAGGAACCTTGAAGTTCTGACGAGAGGCCATCAGATCCATGTCTGGAATGCCCCACAGTTGAGTGATTTGGGCAAAGATTTCCGGATGGAGTTCCCACTCCCCCGGATGCAATGTCTGACGACTCAGAAAATCCGCTTCCCAATTTTCCACTCCTGGGATGTGGATTGCAGACAGGTGGCAGGAGCGAGTCTCCGCCCATTGAATGATTTTGGTCACTTCTTCCATCGCCAGGGAACTCCTTGTTCCCCCCTGATGGTTGATGTACGAAACAGTTGTCATGTTGTCTGATTGAAACCGTATGAACTTGGCCTTCGCTAGCTGAGGCCAAGCCTTGAGAGCATTGAATATCGCTCTCAGTTCCAGAATATTTATCGGTAGAAGAGATTCTTCCCGAGACCAAAGACCCTGAGCTTTCAGGGATCCCCAGACCGCGCCCCAGCCCATCAGACTGGCGTCGGTCGTGACAATGACCCACTCTGGTCTGCGGAAGGTCATCCCTTGAGACAGGTTGTCCAGGGACAGCCACCAACGGAGTGAGTCTCTGGTCCTCTGATTTACTTGTATCTTCGGAGACAAGTCTGTATAGTCCCCATTCCACTGACTGAGCATGCACAGTTGTAATGGTCTTAGATGAATGCGCGCAAAAGGAACTATGTCCATTGCCGCTACCATCAAACCTATTACTTCCATGCACTGCGCTATGGAAGGAAGAGGAACGGAATGAAGTGTCCGACAAGAGTTTAGAAGTTTTGTTTTTCTGGCCTCTGTCAGAAAAATCCTCATTTCTAAGGAGTCTATTATTGTTCCCAAGAAGGGAACCCTTGTCGACGGAGATAGAGAACTCTTTTCCACGTTCACTTTCCATCCGTGAGATCTGAGAAAGGCCAGGACTATGTCCGTGTGAGCCTTTGCTTGAGGAAGGGACGACGCTTGAATCAGAATGTCGTCCAAGTAAGGTACTACTGCAATGCCCCTTGGTCTTAGCACCGCTAGAAGGGACCCTAGTACCTTTGTGAAAATCCTTGGAGCAGTGGCTAATCCGAAAGGAAGCGCCACGAACTGGTAATGCTTGTCCAGGAATGCGAACCTTAGGAACCGATGATGTTCCATGTGGATAGGAATATGTAGATACGCATCCTTTAAATCCACCGTGGTCATGAATTGACCTTCCTGGATGGAAGGAAGAATTGTTCGAATGGTTTCCATCTTGAACGATGGAACCTTGAGAAACTTGTTTAAGATCTTGAGATCTAAGATTGGTCTGAACGTTCCCTCTTTTTTGGGAACTATGAACAGATTGGAGTAGAACCCCATCCCTTGTTCTCCTAATGGAACAGGATGAATCACTCCCATTTTTAGCAGGTCTTCTACACAATGTAAGAATGCCTGTCTTTTTATGTGGTCTGAAGACAATTGAGACCTGTGGAACCTCCCCCTTGGGGGAAGCCCCTTGAATTCCAGAAGATAACCTTGGGAGACTATTTCTAGTGCCCAAGGATCCAGAACATCTCTTGCCCAAGCCTGAGCGAAGAGAGAGAGTCTGCCCCCCACCAGATCCGGTCCCGGATCGGGGGCCAACATTTCATGCTGTCTTGGTAGCAGTGGCAGGTTTCTTGGCCTGCTTTCCCTTGTTCCAGCCTTGCATTGGTCTCCAGGCTGGCTTGGCTTGAGAAGTATTACCCTCTTGTTTAGAGGACGTAGCACTTGGGGCTGGTCCGTTTCTACGAAAGGGACGAAAATTAGGTTTATTTTTGGCCTTGAAAGACCTATCCTGAGGAAGGGCGTGGCCCTTACCCCCAGTGATATCAGAGATAATCTCTTTCAAGTCAGGGCCAAACAGCGTTTTCCCCTTGAAAGGAATGTTAAGTAGTTTGTTCTTGGAAGACGCATCCGCTGACCAAGATTTCAACCAAAGCGCTCTGCGCGCCACAATAGCAAACCCAGAATTTTTCGCCGCTAACCTAGCCAATTGCAAAGTGGCGTCTAGGGTGAAAGAATTAGCCAATTTGAGAGCACGGATTCTGTCCATAATCTCCTCATAAGGAGGAGAATCACTATCGATCGCCTTAACTAGTTCATCGAACCAGAAACACGCGGCTGTAGTGACAGGGACAATGCATGAAATTGGTTGTAGAAGGTAACCTTGCTGAACAAACATCTTTTTAAGCAAACCTTCTAATTTTTTATCCATAGGATCTTTGAAAGCACAACTATCTTCTATGGGTATAGTGGTGCGTTTGTTTAAAGTAGAAACCGCTCCCTCGACCTTGGGGACTGTCTGCCATAAGTCCTTTCTGGGGTCGACCATAGGAAACAATTTTTTAAATATGGGGGGAGGGACGAAAGGTATACCGGGCCTTTCCCATTCTTTATTTACAATGTCCGCCACCCGCTTGGGTATAGGAAAAGCTTCTGGGAGCCCCGGGACCTCTAGGAACTTGTCCATTTTACATAGTTTCTCTGGGATGATCAAATTCTCACAATCATCCAGAGTGGATAATACCTCCTTAAGCAGAGCGCGGAGATGTTCCAACTTAAATTTAAATGTAATCACATCGGGTTCAGCTTGTTGAGAAATTTTCCCTGAATCTGAAATTTCTCCCTCAGACAAAACCTCCCTGGCCCCCTCAGACTGGTGTAGGGGCATTTCAGAACCATTATCATCAGCGTCCCCATGCTCTTCAGTATCTAAAACAGAGCAGTCGCGCTTGCGCTGATAAGTGGGCATTTTGGCTAAAATGTTTTTGATAGAATTATCCATTACAGCCGTTAATTGTTGCATAGTAAGGAGTATTGGCGCGCTAGATGTACTAGGGGCCTCCTGAGTGGGCAAGACTCGTGTAGACGAAGGAGGGAATGATGCAGTACCATGCTTACTCCCCTCACTTGAGGAATCATCTTGGGCATCATTTTCAGTGTCACATAAATCACATTTATTTAAATGAGAAGGAACCCTGGCTTCCCCACATTCAGAACACAGTCTATCTGGTAGTTCAGACATGTTAAACAGGCATAAACTTGATAACAAAGTACAAAAAACGTTTTAAAATAAAACCGTTACTGTCACTTTAAATTTTAAACTGAACACACTTTATTACTGCAATTGCGAAAAAGTATGAAGGAATTGTTCAAAATTCACCAAAATTTCACCACAGTGTCTTTAAGCCTTAAAAGTATTGCACACCAATTTTGGAAGCTTTAACCCTTAAAATAACGGAACCGGAGCCGTTTTTAACTTTAACCCCTTTACAGTCCCTGGTATCTGCTTTGCTGAGACCCAACCAAGCCCAAAGGGGAATACGATACCAAATGATGCCTTCAGAAAGTCTTTTCTATGTATCAGAGCTCCTCACACATGCGACTGCATGTCATGCCTCTCAAAAACAAGTGCGCAATACCGGCGCGAAAATGAGGCTCTGCCTATGATTAGGGAAAGCCCCTAAAGAATAAGGTGTCTAAAACAGTGCCTGCCGATATTATTTTACCAAAATACCCAGATTAAATGATTCCTCAAGGCTAAATATGTGTAATATATGAATCGATTTAGCCCAGAAAAAGTCTACAGTCTTAATAAGCCCTTGTGAAGCCCTTATTTACTTTCTGAATAAACATGGCTTACCGGATCCCATAGGGAAAATGACAGCTTCCAGCATTACATCGTCTTGTTAGAATGTGTCATACCTCAAGCAGCAAAAGACTGCTCACTGTTCCCCCAACTGAAGTTAATTCCTCTCAACAGTCCTGTGTGGAACAGCCATGGATTTTAGTAACGGTTGCTAAAATCATTTTCCTCTTACAAACAGAAATCTTCATCTCTTTTCTGTTTCAGAGTAAATAGTACATACCAGCACTATTTTAAAATAACAAACTCTTGATTGAATAATAAAAACTACAGTTAAACACTAAAAAACTCTAAGCCATCTCCGTGGAGATGTTGCCTGTACAACGGCAAAGAGAATGACTGGGGTAGGCGGAGCCTAGGAGGGATCATGTGACCAGCTTTGCTGGGCTCTTTGCCATTTCCTGTTGGGGAAGAGAATATCCCACAAGTAAGGATGACGCCGTGGACCGGACACACCTATGTTGGAGAAATATTTGTTTTCCATCCATTTAAATAAACAGATTTACATCGCTTTCTTTGTTTATACCTAGGGGGGGATCTGGTATTTAACAGGAAAATCCATTGGGCCTCCTTATAGTCCAATCTTTGTACCCTATCCCCACCTCTTTTATGTGGTGGAACATGATCAATCGCTTTAAATGGACATAACGGATGCGTCCCCTGAGTGTGCAGACTTGAAATGTCTAGATACTGGTGTAAATATATCGGGATCTTCAATGTCCCTTACATGCTCTAAGGCCCTGTCTCTGAGTAATCGTTTAGTTTTGCCTAAATATTGTATTTGGCACCCCCTGCAGGTATGTAAATTACGTGATTAGATTTACAGTTTAAATTATACCTAATATCATATACCCGCTCAGTTACTGTAGAGGTGAAGTTAACACCCTCTACTACATGACTGCAGGTCTTGCATCTCTGGGCTCTACATTTGTAAAAGCCTAGTCTGTTTGGTAACCACGTTCATGGATTAACAAATGGTAAGTCTGAAGGTGTTATCAGATTACCTATAGTTTTACCTTTTTTTGCTACAAATCTACAACCTTCTGTTGCTATTTTTTCCAAACTCGAGTCAGTAGCTAGAATAGGGAGACTTTGTTTGATAATATCACAGGTCTTATGATATTCCAGACTATAATTTTTATGCACTATACGTGACCCCCTCCATTATTTTATATCCAAGGAAGGTTAAGGTTTGTGAAGCCCGTAATATTGTTTAAGGAATTGCATACTAAATTTTTGTGCCCTAGACAGAGGTGCATTGGCTGGGCTCCCTTTTCCCGGATATACTCAACAGCTGACTGAGCGAAAAGAGCTAACGCCGGAACACAAGCTGAAGCAACCCTGCTCGACATACACGGACACACGGACCCCCAGGACTGGTAAGCGCCACTATCTATTTGTATAATATTGTGACAAGTCTTAAGTAGTGGCTGCAAGACTCACAGGGGTACCTTTGAAAAATTGTACCGTGGAGCATAGGAAGCGTTTTAGAAGTGCGTGAAAAAGGATATATACAACACAGCATTGAAGCAGTTGTACAAGGGACTTTTAAAGGGGTATACATGTTTACAATGATACAAAGTTATATCATATTATGATTTTACACATGATTGTGTTGGTGGTTTATTAGGAACTTTGGAGACACTATTTTTCTAATATATTGCAACCAATAAAACACAGTTATTATGACAGATACACCACAAGGATTTGTTTTTAAAGATTTAGAGGCAACATTACAAGTTTATGACCAGGAGGTAGATATTATTCTACAAGAAAATGAAAAGACCCTGGATGGGCTATTTTTTCAAATGGATGAATTAAGAACAAGAGACATAAAATGAGACCTGGACATTAAAACTTTTTTATTATATAAACATCAAAGAAGAATCCCTAGGGGGTTAAGAATAAGAAAATCCCCCTCATTTTTGGTCAATGATATGGATTTTATCAAAAAGTGGAATCAAATACTTGATGCGTGCTCTTTTGCACTAATGGAACTTTTGGTGGAATATAAGAAACAACAGAAAAAGGAATCCATTGAATATATAAAGACTGTACAGAAAGACTTACAGATGTTCCAAAGTGACAAAGAGTTTAAATCATATGATAATAAATTTGAGGCTAATATGGCCAGGTTTACTAAAGATTTATGGGATTTCAAAAAACAAAAATTAGCAAGAGATAAGAGAGATTATGAATTTAACAAAGTATACAAATGGCAAAGTGCAGGGAGGAGTCAGCGTCATATACACAGTTTCAATAAGAACAAAATAGACTTTCAGTCTAACAAAAAGAAAAACAAAAAAGTACAGTTTGCAGAAACTGAATATGACGTTGACACCTATGAGCACGATTCCAGTGAGGAATTAGTGGTAACAGAAGGATTCTCCAAACACACTCTCCACTGCTGCAGATCCCAAAATGAGGCTTGTGACAAAAATGAGCAGTGACTGGAATAGTCCATCCAGACTTGGCTATGAGGGTGCTAGGCTGTAAAAACGGCCAGGAGGACCATGATAAACATAGAAAAAAAAAAGAGGAACAGCCGCACTAATAAGGCACCAAGGAGAAGGGCTGATAAAAACAAAAAAATATTGGAACAGTTTAAAAACATAATTTATGTAAGAACTTACTTGATAAATTAATTTCTTTCATATTGGCAAGAGTCCATGAGCTAGTGACATATGGGATATACAATCCTACCAGGAGGGGCAAAGTTTCCCAAACCTCAAAATGCCTATAAATACACCCCTCACCACACCCCTCACCACACCCACAATTCAGTTTAATGAATAGCCAAGCAGTGGGGTGATAAAGAAAGGAGTAGAAAGCATCAACAAAGGAAATTTGGAAATAATTGTGCTTTATACAAAAAATCATAACCACCATAAAAAGGGTGGGCCTCATGAACTCTTGCCAATATGAAAGAAATGAATTTATCAGGTAAGTTCTTACATAAATTATGTTTTCTTTCATGTAATTGGCAAGAGTCCATGAGCTAGTGACATATGGGATATCAATACCCAAGATGTGGAGTCTTCCACTCAAGAGTCACTAGAGAGGGAGGGAATAAAAATAAAAACAGCCATATTCCGCTGAAAAAATTAATCCACAACCCAAAAAAATAAGTTTATTTTCATTTTTGAAAAGAAAAAAAAAACTTAAATCAAAAGCAGAAGAATCAAACTGAAACAGCTGCCTGAAGAACTTTTCTACCAAAAACTGCTTCCGAAGAAGCAAATACATCAAAACGGTAGAGTTTAGAAAATGTATGCAAAGAGCACTGAGTTCTAAAATATTTATTTGTAATCTCGCCTCTTGAGATTTCCAAACCCCTTGTGCTATCCACCATGTCAGAGAGTGTCGTACATTGGGATTCAAGGATATTAATTGTGATATCTTTGTATAATCCCTGCACCATTGATTCAGCATGCAAAGCTGTAGAGGTCTCATGTGAAAATGAGCAAAGGGGATCGCGTCCGATGCTGCAGTCATGAGACCTAAAACTTCCATGCACATAGCCACTGAAGGGAATGACAGACTGAAGGTGCCGGCAGGCTGCGACCAATTTTAAACGCCTCTTGTCTGTTAGAGACAGAGTCATGGACACTGAATCTATCTGGAAGCCTAAAAAAGTGACCCTTGTCTGAGGAATCAAGAAACTTTTTGGTAAATTGATCCTCCAACCATGTTTCCGAAGAAACAACACTAGTTGATTCGTGTGAGATTCTGCAGTATGTAAAGACTGAGCTAGTACCAAGATATCGTCCAAATAAGGAAACACAGCAATACCCTGTTCTGTGATTACAGATAATAGGGCACCCAGAACCTTTGAAAAGATCCTTGGAGCTGTTGCTAGGCCAAATGGAAGAGCAACAAATTGATAATGCTTGTCTAGAAAAGAGAATCTCAGAAACTGATAGTGTTCTGGATGAATCGGAATATGAAGGTATGCATCCTGTAAGTCTATTGTGGACATATAATGTCCTTGCTGAACAAAAGGCAGAATAGTCCTTATAGTCACCATCTTGAAAGTTGGTACTCTTGCATAACGATTCAAAATTTTCAGATCCAGAACTGGTCTGAATACATTTTCTTTCTTTGGTACAATGAATAGGTTTGAATAAAACCCCAAACCTTGTTCCTGAGGAGGAACTGGCATGATTACCCCTGAAGACTCCAGGTCTGAAACACACTTCAGAAAAGCCTGAGATTTTACTGGATTTACAGGGATGCGTGAGAGAAAAAAATCTTCTCACAGGAGGTCTTACTTTGAATCCTATTCGATACCCTTGAGAGACAATGCTCTGAATCCAATGATTTTGGACAGATTTTATCCAAAAATCCTTGAAAAACCTTAATCTGCCCCCTACCAGCTGAGCTGGAATGAGGGCCGTGCCTTCATGCGGACTTAGGGGCAGACTTTGGTTTCCTAAATGGTTTGGATTTATTCCAATTTGAGGAAGGCTTCCAATTGGAAGCAGATTCCTTGGGAGGAGGATTGAGTTTTTGTTCCTTATTCTGACGAAAGGAACGAAAACTGTCAGAAGCCTTAGATTTACCCTTAGGTTTTTTATCCTGAGGCAGAAAAACTCATTTTCCTCCAGTGATAGTTGAAATAATAGAATCCAACTGAGAACCAAATAAATTATTACCTTGGAAAGAAAGAGATAGTAATCTAGATTTAGATGTCATATCAGCATTCCAAGATTTAAGCCACAAAGCTCTTCTAGCTAATACAGCTAAAGACATGGATTTAACAGTAATTTTGATATCATCAAAAATGGCATCACAAATAAAATGATTAGCATGTTGCAGTAAGTGAGTAATGCTAGATATGTCAGGATCCAATTCTCGTTGCGCTAAATTCTCCAACCAAAAAGTTGAGGCAGCCGCAACATCAGCCAAAGAAATAGCAGGTCTGAGAAGATGACCTGAATATAAATAGGCCTTCCTTAGATAAGATTCAAGCTTCCTATCTAAAGGATCCTAAAAGGAAGTACTATCTTCCATAGGAATAGTGGTACGTTTAAGCAAGAGTAGAAATAGCCCCATCAACTTTGGGGATTTTTTCCCAAAACTCTATAGATTTTGCTGGTAAAGAATACAATTTTTTAAACCTTAAAGAAGGAATAAAAGAAGTACCTGGCTTATTCCATTCCCTAGAAATCATATCAGAAATAGCCTCAGGAATAGGAAAAAAAACCCTGGGGAAACCACAGGAGGTTTAAAAACAGCATTTAAACATTTATTAGACTGAACGTCAATAGGACTGGTTACCTCAATATCCAAAGTAATTAACACTTCTTTTAATAAAGAACACATATACTCTATTTTAAATAAATAAGTAAATTTGTCAGTGACAATGTCTGAGGAAGGATCTTCTGAATCAGATAGATCCTCATCAGAAGAGGATAAATTATTATGTTGCTGGTCATTTGAAATTTCATAAGCTAAATGAGAAGTTTTAAAAGACCTTTTACATTTATTAGAAGGTGGAAATGCAGACAAAGCCTTCAGAATAGAATCAGAAACAAATTCTTTAAAATTTACAGGTATATCATGTACATTAGAAGTTGAAGGAACTGCAACTGGCAATGTACTATTACTGATGGAAACAATATCTGCATGTAAAAGTTTATCATGACAACTATTACAAATGATATTTGGTGGAATAATTTCTACACTTTTACAACAAATGCACTTAGCTTTGGTAGACCCGATGTCAGGCAGCAATGTTCCAGCAGAAACTTCTGAGACAGGATCAGATTGGGACATCTTGCTCAATGTAAGAGAAAAA
The DNA here is from genome assembly GCF_027579735.1 of Bombina bombina. NCBI lineage: Eukaryota > Metazoa > Chordata > Amphibia > Anura > Bombinatoridae > Bombina > Bombina bombina. The sequence goes on along the minus strand of NC_069504.1, from coordinate 215,910,002 downwards.
ACAACATATAAAGCAAAATTATCTATTTCCTTATATGACAGTTTCAGGAATGGGAAAAAATGCAAAAGCATAGGCCTCTGATAAAGAAAAAAGCAAGAGGCAAACATCAATGGGGTATTGAAATAATGAAAAAAAATTTGGTGCCAAGTATGACGCACAACGTAACAAACTTTTTTGGCGCCAAAAATAACCGGAAATGACAAACTCGCGTCACCAATGACGCCGCCGCGTGAAAGGTCTCAGCATCACGTATGACACCGGAAATGACGAAGTTGCGTCATAAACGTATTTTTTCACACCAAAAATATTTTCGCGCTAAGAATGACGCAATAAAGTTTAGCATTTGACGCACCCGCGGGCCTAATACCCGCAATAGCAAGAAGTAGTCAATTGAAAAAAAGACTAAACCCCAGGTAACAAATACATTTCTTAAAATGACAGTCTGCTGAAGGAAATACATGAACCTGACTCATGGCAAATATAAATATAAATACAATACATATATTTAGAACTTTATATAAATGCATAAAGTGCCAAACCATAGCTGAGGTGTCTTAAGTAATAAACATACTTACCAAAAGACACCAATCCACATATAGCAGATAGCCAAACCAGTACTAAAACAGTTAGTAGAGGTAATGGTAAATTGAGAGTATATCGTCGATCTGAAAAGGGAGGTAGGAGATGAATCTCTACGACCGATAACAGAGAACCTATGAAATAGACCCCCGTTAGGGAAATCATCGAATTCAAATAAGTGATATTCCCTTCACGTTCCTCTGACGTTCGCTGTACTCTGAGAGGAATTGGGCTTCAACAATGCTGAGAAGCACATTTCAACGTAGAAATCTTAGCACAAACTTACTTCACCACCTCCATAGGAGGCAAAGTTTGTAAAACTGAATTGTGGGTGTGGTGAGGGGTGTATTTATAGGCATTTTAAGGTTTGGGAAACTTTGCCCCTCCTGGTAGGATTGTATATCCCATATGTCACTAGCTCATGGACTCTTGCCAATTACATGAAAGAAATAAGGTATGTGGCAGGCAAACATCCTGACTAGTTTCGTGCTCACAGGAGGACTTAATCATAGGATGTGTTTGCATGTGCAAGCCCCCTATTTAAAGGGACAGCATGATCAATTAATTAAACTAAATTAAAAACATAAGTACATATGTACATAAAAACCGACAAATTAATATATATAAGTCATCTACATTACAGTCGAGAAACAGAAAACACTTAATAAACATAAATAAAAGAAGATAGATATTAACAATACTGCATTAGCACAATTCACCTGAAATAAATGCAATAAATGTCATCTTCATTCATATGTATGTATAATTATGTTCTTATTCTGTTAGTTTTCATATATCTCATTAATGAACAAAGTAACCTTATGAAATCAATATGATTAGGCTGCATCATCATATGTTATGACCCCATAATAAAAAAAATCTTGAATATATATATATATATATATATATATATATATATTTATTATAAGATAAAACGAGGATTGAGTCCTTGTTGAGGTGCGCAAATATGAGATGCAAAACACATAGACCAAAACCAGTCTCGGAGGAGGCAAGGTAATACCACACCGCAGGCCACCCGAACTGGCGGCAGCACTCCCAAAAGTAGGATAATGGCAGATATCTGTAGGAGCAGAGAACAGAGAGAGGCGCCTTATGGGACAGTATCGTGGTATCGCTAATATGCAGATAGAGGCAGACAGCACACACAGGTGGAAGAATACTCACAAGTGAGGCGGCATAAACGTATGCCAAACTAGACAGGACGGAACCTTTGTCGCCCGCCAGACGGTCCAATGGGAGAAAAACTCTCACGTTCCAGTGGTCCAATCCGCTACGGCGGACAAAGGCAGACGTCAGGTGCCCACAGCGTCTGTGGGAGGATCAATGGCTCAGAGTCCTTAGTGCAAGTAATGGAATATTGCTCCACACATAGGATCAGATGGAAAATGATGAGAGCGGGGTTATCGTAAAAGATATTTTTTTATTAATCATAAAAATAATATTAAAACTGTTTTAAAATACATATAACAGCAACGCGTTTCTCGACCTTCCGGTCGTTTCATCAGGCTGATATTCACTTTGAAAACCCCGCTCTACTTAACATAATGATCATCCAATCACAGGCCGGTCTATTGTCCACACCCATCAACGGACCAATCATAAGTTATGATTGGTATCTATGGTGACAGTAGCACCTGTTCTGTAATCAGAGATGATGAGTGTATTGGGCGATAGTACCGACTGTGATCCATATACATGCATAGCTAAGGAATAACTATAATTTCGAAATGTAATTAATTCTTATATAGTTCAAAAAATATCAAGAGATTCTGAAAATTAGCAGTTGTTACTATTATATAAAGAAAGGTGTTTGGCTGAAGTGATGGGACAAGATTGTATCTGTATTTCTCCTGTGTAATAATTACGGTGTGTAGTAGTTGCAAATGACAAAAGGAAGTTTAAAATATTATGTGTTTCTCCAGTATAATAGTTACGATGTATGATAGTTGCAATGACAAAAGGAAAATAAAAGATATTTTATAAACCTCCATAACAAACAGATGCAGTTTTATTGTACCATCTGTAAGCTAATGCAATAGAAACTTCATTGTAGGGCATGAGTGAATTGATATGCATAAACCTGTTGGTGATAAAAAATGCATATTTAAAGGGCCCATGTTTTCTAATGATTAATAATGTATTGACATGTTTGAAGATACCATGTGTTCTGATCAATGGATATCATAATTTAATATTCATATGTGTTAAAAGTGTAATTAGCAAATAATTTCGATAAATAGGTATCTGTAGGTATATTATTATAATAGCCCCCACATATTTGAATGGCCTGTATGTTCTGACCATAGATATCAAAATATGGTCATAGAAGATTGTGTTTCTAAATCTGAATGTGATTCATCTTATAAAATGTTTATAGTAATCGAACCAGTAATATCTGGTTGGTCCGAGACCATGGACGTCTGTTCCAATAAAGATAAATGGTTGGTGATAAGTGACCTACAAAAAAAGCAAACAGAGGGACTATAGGGAAGGATTTTTATGAGAAGGCTGCCAAATCGACGCATAAATTAAGACCATCAGGGTACATGCTCTTCAGCAGATGGATCCAATAAGTCTCCCTCTGTCTGAGCCTAAAAAACCGGTTATAAAGATGAGATTTGGGAATGAATTCTATGGGATTGACAGAATAACAGTTAAGATCTCCCCTATGTACATCATTACAGTGTCTTGATACACTATGAAATCTATAATTATTCTTCATATTTCGATGGTGTTCGGACCATCTAGTGCTAAGGTATCTACAGGTACGCCCTACGTATTGTACCCCACAGACACATGTAAGTAGATAAACTACATAAGAGGAAGCACAAGAAGCACGGCCAATGATGGTATAAGATTTGTGGGTGATACTTGACCTAAAGGTTTTTTGCCGATCACCAATGAAAATACACATCTTACAACGGGCTCGTCTGCACTTATAAGACCCATGTTGTAAATTGTTCCTATTATTTCCAGTGGAAGGTTGTCTATGTTTCACAATTTTGCTCGGAGCCAACATTGTTTTGAGGGTTGGTGCCCTTCTATAGACTATTCTGGGTTTGTCATCCAAAGTTCTTTTCAAAATAGGGTCTTTAAGTAATATTTGCCAATGACGTGTGACAATCTCTCTAATTAGATTATGGTTAGAGTTAAATTGGGTGATAAACAACGGATCTTTATGGAAGGTACTAATATTTGTTGATTCTAGTCGTGCATTGGACTCAGTGAAATACAATTCTCTATTGTCATTTTTTGCTCTCAAGTAGCCATTTTCAATGATCGAATTAGGGTAATGTTTCTCCCTAAAGCGTTCCTTCAAGGTAAGGCTTTGTATTTCATAGTCTGCCATAGAACTACAGTTACGGCGCACTCTTTTGAACTGACCATAGGGGACATTCAATTTCCACGGCTGATAGTGACAGCTCTTAAAGTCGAGGTAGCTATTACAATCCACTGCCTTAAAGTGAGTGGTGCTGGTCACTTGGCCCTCAGTGAAACTAAGATTAAGGTCTAAGTACACTATTGATTGCCTCTCAATAGTACTGGTAAACACTAGGCCTCTATTGTTGGTGTTTAGATGTTCAACAAAGGATTCGGCACTAGACGGTTCGCCCCTCCAAATAAAGATAAGGTCATCTATGTATCTTCCATAGTATACCAGGTTCGCCCCGTATGCTGAATCATAGATGTAACATTGTTCAAAGGAACCCATGAACAGGTTCGCATTACTTGGGGCGAACCTGGTACCCATGGCCGTACCCTTAGTTTGGATATAGAATTCGTCTTGAAAGACAAAGTAGTTATGTCTCAAAATAAAAGCGATTAGATCTAGAATAAACTCTCGTTGGGTCTGGGGTAAGTATATATACTTTTCCAAATATTCGGAAACTGCCTGTAGGCCCATATCATGGGGAATGTTGGAATATAGGGCCTGAACGTCACAGGTAACCCAAATCATATCTGATGTAATGTGGTATGATCCCAGTTTTTTAAGCAGGACGGCTGAATCACGAATATAAGATTCTAGGCCTAAAACATACTTCTGTAAGAAGTAGTCAACATATGATGAGACATTGTCAGTAAGATTGCCGATCCCTGCTATTATAGGTCTCCCAGGGGGGCATGAGCGGTTCTTGTGGACCTTAGGGAGGTGGTAGTAAAAGGCCAAATTAGGTTCATTCGGAATCAGATAGTTTTTCTCCTTTTTCAGGAGTATGCCTTTATCAAAGGCTGATGTTATAATTTGTTTTAATAAGGCTTTAAACTCCACAGTAGGGTCTGAATGTAATTTCTTATAATAAGCAGTATCATGTAGGATTTTCCTGGCTTCCAAAAGATAGTCAGTGCGATCCTGAAGGACCACTCCACCACCCTTATCGGCCTGTCGTATTACCAGAGATTTGTTGTTTTTAAGATTGTTCAATGCACGTTTCTCATTAGGGTATAAATTATCTTTCATGATGATCTTTGTTGATATTTTCTCAAAATCATCATTCACTAGTTGTCTGGAAATTTCAATATGTGAATTATTATTAAGCTGAGGCGTAAAATTAGATTTGTTTTTGAAAGGTGTATGTATGTAACCGTCACATAAGTGATCCATTAAGGTCTCTGTGTCAAAAATCGGAATTGTTTCATGTCTAAGCCTATCATCCATGGAATTAGTAAGAATAGGTCTAATTGTGTCATTTTTCAAAGTTTTTTCCGCAAAGTATTTTTGCATAGATAACTTTTGCGTGAAATTATTTAAGTCAACAAAAAGTGAAAATGTATTATGTTTATTGGTAGGGCAATATGACAGACCTTTACCTAGGACCCGTATCTCGTCATTTGTCAGCTTATGTGAGGATAGATTGTAAATCCCCTTTTTTAGGGTCTGTAATCGTGCCTCTTTGCTGGCTGTGCCTCTTCCTCTGTGCCCTCGTTTCCGTGAGGTCTTTTGCCTTTTTGTGGGGCCGTGAAGGAGGTCATCGGTTCTAGGTAACCGGATATGGTTTTCTGTTTCCATGCTGGTGGTCTGGGGCCTGATTCTAAAAAATGTGGAGAATTATTAGATGATGGTCCTGCCTGATCATAACTTGGACCAGGATTAGAGATAGGAAGGCAAGTAGATTCAGCCCTATAATGATCATTATTGGTATTCATTTGTGGTCTATTGTTAGGGAACCGGCGACTATTCTCATTATTGGCCCTTGGTCCATCATAGGTATGGTGGTCATTCATGCTGGATGTTTTCCTGTGGGATCCTGAGTCTCGGTTTCCCGAGAAGTGGCCTCTAGATTTGTCATAGTTATTAGGAGGGTGGTGTGTACTATTATAACCATGGTGATGGTTCCTCGAATCATTTGACCTGATGTTATTAGATGCATCATCTTGAGTATGAGGTCTAAAATGATGGTAGTCATAGGAGTGGTTTCTAGTACCTGAATAATCATTATGATATTGTCTGTTATAAGAATAAGTTCGATTTGAAAAATCCCTTTTGTCATGTTGATACATGTGTCTAAAGGAATCTTGATGATAATTATTTCGTCTCTCAAAACCCTCATGAGGTCTAGGAGAGTTGTAATGATAGGTATTTCTTCTATCAAAACCTTCATGGTACCTAGGAGAGTAATGCCTAGGGTCATTGTAGGAATTATCACCATTATCATTGTAATGGTGGGGATTGGAAGATTTGAAATTATTCCTATTTTGGTGTTGGGCAGTGTTCTTATATCTATCTTTATTTTTAGAATAATTAACTACTGTCCAATCATAGTTCAAGTTCTTATTGTCCCCTGTTGTAGGGGTTTTAGGATAATCTGTATTTTGTTGAGCGTCTGAATCCAAACTCAACTGTGGGTAAGTTGGATCAGGCTTCTTATCTTTATTTTTGTTATAAGTATATACTTGGCCTTTCTGGTAATCATCGTCATCTCTCAGTAATTTTCTATTTTTAATGGCCATCAGTTCTTTTTGAAAACATTCTGTTTTCTCCAAAACCATAGAATTCAATTCGTCATATAGTGTAGAATTTTTATATTTTTCCAAACTCATTTGGATAGAGTTAATTTCTTTGGATGCATGTTCAACCAAAGTTTTTCTATGTGAAATCAAAATGTTGATGAAAGTAGTGGAACAGACGTGCATGGCTTCTTCCCATTTTGTGTTAAGGGCCATATTGTCCTTAAAAGAACAGTTTTCATGTAATCTAAGGCCACGTGGTATTTGCTTTTTATCTAGATATTTTTGCAGCATCTCTGCATCTAACCAATGCCTGCATTCAATATTAATTGCATCCTCTAATTTAGCAAATAATGCATGTATAGATAGGTTTTCTATATTGTTTTCAGTATTTTCTGTTAAGGGGCAGGTTGACTCTATGTGTGATACTAACATAAGTCTTTTGTTCGTCCTTTCGCTAACAGATAGCATTGTATTATTGAGTCTTGCTAGTACTAGTTAGTGGAATCTAAATCTATTTGATGTAAGTCAACAGTGAAAAACAGTCGTGTAGAAGTGGATTTTAGAAATCAAAAGGTGGTGAAGGTACTAAGAATGTTTAGTGTATAACCTATTAGTAAAAGGAGTAATATATAATGGTTAATTCAACCATGTGTGTCACGTGTGTGATATAAGTTGTAATTAAGATAGTATAAATACCTATAAATACCTATTGATGGTATGTGTAGCCCATATATAAATAAGATAGTGAAACCTATAGGATAGTGAACCAATCCTTATAATGAAACACTAGTGTGTGAATTGATACAAAACCAAAGTGGTAAGTGCTAGATACAATAATGAAGTGAGTATAGTGATCAAATGCAGTAGATAACAAACAAAATAATAATATCTTGATATTAATATCTCGAAAAAAACTTTCAAATAAAACCTCTTAATATAAAAACTAAACCTTATAAAGTATTCACCTTAGATAGTAAACCTTATAAAATATTGACCTTAAAAAGTATCCAATAATAATATAGCTAAGTACTGGACCTTAATAATACATATATACTAACAAATCAAAATGTGCGTATACAGATCAAATTCATATACCGATTAGTATATAACCTATTAGCATATAAATTGATCAGACAACAAACTCAGATGACATCATAAACCACATGTAAAAAGTAATAAAGCTTGATGAGAAAATGTGTATCGCTAATATAACAAAAAGTGAAAACAATTATTAGGCATACAAAAAAATATACAAATTATATAGACAAATACGGAGTTAAAAAAAACCATGTATAAAATATAAAAAGAGTCTATGTGCCAAAGTGTAACGTTACGTGCAGCAACCTCCCAAACTTGGCGATGCCAGGCGAAACAGTCAGATAAAACGAGGATTGAGTCCTTGTTGAGGTGCGCAAATATGAGATGCAAAACACATAGACCAAAACCAGTCTCGGAGGAGGCAAGGTAATACCACACCGCAGGCCACCCGAACTGGTGGCAGCACTCCCAAAAGTAGGATAATGGCAGATATCTGTAGGAGCAGAGAACAGAGAGAGGCGCCTTATGGGACAGTATCGTGGTATCGCTAATATGCAGATAGAGGCAGACAGCACACACAGGTGGAAGAATACTCACAAGTGAGGCGGCATAAACGTATGCCAAACTAGACAGGACGGAACCTTAGTCGCCCGCCAGACGGTCCAATGGGAGAAAAACTCTCACGTTCCAGTGGTCCAATCCGCTACGGCGGACAAAGGCAGACGTCAGGTGCCCACAGCGTCTGTGGGAGGATCAATGGCTCAGAGTCCTTAGTGCAAGTAATGGAATATTGCTCCACACATAGGATCAGATGGAAAATGATGAGAGCGGGGTTATCGTAAAAGATATTTTTTTATTAATCATAAAAATAATATTAAAACTGTTTTAAAATACATATAACAGCAACACGTTTCTCGACCTTCCGGTCGTTTCATCAGGCTGATATTCACTTTGAAAACCCCGCTCTACTTAACATAATGATCATCCAATCACAGGCCGGTCTATTGTCCACACCCATCAACGGACCAATCATAAGTTATGATTGGTATCTATGGTGACAGTAGCACCTGTTCTGTAATCAGAGATGATGAGTGTATTGGGCGATAGTACCGACTGTGATCCATATACATGCATAGCTAAGGAATAACTATAATTTCGAAATGTAATTAATTCTTATATAGTTCAAAAAATATCAAGAGATTCTGAAAATTAGCAGTTGTTACTATTATATAAAGAAAGGTGTTTGGCTGAAGTGATGGGACAAGATTGTATCTGTATTTCTCCTGTGTAATAATTACGGTGTGTAGTAGTTGCAAATGACAAAAGGAAGTTTAAAATATTATGTGTTTCTCCAGTATAATAGTTACGATGTATGATAGTTGCAATGACAAAAGGAAAATAAAAGATATTTTATAAACCTCCATAACAAACAGATGCAGTTTTATTGTACCATCTGTAAGCTAATGCAATAGAAACTTCATTGTAGGGCATGAGTGAATTGATATGCATAAACCTGTTGGTGATAAAAAATGCATATTTAAAGGGCCCATGTTTTCTAATGATTAATAATGTATTGACATGTTTGAAGATACCATGTGTTCTGATCAATGGATATCATAATTTAATATTCATATGTGTTAAAAGTGTAATTAGCAAATAATTTCGATAAATAGGTATCTGTAGGTATATTATTATAATAGCCCCCACATATTTGAATGGCCTGTATGTTCTGACCATAGATATCAAAATATGGTCATAGAAGATTGTGTTTCTAAATCTGAATGTGATTCATCTTATAAAATGTTTATAGTAATCGAACCAGTAATATCTGGTTGGTCCGAGACCATGGACGTCTGTTCCAATAAAGATAAATGGTTGGTGATAAGTGACCTACAAAAAAAGCAAACAGAGGGACTATAGGGAAGGATTTTTATGAGAAGGCTGCCAAATCGACGCATAAATTAAGACCATCAGGGTACATGCTCTTCAGCAGATGGATCCAATAAGTCTCCCTCTGTCTGAGCCTAAAAAACCGGTTATAAAGATGAGATTTGGGAATGAATTCTATGGGATTGACAGAATAACAGTTAAGATCTCCCCTATTTTACAGTGTCTTGATACACTATGAAATCTATAATTATTCTTCATATTTCGATGGTGTTCGGACCATCTAGTGCTAAGGTATCTACAGGTACGCCCTACGTATTGTACCCCACAGACACATGTAAGTAGATAAACTACATAAGAGGAAGCACAAGAAGCACGGCCAATGATGGTATAAGATTTGTGGGTGATACTTGACCTAAAGGTTTTTTGCCGATCACCAATGAAAATACACATCTTACAACGGGCTCGTCTGCACTTATAAGACCCATGTTGTAAATTGTTCCTATTATTTCCAGTGGAAGGTTGTCTATGTTTCACAATTTTGCTCGGAGCCAACATTGTTTTGAGGGTTGGTGCCCTTCTATAGACTATTCTGGGTTTGTCATCCAAAGTTCTTTTCAAAATAGGGTCTTTAAGTAATATTTGCCAATGACGTGTGACAATCTCTCTAATTAGATTATGGTTAGAGTTAAATTGGGTGATAAACAACGGATCTTTATGGAAGGTACTAATATTTGTTGATTCTAGTCGTGCATTGGACTCAGTGAAATACAATTCTCTATTGTCATTTTTTGCTCTCAAGTAGCCATTTTCAATGATCGAATTAGGGTAATGTTTCTCCCTAAAGCGTTCCTTCAAGGTAAGGCTTTGTATTTCATAGTCTGCCATAGAACTATAGTTACGGCGCACTCTTTTGAACTGACCATAGGGGACATTCAATTTCCACGGCTGATAGTGACAGCTCTTAAAGTCGAGGTAGCTATTACAATCCACTGCCTTAAAGTGAGTGGTGCTGGTCACTTGGCCCTCAGTGAAACTAAGATTAAGGTCTAAGTACACTATTGATTGCCTCTCAATAGTACTGGTAAACACTAGGCCTCTATTGTTGGTGTTTAGATGTTCAACAAAGGATTCGGCACTAGACGGTTTGCCCCTCCAAATAAAGATAAGGTCATCTATGTATCTTCCATAGTATACCAGGTTCGCCCCGTATGCTGAATCATAGATGTAACATTGTTCAAAGGAACCCATGAACAGGTTCGCATAACTTGGGGCGAACCTGGTACCCATGGCCGTTCAGGCCCTATATTCCAACATTCCCCATGATATGGGCCTACAGGCAGTTTCCGAATATTTGGAAAAGGATATATACTTACCCCAGACCCAACGAGAGTTTCTTCTAGATCTAATCGCTTTTATTTTGAGACATAACTACTTTGTCTTTCAAGACGAATTCTATATCCAAACTAAGGGTACGGCCATGGGTACCAGGTTCGCCCCTAGTTATGCGAACCTGTTCATGGGTTCCTTTGAACAATGTTACATCTATGATTCAGCATACGGGGCGAACCTGGTATACTATGGAAGATACATAGATGACCTTATCTTTATTTGGAGGGGCGAACCGTCTAGTGCCGAATCCTTTGTTGAACATCTAAACACCAACAATAGAGGCCTAGTGTTTACCAGTACTATTGAGAGGCAATCAATAGTGTACTTAGACCTTAATCTTAGTTTCACTGAGGGCCAAGTGACCAGCACCACTCACTTTAAGGCAGTGGATTGTAATAGCTACCTCGACTTTAAGAGCTGTCACTATCAGCCGTGGAAATTGAATGTCCCCTATGGTCAGTTCAAAAGAGTGCGCCGTAACTGTAGTTCTATGGCAGACTATGAAATACAAAGCCTTACCTTGAAGGAACGCTTTAGGGAGAAACATTACCCTAATTCGATCATTGAAAATGGCTACTTGAGAGCAAAAAATGACAATAGAGAATTGTATTTCACTGAGTCCAATGCACGACTAGAATCAACAAATATTAGTACCTTCCATAAAGATCCGTTGTTTATCACCCAATTTAACTCTAACCATAATCTAATTAGAGAGATTGTCACACGTCATTGGCAAATATTACTTAAAGACCCTATTTTGAAAAGAACTTTGGATGACAAACCCAGAATAGTCTATAGAAGGGCACCAACCCTCAAAACAATGTTGGCTCCGAGCAAAATTGTGAAACATAGACAACCTTCCACTGGAAATAATAGGAACAATTTACAACATGGGTCTTATAAGTGCAGACGAGCCCGTTGTAAGATGTGTATTTTCATTGGTGATCGGCAAAAAACCTTTAGGTCAAGTATCACCCACAAATCTTATACCATCATTGGCCGTGCTTCTTGTGCTTCCTCTTATGTAGTTTATCTACTTACATGTGTCTGTGGGGTACAATACGTAGGGCGTACCTGTAGATACCTTAGCACTAGATGGTCCGAACACCATCGAAATATGAAGAATAATTATAGATTTCATAGTGTATCAAGACACTGTAATGATGTACATAGGGGAGATCTTAACTGTTATTCTGTCAATCCCATAGAATTCATTCCCAAATCTCATCTTTATAACCGGTTTTTTAGGCTCAGACAGAGGGAGACTTATTGGATCCATCTGCTGAAGAGCATGTACCCTGATGGTCTTAATTTATGCGTCAATTTGGCAGCCTTCTCATAAAAATCCTTCCCTATAGTCCCTCTGTTTGCTTTTTTGTAGGTCACTTATCACCAACCATTTATCTTTATTGGAACAGACGTCCATGGTCTCGGACCAACCAGATATTACTGGTTCGATTACTATAAACATTTTATAAGATGAATCACATTCAGATTTAGAAACACAATCTTCTATGACCATATTTTGATATCTATGGTCAGAACATACAGGCCATTCAAATATGTGGGGGCTATTATAATAATATACCTACAGATACCTATTTATCGAAATTATTTGCTAATTACACTTTTAACACATATGAATATTAAATTATGATATCCATTGATCAGAACACATGGTATCTTCAAACATGTCAATACATTATTAATCATTAGAAAACATGGGCCCTTTAAATATGCATTTTTTATCACCAACAGGTTTATGCATATCAATTCACTCATGCCCTACAATGAAGTTTCTATTGCATTAGCTTACAGATGGTACAATAAAACTGCATCTGTTTGTTATGGAGGTTTATAAAATATCTTTTATTTTCCTTTTGTCATTGCAACTATCATACATCGTAACTATTATACTGGAGAAACACATAATATTTTAAACTTCCTTTTGTCATTTGCAACTACTACACACCGTAATTATTACACAGGAGAAATACAGATACAATCTTGTCCCATCACTTCAGCCAAACACCTTTCTTTATATAATAGTAACAACTGCTAATTTTCAGAATCTCTTGATATTTTTTGAACTATATAAGAATTAATTACATTTCGAAATTATAGTTATTCCTTAGCTATGCATGTATATGGATCACAGTCGGTACTATCGCCCAATACACTCATCATCTCTGATTACAGAACAGGTGCTACTGTCACCATAGATACCAATCATAACTTATGATTGGTCCGTTGATGGGTGTGGACAATAGACCGGCCTGTGATTGGATGATCATTATGTTAAGTAGAGCGGGGTTTTCAAAGTGAATATCAGCCTGATGAAACGACCGGAAGGTCGAGAAACGCGTTGCTGTTATATGTATTTTAAAACAGTTTTAATATTATTTTTATAATTAATAAAAAAATATCTTTTACGATAACCCCGCTCTCATCATTTTCCATCTGATCCTATGTGTGGAGCAATATTCCATTACTTGCACTAAGGACTCTGAGCCATTGATCCTCCCACAGACGCTGTGGGCACCTGACGTCTGCCTTTGTCCGCCGTAGCGGATTGGACCACTGGAACGTGAGAGTTTTTCTCCCATTGGACCGTCTGGCGGGCGACTAAGGTTCCGTCCTGTCTAGTTTGGCATACGTTTATGCCGCCTCACTTGTGAGTATTCTTCCACCTGTGTGTGCTGTCTGCCTCTATCTGCATATTAGCGATACCACGATACTGTCCCATAAGGCGCCTCTCTCTGTTCTCTGCTCCTACAGATATCTGCCATTATCCTACTTTTGGGAGTGCTGCCACCAGTTCGGGTGGCCTGCGGTGTGGTATTACCTTGCCTCCTCCGAGACTGGTTTTGGTCTATGTGTTTTGCATCTCATATTTGCGCACCTCAACAAGGACTCAATCCTCGTTTTATCTGACTGTTTCGCCTGGCATCGCCAAGTTTGGGAGGTTGCTGCACGTAACGTTACACTTTGGCACATAGACTCTTTTTATATTTTATACATGGTTTTTTTTAACTCCGTATTTGTCTATATAATTTGTATATTTTTTTGTATGCCTAATAATTGTTTTCACTTTTTGTTATATTAGCGATACACATTTTCTCATCAAGCTTTATTACTTTTTACATGTGGTTTATGATGTCATCTGAGTTTGTTGTCTGATCAATTTATATGCTAATAGGTTATATACTAATCGGTATATGAATTTGATCTGTATACGCACATTTTGATTTGTTAGTATATATGTATTATTAAGGTCCAGTACTTAGCTATATTATTATTGGATACTTTTTAAGGTCAATATTTTATAAGGTTTACTATCTAAGGTGAATACTTTATAAGGTTTAGTTTTTATATTAAGAGGTTTTATTTGAAAGTTTTTTTCGAGATATTAATATCAAAATATTAATATTTTGTTTGTTATCTACTGCATTTGATCACTATACTCACTTCATTATTGTATCTAGCACTTACCACTTTGGTTTTGTATCAATTCACACACTAGTGTTTCATTATAAGGATTGGTTCACTATCCTATAGGTTTCACTATCTTATTTATATATGGGCTACACATACCATCAATAGGTATTTATAGGTATTTATACTATCTTAATTACAACTTATATCACACACGTGACACACATGGTTGAATTAACCATTATATATTACTCCTTTTACTAATAGGTTATACACTAAACATTCTTAGTACCTTCACCACCTTTTGATTTCTAAAATCCACTTCTACACGACTGTTTTTCTCTGTTGACTTACATCAAATAGATTTAGATTCCACTAACTAGTACTAGCAAGACTCAATAATACAATGCTATCTGTTAGCGAAAGGACGAACAAAAGACTTATGTTAGTATCACACATAGAGTCAACCTGCCCCTTAACAGAAAATACTGAAAACAATATAGAAAACCTATCTATACATGCATTATTTGCTAAATTAGAGGATGCAATTAATATTGAATGCAGGCATTGGTTAGATGCAGAGATGCTGCAAAAATATCTAGATAAAAAGCAAATACCACGTGGCCTTAGATTACATAAAAACTGTTCTTTTAAGGACAATATGGCCCTTAACACAAAATGGGAAGAAGCCATGCACGTCTGTTCCACTACTTTCATCAACATTTTGATTTCACATAGAAAAACTTTGGTTGAACATGCATCCAAAGAAATTAACTCTATCCAAATGAGTTTGGAAAAATATAAAAATTCTACACTATATGAAGAATTGAATTCTATGGTTTTGGAGAAAACAGAATGTTTTCAAAAAGAACTGATGGCCATTAAAAATAGAAAATTACTGAGAGATGAGGATGATTACCAGAAAGGCCAAGTATATACTTATAACAAAAATAAAGATAAGAAGCCTGATCCAACTTACCCACAGTTGAGTTTGGATTCAGACGCTCAACAAAATACAGATTATCCTAAAACCCCTACAACAGGGGACAATAAGAACTTGAACTATGATTGGACAGTAGTTAATTATTCTAAAAATAAAGATAGATATAAGAACACTGCCCAACACCAAAATAGGAATAATTTCAAATCTTCCAATCCCCACCATTACAATGATAATGGTGATAATTCCTACAATGACCCTAGGCATTACTCTCCTAGGTACCATGAAGGTTTTGATAGAAGAAATACCTATCATTACAACTCTCCTAGACCTCATGAGGGTTTTGAGAGACGAAATAATTATCATCAAGATTCCTTTAGACACATGTATCAACATGACAAAAGGGATTTTTCAAATCGAACTTATTCTTATAACAGACAATATCATAATGATTATTCAGGTACTAGAAACCACTCCTATGACTACCATCATTCTAGACCTCATACTCAAGATGATGCATCTAATAACATCAGGTCAAATGATTCGAGGAACCATCACCATGGTTATAATAGTACACACCACCCTCCTAATAACTATGACAAATCTAGAGGCCACTTCTCGGGAAACCGAGACTCAGGATCCCACAGGAAAACATCCAGCATGAATGACCACCATACCTATGATGGCCCAAGGGCCAATAATGAGAATAGTCGCCGGTTCCCTAACAATAGACCACAAATGAATACCAATAATGATCATTATAGGGCTGAATCTACTTGCCTTCCTATCTCTAATCCTGGTCCAAGTTATGATCAGGCAGGACCATCATCTAATAATTCTCCACATTTTTTAGAATCAGGCCCCAGACCACCAGCATGGAAACAGAAAACCATATCCGGTTACCTAGAACCGATGACCTCCTTCACGGCCCCACAAAAAGGCAAAAGACCTCACGGAAACGAGGGCACAGAGGAAGAGGCACAGCCAGCAAAGAGGCACGATTACAGACCCTAAAAAAGGGGATTTACAATCTATCCTCACATAAGCTGACAAATGACGAGATACGGGTCCTAGGTAAAGGTCTGTCATATTGCCCTACCAATAAACATAATACATTTTCACTTTTTGTTGACTTAAATAATTTCACGCAAAAGTTATCTATGCAAAAATACTTTGCGGAAAAAACTTTGAAAAATGACACAATTAGACCTATTCTTACTAATTCCATGGATGATAGGCTTAGACATGAAACAATTCCGATTTTTGACACAGAGACCTTAATGGATCACTTATGTGACGGTTACATACATACACCTTTCAAAAACAAATCTAATTTTACGCCTCAGCTTAATAATAATTCACATATTGAAATTTTCAGACAACTAGTGAATGATGATTTTGAGAAAATATCAACAAAGATCATCATGAAAGATAATTTATACCCTAATGAGAAACGTGCATTGAACAATCTTAAAAACAACAAATCTCTGGTAATACGACAGGCCGATAAGGGTGGTGGAGTGGTCCTTCAGGATCGCACTGACTATCTTTTGGAAGCCAGGAAAATCCTACATGATACTGCTTATTATAAGAAATTACATTCAGACCCTACTGTGGAGTTTAAAGCCTTATTAAAACAAATTATAACATCAGCCTTTGATAAAGGCATACTCCTGAAAAAGGAGAAAAACTATCTGATTCCGAATGAACCTAATTTGGCCTTTTACTACCACCTCCCTAAGGTCCACAAGAACCGCTCATGCCCCCCTGGGAGACCTATAATAGCAGGGATCGGCAATCTTACTGACAATGTCTCATCATATGTTGACTACTTCTTACAGAAGTATGTTTTAGGCCTAGAATCTTATATTCGTGATTCAGCCGACCTGCTTAAAAAACTGGGATCATACCACATTACATCAGATATGATTTGGGTTACCTGTGACGTTCAGGCCCTATATTCCAACATTCCCCATGATATGGGCCTACAGGCAGTTTCCGAATATTTGGAAAAGGATATATACTTACCCCAGACCCAATGAGAGTTTCTTCTAGATCTAATCGCTTTTATTTTGAGACATAACTACTTTGTCTTTCAAGACGAATTCTATATCCAAACTAAGGGTACGGCCATGGGTACCAGGTTCGCCCCAAGTTATGCGAACCTGTTCATGGGTTCCTTTGAACAATGTTACATCTATGATTCAGCATACGGGGCGAACCTGGTATACTATGGAAGATACATAGATGACCTTATCTTTATTTGGAGGGGCGAACCGTCTAGTGCCGAATCCTTTGTTGAACATCTAAACACCAACAATAGAGGCCTAGTGTTTACCAGTACTATTGAGAGGCAATCAATAGTGTACTTAGACCTTAATCTTAGTTTCACTGAGGGCCAAGTGACCAGCACCACTCACTTTAAGGCAGTGGATTGTAATAGCTACCTCGACTTTAAGAGCTGTCACTATCAGCCGTGGAAATTGAATGTCCCCTATGGTCAGTTCAAAAGAGTGCGCCGTAACTGTAGTTCTATGGCAGACTATGAAATACAAAGCCTTACCTTGAAGGAACGCTTTAGGGAGAAACATTACCCTAATTCGATCATTGAAAATGGCTACTTGAGAGCAAAAAATGACAATAGAGAATTGTATTTCACTGAGTCCAATGCACGACTAGAATCAACAAATATTAGTACCTTCCATAAAGATCCGTTGTTTATCACCCAATTTAACTCTAACCATAATCTAATTAGAGAGATTGTCACACGTCATTGGCAAATATTACTTAAAGACCCTATTTTGAAAAGAACTTTGGATGACAAACCCAGAATAGTCTATAGAAGGGCACCAACCCTCAAAACAATGTTGGCTCCGAGCAAAATTGTGAAACATAGACAACCTTCCACTGGAAATAATAGGAACAATTTACAACATGGGTCTTATAAGTGCAGACGAGCCCGTTGTAAGATGTGTATTTTCATTGGTGATCGGCAAAAAACCTTTAGGTCAAGTATCACCCACAAATCTTATACCATCATTGGCCGTGCTTCTTGTGCTTCCTCTTATGTAGTTTATCTACTTACATGTGTCTGTGGGGTACAATACGTAGGGCGTACCTGTAGATACCTTAGCACTAGATGGTCCGAACACCATCGAAATATGAAGAATAATTATAGATTTCATAGTGTATCAAGACACTGTAATGATGTACATAGGGGAGATCTTAACTGTTATTCTGTCAATCCCATAGAATTCATTCCCAAATCTCATCTTTATAACCGGTTTTTTAGGCTCAGACAGAGGGAGACTTATTGGATCCATCTGCTGAAGAGCATGTACCCTGATGGTCTTAATTTATGCGTCGATTTGGCAGCCTTCTCATAAAAATCCTTCCCTATAGTCCCTCTGTTTGCTTTTTTTGTAGGTCACTTATCACCAACCATTTATCTTTATTGGAACAGACGTCCATGGTCTCGGACCAACCAGATATTACTGGTTCGATTACTATAAACATTTTATAAGATGAATCACATTCAGATTTAGAAACACAATCTTCTATGACCATATTTTGATATCTATGGTCAGAACATACAGGCCATTCAAATATGTGGGGGCTATTATAATAATATACCTACAGATACCTATTTATCGAAATTATTTGCTAATTACACTTTTAACACATATGAATATTAAATTATGATATCCATTGATCAGAACACATGGTATCTTCAAACATGTCAATACATTATTAATCATTAGAAAACATGGGCCCTTTAAATATGCATTTTTTATCACCAACAGGTTTATGCATATCAATTCACTCATGCCCTACAATGAAGTTTCTATTGCATTAGCTTACAGATGGTACAATAAAACTGCATCTGTTTGTTATGGAGGTTTATAAAATATCTTTTATTTTCCTTTTGTCATTGCAACTATCATACATCGTAACTATTATACTGGAGAAACACATAATATTTTAAACTTCCTTTTGTCATTTGCAACTACTACACACCGTAATTATTACACAGGAGAAATACAGATACAATCTTGTCCCATCACTTCAGCCAAACACCTTTCTTTATATAATAGTAACAACTGCTAATTTTCAGAATCTCTTGATATTTTTTGAACTATATAAGAATTAATTACATTTCGAAATTATAGTTATTCCTTAGCTATGCATGTATATGGATCACAGTCGGTACTATCGCCCAATACACTCATCATCTCTGATTACAGAACAGGTGCTACTGTCACCATAGATACCAATCATAACTTATGATTGGTCCGTTGATGGGTGTGGACAATAGACCGGCCTGTGATTGGATGATCATTATGTTAAGTAGAGCGGGGTTTTCAAAGTGAATATCAGCCTGATGAAACGACCGGAAGGTCGAGAAACGCGTTGCTGTTATATGTATTTTAAAACAGTTTTAATATTATTTTTATGATTAATAAAAAAATATCTTTTACGATAACCCCGCTCTCATCATTTTCCATCTGATCCTATGTGTGGAGCAATATTCCATTACTTGCACTAAGGACTCTGAGCCATTGATCCTCCCACAGACGCTGTGGGCACCTGACGTCTGCCTTTGTCCGCCGTAGCGGATTGGACCACTGGAACGTGAGAGTTTTTCTCCCATTGGACCGTCTGGCGGGCGACTAAGATATTTATTATAAACCTAATTAAGGGGTACTATATATTAATATTCAACACACTCTATGTTAGCCTCAATCAAATAATTTGTGTGGACACACATATCAAATAGCACAATTCAAGAACAGTTAATATTTTAACACTTGATGATGTTTCTATAGAGCGATCATTATTTATTCAATAAAATAGCTCAAATCCCATTCACGGTTGAGACCTAAAGGAGATAAGGTTTTTAATTTGTATATCCAATACAATTCTTGCTTCAGCAATAATTTAAGCCTATCTCCCCCTCCTATTGGATGAAAGAATCTGTCGATAACACGAACCTCCATATTAAACACATTACTCATATGTAGAAAATTAAAATGACGTGCTATGGCAGATTCTATGACAATATTCCTTGGTGTCCCTGATATGCTCTCGTATCCTTGTTCTCAATTCCCTGGTAGTCTGGCCTGTATATTGTAGGGAACAAAGTTTGCATTCCAGAAGGTAAACCACATAAGTGGTCCGGCAATTAGCATAGAATTTACTCAAATTCCTCTCCAGTAACTGTACTTTTAAAACCACAACCAATGTGCAATACGTTACAAGTGATGCAAGGACCTAATCCACATCTATAGGTACCTTTTCTCTTTATCCAGTCACTGCTTTTATTCCTTTCAGCACATACCAAGCTTTTTGAGACAAATCTACATTTATCTGTTAAACTCAAAACTGGATCATCTCCAAGCATGCTGAAGCAAGAATTGTATTGGATATACAAATTAAAAAGATCTAGATCTTACCACTATGCTAAATGAAAACATAGAACAAGAGATCTCTGATGAGATCCTTCCATTTAAGCCCATTATGAAGAAAACAAGTAATTTTTATCCTGTGAATAGCAGAAGTAAAGGTATTGAAGTGTTTCAACAGTGGAGCACAAATTGAAATTACTGTCAGATAAATTGTCTAATGAAAAGGGTATCAGAAATAAAAGTAAATATAATCAGAATCTTACTAAAGATCAAAATAATGCTTTAAAAGCTATGAGGAACAATAGTCGCATCGTAATAAAAGAATCGGATAAGTGGGGAAATGTAGTATTCATGGACCGTGAATACTACATTATGGAAGCACATAGACAGTTAAATGATGAAGAAGTTTACACTAGGCTTACATTTAATACTACTAACAAATTTCGGACAAAATTAGTGGATATTCTTAACTTAGGAAAACAAGCAGGAGCCTTTAAAGAAACACTTGTAGATACTTTACTTCCCCCTACACCTTATACACCAATCTTTTATTTTGTTTAATGAGTTATATACGAGATTCAACTCAGGTACTTAATCAAATGAATAACTTTCATTGGAAGGATACTTACTGTTTCATGACAATAGATGTTACAGCATTGTACACATCCATCCCACACCGCCAGGGGGTAGAAGCATTGTCCTTTTTTCTCAATAATTTTTCAAATTATACAGAAGAAATTATATATTTTTTGTTGACAGCGGTAGAATTTCTTCTTACCCATAATTATTTTTTGTTTGAGGGGAGTTGCTATCTTCAGAGACATTGGACAGCTATGGGGGCCAAGTTTGCCCCCTCCTATGCCAACCTTTACATGGGTTGGTGGGAAGGCTTCCACGTCTATGGAGATGGCAACCCCCTCAAGAAACAGATTGTTTATTATGGAAGATATATTGATGACCTGCTGGTGGTGTGGGATGGAAATATAGAGTCAGCTGAGAAGTTTGTGAATAATATTAATGTAAATAACATGAATCTTAAATTTACATCCGAATTCAGTACAAATCGTATAGTGTTCCTAGATTTGGAGCTAACAGCATATATTCAGCAAAATACTGTAAATACTTCCTTGTATAGAAAACCTACAGGGGGAAACACAATCCTAAACTACAGATCTAGTCATCCGGGACATGTTAAAAAGGCAATCCCTAAAGGACAATACATAAGAACTAAGAGAATCTGCTCAGACACCCAAACATATGAAGAACAGTGTAAAGTACTTGAGGGGAGACTACTAAATAGGGGTTACCCTAAACAGTTGCTTCAAAATACCAAAGCAGTAGTAGATAAAATTCCACGTGAAGATTTACTCAAATACAAAAAAAAGACAGTACTAAAAAGGATTTTAAGATGGAAGGGAAACTAGTATTTAGTACCCCTTATAGTCTGGAATATCATAAAATCTGTGATATTATCAAACAAAGTCTCCCTATTCTAGCTACTGACTCGAGTTTGGAAAAAATAGCAACAGAAGGCTGTAGATTTGTAGCAAAAAAAGGTAAAACTATAGGTAATCTGATAGCACCTTCAGACTTACCATTTGTTAATCCACGTACGTGGTTACCAAACAGACTAGGCTTTTACAAATGTAGAGCCCAGAGATGCAAGACCTGCAGTCATGTAGTAGAGGGTGTTAACTTCACCTCTACAGTAACTGAGCGGGTATATGATATTAGGTATAATTTAAACTGTAAATCTAATCACGTAATTTACATACCTGCAGGGGGTGCCAAATACAATATGTAGGCAAAACTAAACGATTACTCAGAGACAGGGCGCCTTAGAGCATGTAAGGGACATTGAAGATCCCAATATATTTACACCAGTATCTAGACATTTCATGTCTGCACACTCAGGGGACCCATCCCTTATGTCCATTCAAGCGATTGATCATGTTCCACCACATAAAAGAGGTGGGGATAGGGCACAAAGATTGGATTATAAGGAGGCCCAATGGATTTTCCTGTTAAATACCAGATTCCCCCCTAGGTATAAACAAAGAAAGTGATGTAAATTTGTTTATTTAAATGGATGTGAAAACAAATATATGTGGGTACAAGATACAACAAATCTATAATTCATATAAGAATAGAAAAGTACTTAAAAATATACAGTATAATGTATTCTGATACAATATACATTATAATACTTAGGGTGACTAAGCAAATGTTGCTCAAATATAAGTGTACATCTGTATAACTATTCATTCTTTTATCTTTCATTGTATTAGTGTTATTATAAAAGAAGATAGAGCAACATACAATTATGTTCCACTATTTGGTTACAATATACTGGCAGTAACAATTTGTAAATAATTTGCTAAGAAATTGTTGTAAATTATATCTGCATTATACTGCATAAAAAAGTTGCACGTTCCTAATAAGACATTAAGGGGTTAATCATTGTTTTTAAAGAGTGTGTAATTTTCCTTTAAATAGAGGACACAGAGGCTGCAAAACTTCAGCAGTGAACAAGTGATGTAGAGCCACACGAAACATGTCTGCAGTTCCTGTTCTGTGACCCCTCATGTCTGCTGTTTTGAGCTTAGGCGGTTAAGGTTTGTGAAGCCCGGAATCTTGTTTGAGGAATAGCATACTAAATTCTTGTGCCCTAGACGGAGGCGCATTGGCTGGGCTCCCTTTTCCCAGATATACTCAACAGCTGACTGAGCGCATAGAGCTAACGCCGGAACACACGCTTAAGCGCCACTGCTCGACATACACGGACACACGGACTCCCAGGACTGGTAAGCGCCACTATCCATTTGTATAATATTACTCAAATAGAAACAGGACATCTTGAAATTATTTAATTTCTCACTTAGGGCTTAAATATGCATCACAGGCAACATCATTTGCTTGTTACAATGTCCTACTCTAAAAGACCAAGAAAACTGTCAGTAGCAGCCGTTTAACGTTCAAAGCTGACCAGTGTGGCCTTTCTTGTGATGTCAACACTGTTCCTGAGCATATTAATTATGTTTGTCAATTGTATTATATATTATCTAACATAACATAGCAAAATGTTATGGTCACCGTCATTTAAAGGGAATGTGCATTTTTTACTAGTTAAAGTTGCACTCCTATGCTGTGACCTTCTTATTAGAGATAATGCTTTGTGACTGGAAGGGCACATTTATCTATGTTTAACTCCTTTGCAGAGGTTAAAGGGACAGTCAACACCAGAATTTTTATTGTTTAAAAACATAGATAATCCTTTTATTACCAATTCCCCAGTTTTCCATAACCAACACAGTTATAATAATACATGTTTTACCTCTGTTATTACCTTGCATCTATGCCTCTGCCCCCTTATTTCAGTTAATTTGACAGACTTGCACTTAAGCCAATCAGTGCTCACTCCTCGGTAAATTCACGATCGTGAGCTCAATGTTATCTATATGAAACACATTAATTAGTGCTCTCTAGTAGTTAAAAACAGTCAAAATGGTTTCAGATTAGAGGCAGCCTTCAAGGTCTAAGAAATTAGCATATGAACCTCTTAGGTTTAGCTTTCAACTAAGAATACCAAGAGAACAAAGCAAAAATGGTGATAAAAGTAAATTGGAAAGTTGTTTAAAATTGCATGCCCTATCTGAATCATGAAAGGTTTTTTTGGACTAGACTGTCCCTTTAAATAAAAAGTAAAAAAAATAACAAACTATTCTAATAAAATAAGAGCATTTTATTTCTAAAACTAGCATACAGAATATTTATTTAATTTACCACTGAATAAAAAAATAATATATTAATATTCTACTATGCACACCTTAACCAATTTAACTAAGTGTTAATAAATCCCAAACTACTCAATTTTTATATCAGCATATTCTGACTACTGAATTAAATGATAGCAGCAAAAAATACAAAAGATAAAGGGACAGATTACAAGTGAAGCACTATTTAGCGCTCAAGCTTAAACGTTAACTGCGCTTGAAGTAAGTTTTTGTTGTGTGCGTCGGGTTGCGCTCGTATTATGAGTTAAAAGTAAACTGTTTTTGCTTGCACGCTAACCCGACGTGCGTAAAAAGCTGAACTTAGAATACCGTGCGCGCAATAACCTATTCCCCCATAAAAGTCAATGAAGCAACGCAAAACCCGATTGCATATTCTCAAGTGCGCTAAACCAGACATGAAAAACATAAATTATGCTTACCTGATCATTTCATTTCCATCGAGGGGAGGAGAGTCCACGGCTTCATTCATTACTGTTGGGAATTTAGAACCTGGCCACCAGGTGGAGGTAAAGACACCCTATTCAAAGGCTTAAATACCTCCCCCACTTCCCCCATCCCCCAGTCATTCTGCCGAGGGAACAAGGAACAGTAGGAGAAATATCAGGATATAAAAGTTGCCAGAAGATGATTAAATTTAGATCCGCCCATCGGAGATACGGGCAGGAGCCGTGGACTCTCCTCCCCTCAATGGAAATGAAATAATCAGGTAAGCATAATTTATGTTTTCCATCTAAAGGGGAGGAAAGTCCACGGCTTCATTACTGTTGGGAACATATACCCAAGATCTAGAGGACACTGAATGAAACCGGGAGGGTAAAAGGCGGACCCTAATCTGAGGGCACCACAGCCTGCAAAACCTCTCTCCCAAAAACGTAAAATTTGTAAAAGTGTGTAAGGAGGACTAGGTAGTCGCCTTACAAATTTGCTCCATAGAGGCTTCATTCTTGAAGGCCCAAGACGAAGCCAGAGCTCTAGTTGAATGAGCCGTGATCCTCTCAGGAGGCTTATGTCCCGCTGTCTCACAGGCCAAGAGAATCAAGCTCCTCAACCAAAAAGACAAAGAAGTAGAAGAGGCTTTCTGCCCCTTGCGCTTCCCTGAATACACCACAAAAAGAGAAAAGAGAAAAATCCTTCGTAGCCTGAAAATAGAACTTCGGGGCACGTACCACATCCAGATTATAAAGGAACCTCTCTTTGGAAGAAGGGTTCGGGCACAAAGAAAGAACCACTATTTCCTGATTGATGTTTTGGTTAGACACCACCTTGGGAAGAAAACCTAAATCCCAGTGTGCAGTACAGCCTTATCCGCATGAAAAACCAGATAAGGAGGCTCGCATTGCAAGGCATCCAGTTCAGATACTCTGCGTGCCGATGCAATGGCCAACAGGAAGAGAACCTTCCAATACAGAATCTTAATGTCAATGGAATGCATAGGCTCAAACGGAACCCCCTGGAATACCTTAAGAACCAAGTTTAAGCTCCATGGGGGAGCAGACTGTCTAAAGACAGGCCAGATTCTAGACAGAGCCTGAACAAAAGATTGGATGTCAGGAAGCTCAGTGAGTCTCCTATGCAACAAGACTGATAATGCCAAAATCTGTCCCTTTAAGGAACTGGCGGCAAGACCATTCTCCAAACCATCTTGGAGAAAGGACAGAATCCTGGATACCTTCACCTTATGCCAAGGGTATCCATGCACACCAGGACAAATCATCCACACATTATGGTAGATGCGACGAGTGACTGGCTTTCTTGCTTGCACTAGAGTGTCGATCACATTTTCAGAAAAGACATCCCCCACCAGATCTGCAAACCACGTCCTCCACGGCCATGATGGAGCAATAAGAATTGCCAAAGCTTGCTCCTGTTTGATGCGTGCCACTACACGAGGTAGAAGTGGTAAAGGCATCTATCAGCTCTGCCTGAGGATCCAGGGACCTCGACCTGCAACAAGGTAGCTTGCAATTTAGTCTGGACAACATGAGATCTATTTCCGGTGTCCCCCACCTGAGACAAATCTCCGCAAACACTTTGGGGTGGAGAGACCATTCCCCCGGATGGAAGGATTGCCTGCTGCGAAAGTCCACTTCCCAGTTGTCCACACCTGGGATGTGAATCACTGAAAGCGAGCAGCTGTGGGACTCTGCCCACTCCAAGATCCGAGACACCTCCCTCATGGCTAGGGAGCTCCTCGTACCCCCCTGATGGTTGATGTAAGCCACCGAAGTTATGTTGTCAGTCCGGAATTTGATGAAGCTGAACTCCTCCAGAGGAGGCTATGCCTTCAGAGCATTGTAGATTGCTCTGAGTTCCAGAATATTTATCGGGAGGAGAGACTCCTCCCTGGACCATTTTCCTTGTGCCATCCTGGCACCACAAACAGCTCCCCATCCTGCTAGACTCGCATCCGTGGTCATAATCTCCCACTATGGTCTTAAGAAGGATGTCCCCATGGACAGCTTCTCTGGACAGATCCACCAAGAGAGGCACTTCCGAGTCCGAGCATCCATGGATATCTGCTGTGACAGATCTAAATGATCGCCGTTCCACTGTCTCAACATGCACAATTAAAGAGGTCTGAGATGGAACCTGGCACATTGAATGACATCTATGCTGGAAACCATGAGTCCGATCACCTCCATACACTGAGCCACTGAGGGGCTTGAAGAGGACTGAAGGGCAAGACAAGATGATGCAATCTTCTGGCGTCGATGGTCTGTAAGAAATATCCTTATTGACATAGAGTCTATTATCGTGCCCAAGAACTCCACCCTGTTGCTGAAACAGGGAACTCTTTCCTGAGTTGATCTTCCAAGAAGCGCCCTCGAATAATCCTCTGCGAGACTGAGAGACGGTGCCTGGACTAGGATGTAGTCCAGATAGGGCGCCACGGCAATGCCTCTGGATTTGGCCACCGCAAGAAGCGCCCCCAGAACCTTTGTGAAGACTCTTGGGGCCATCGCTAGACCAAAGGGAAGGGACACAAACTAGAAGTGTTGGTCCAGAAATGCAAATCTTAGGAACTGGAAGTGGTCCCTGTGAATTGGCATATGAAGGTAAGCGTCCTTCAAGTCTATAGTTGTCATGAACTGTCCTTCTTGAACTAGGGGCAGAATAGATTTGATTGTTTCCATTTTGAATGATGGAACACTCAAAAACTTGTTTAAGCACTTTAGGTCCAGAATTGGGAAGAACGTGCCCTTCTTTGGAACCACAAAAAGATTTGAATAGTACCCTAGACTTTTCTCTGCTTGGGGTACTGATATGATAACACCTAGAGAGGAGAGATCTCTCACACATTCCAGAATGGCTTCTCTCTCTTCCGGTCTTGAAGACAGGTTTGACAGGAGAAATCTGGCCCTGGGCAGATGGGATCTGAACCCTATCCTGTAACTCTGGGCGACAACGTCCAGAACCCAAGGATCCTCAACGTCCTGCAACCAGGCTTCTGAGAAGAGAGATAATCTGCCCACTACTTGTCCCGGAGACCGGTCAGGGGCCGCCCCTTCATGCCGATTTTGTCTCGGCAGGCTTCTTGCTCTGCTTAGACTTGTTCCAAGAATGAGTTGGTTTCCAAGTTTCCTTTGGACTGGTAAAGGGCCTTGTCCGCATGAAAGGGACGAAAAGTAGATAATTTAGGCTTAGAATTCTTATCTTGCAGAAGGAAAGCGCCCTTGCCTCCCGTAACCGTGGGTATGATCGAATCAAATCCTGGACCGAACAGAATCTTTCCTTAAAAAGGCAGGGACAACAGCTTTGACTTAGAGGTCATGTCCGCAGACCAAGACTTTAGCCACAGAGCCCTGTAAGCTAAACTGGAAAAACCTGGCACCTTAGCGTTCAGGCGAATAATTTGCATATTGGCATATTGGCATCACATATGAAAGAATTGGCGATCTTCAGCGCCTTAATCTTAGCCTGTATCTCGCAGATTGAAGTCTCCCATTTCACACAGGAATTCACACCAATATGTCGCAGCTCCGGCGACCGCGGCTACGGCCGCTGCCGGCTGAAAAACAAACCCTGTGTGTTGAAACTTCTTTCTTAACAGGTTTTCCAACTTTTTATCCATGGGCTCTTTAAACGACAAACTATCCTCGAGGGGAATAGTTGTCCACTTCGCTGGCGTGGAGATAGCATCATCCACCTTAGGGACAGCAGTACCCCACAGCTCAAGCTGAGAGTCCGGAACGGGGAACATTTTCTAAAAGGAAGAAGGGGAAAAGGAAGAAGGGGAAAAGGAAGAAGGGGAAATGGAAGAACCTAATCGCTCCCATTCATTCTTAATAATATTTGCCATCTTAACAGAAACCGGGAAGGCCTGAGGCACCACCCTGTCCTCATATACCTTATCAAGCTTAGGAATCGCAGGTTCCTCTGGGATTTTCAGTTCCGGAACTTCCAGGGTAGTAAGCACTTGTTTCAGAAAAAAAGCGCAAATTTTCCATCCTAAACCTAAAGTCAGGTTCCTCCGCAGCCAGAGGTGGACGGCTCAGTAGTACTAGACATCCGTTTGCTTTTAGATGTCGTAACTTTATTAAGGCATGTGGAACATAGTTGAGCAGGCTTATCTACCAGAACCTCCTCACAATAAACACAGGAATGAGACCTAGTTAAAGATGGAGAACCCTCTAACGCATCAGAGTCCTCTGTAGCTTGCTCTGTTATTACAGACTAGATTAACTTAATAATAATAAATAGGCACCTTTATAACCTCCAATGGCCGGGGCACTCACCACCTCCTATGACCCGGACTACAGAAACCGTTTCGTCTCCTGCGCCGCTGATCAACAGAGGAAAAGAGATAGCCACACCCAGTCACATGGAATGCCCGGCAGGACCACCCCTGCCTAAGGAGAAAACGCGCCAAAAAAGGCTGCGCCATACTCATGTAAGTCACCTGAAAGTTCCACACATTGCCAGAGCCTCATCTCGCACATAACGCAGTAATGACACAAACAATATCATGTATAACCCCCCCCCCCCCCGTTCAATAATCCCCTTTCCAGGAATATTAACCCTTGATTCTTAAAAGATAATAAGGCGTCACACTGTGACCCTGTCTTCCGTGTTATCATTATGTAATAAAAAAATGAAACCATCTTACCAGAATCTATGCTGTGGAACAGGAACACGGTCCTTCAAGTGTGACAGGTTATTAGCCTCCCTCCTGACATGGACTTGAGTGTAGAAAGCAGGCAGCAAAACTCGTCAACGCTGATTGCTTGTGGAGCTGTTAATATAGTTGGGATGGTTTCACAGAAAGACTCTCCCTGCATCTCCGGACTCTAACTTTTGCCCAGGCTATCACTGAGAGGCTGACAGGACTACTTAAAACTCCAGTCCCAATGCGAAGAGTACTAGCCTGCTTAAGAGACTACTCCGATCTTTGGCACTTCTCTGCCATCCTCCTGTGACGAAAGGCAAAGAATGACTGGGGGATGAGGGAAATGGGGGAGGTATTTAAGCCTTTGGCTGGGGTGCCTTTGCCTCCTCCTGGTGGCCAGGTTCTAAATTTCCAACAGTAATGAATGAAGCCGTGGACTCTCCTCCCCTTTAGATGGAAATATGAGTATTTCACATTCCAATGTTCTTCACATATAAGAATATGTTCTATTTATTCATATATATATGATGTTTTTTGTACAAATATATTTTTATACCTATTTATACACGTTATATATATGTATAGATATATAGAGATATATGTAGTAATATATATTTAAAAATACTTAGAACATATACTGCTATGTTTTCATCTACTTAAAGGGACAGTCTATTTGACAATTTTTATTGTTTAAAAAGATAGATAATCCCTTTATAACCCATTCCCCAGTTTTGCATAACCAACACTGTTATATTAATACACTTTATATCTCTGTGATTTCCTTGTATCCAAGCATCTGCAGACTGCCCCCTTATATCATCTTTTTGACAAACATGCATTTTAGTCAATCAGTGCTGACTCATAAAACAATACCATGGGAGAGAGCACAATGTTATCTATATGACACACATGAACTAACTCTGCCTAACTGTGAAAAACTGTCAACATGCACTGAAATAAGAGGCAGTTTTTAAAGTTTTAGAAATCAATTTGAGCCTACCTAGCTTTAAAAAAAGAAGACAATTTCTTAGGTTAAGGAGAAATTGCTCCTCTCTGGCAAAATTTGATATTCATGCGGCCCAAATGGGATACTCCAAAAGATGTATCAAAAGGGCAATATATAGAGTGAGATGTATGAACAGAGATACAATTCTCTATGACAAAAAAAGGAGTAGTTTAAATGACCAATTACAGTTTATTTCTACCTTTAATAGCCAATGGGATGAATTATGCATGGTTTTGAAAAGAAACTGGCATCTTCTAACTATGGATGACAGAATTAAACAGGCTGTAGGAAATAGACCCCAAATGGTAGCTAGAAAAGCCCAGAACTTAAAAGATAAACTAGTTAAAAGTCAGTTTATTAAAGGGCCGTCTGAAGTAGATTGGCTTAGAAAAAAATAAGGGAATAAAAGGCATTTTTCCTTGTGGCCACTGTGTTTATTGTACATTTATGGATAGCACCAAAAGATTCTCTGTTGATGGGTTAAAATTCTACGATATAAGGTTTTTCTTTAATTGTCAGTCAGAAGGAGTCATTTATTTGAGTGTATTGTGTGTGAGTCTCTATATGTAGTGTGTGTGTATGCATTGTGTGTGAGTCTCTATATGTAGCATTGTGTGAGTCTCTATATGTAATGTGAGTATGTATTGTGTGTGAGTCTGTATATGAAGTGTGTGTCTATAGGTAGTGTGAGTGTGTGAGTCTATATGTAGTGTGAGTGTATGTATCGTGTGTGAGTCTATATATGTAGTGTGTGTGTATGCATTGTGTGTGAGTCTCTATATGTAGCATTGTGTGTGAGTCTCTATATGTAATGTGAGTATGTATTGTGTGTGAGTCTGTATATGTTGTGTGTGTGATGTATAGGCTGTTGCGAGTTATAGCTGATATAGTGTGTGTGTATACAATGTGAGTCTATCAGGCCCATTTATCAAGCTCCGTACGGAGCTTCAAGGGCCGTGTTTCTGGCGAGTCTTCAGACTCGCCAGAAACACAACTTATGAAGCAGCGGTCTAAAGATCGCTGCTCCATAACCCTGTCCGCCTGATCTGAACAGGCGGACAGGAATCGCCGGACATCAACCCGATCGAATACGATCGGGTTGATTGACAGCTCCCTGCTGGCGTCCGATTGGCCGCGAGTCAGCAGGGGGCGGCGTTGCACCAGCAGCTCTTGTGAGCTGCTGGTGCAATGTTAAATGCGGAGATCGTATTGCTCTCCGCATTTAGCGAGGTCTTGCGGACCTAATCCGCAGTGTCGGATCAGGTCCGCAAGCCCTTTGATAAATGGGCCTGTATATGTAGTGTGTATGTATGCATTGTAAGTCTGTATATGTAGTGTGTGTATATGCATTATGTGGGAGTCGGTATATGCAGTGTGTGTGTATATGAGTCGGTATATGTAGTGTGTATGTAAGCATTGTGAGTCTGTATATGTAGTGTGTGTATATGCATTATGTGGGAGTCGGTATACGTAATATGAGAGCAGACAGCCGTGGATTGACTGGTGCCACCTGCAGCTGAGCTGCCACACCGGCAGAAATTGGCTAAGCAGATTCCTCCCTGTTGTTGTGTTAACGTATTGTCCCACCACTCCCACCTAGTATTGCAACACTTAAATGTCT
Source organism: Bombina bombina (assembly GCF_027579735.1). Lineage (NCBI taxonomy): Eukaryota > Metazoa > Chordata > Amphibia > Anura > Bombinatoridae > Bombina > Bombina bombina. Next base: position 215,877,828 of record NC_069504.1, on the reverse strand, counting down.
AGAGGGCAAAGGAAAGATGCTGCATTGGCTGCAAGCATCACAGGAAGCAAATAGTGTGATGCTGTCAATTGACTCGAGTCGTCTTGTCATAAATCCCCGCCCCCCCAATGGTTCTCCTGTATGGTGAGGATGCCAGAGAGGAGAGCAGGAGGAGAAAGTGGCACTGTGGCAGTGCCGTGAATCAGAGTGTGTGACAGACGGAGGAGTCAGCTTTAGTTTAGAGTTGAGCAACAGCAACTTGACAGTTAATAGCTGCCTACAGCAGGAGCTGGTAGGTATTTTATTATACTACTGAGTTGACAGACAGCAGTACTAGTCTGCTCACGTCACATATAATCCACTGGCTTAAGTTGGGCTCAGCCTTTTATAGTATTAAACAAGAACTAAGTAAGCTATGAGCAGAGTCACAAGAGGCTTTAATACATTACTCTGCTCAGTGCTCATAACTTACTTAGTTCTTGTTTAATATTATAAGTTTCACAAAAAATAACAGAATTTATGCTTACCTGATAAATTACTTTCTCCAACGGTGTGTCTGGTCCACGGCGTCATCCATTACTTGTGGGAATATTCTCTTCCCCAACAGGAAATGGCAAAGATCACAGCAAAAGCTGCCCATATAGCCCCTCCTCAGGCTCCGCCCCCCAGTCATTCGACCGACGGTTAGGAGAAAAAAAAAGGAGAAACTATAGGGTGCCGTGGTGACTGTAGTGTATAGAGAGAGAAATTTTTCAAACCTGATTAAAAAACCAGGGCGGGCCGTGGACCGGACACACCGTTGGAGAAAGTAATTTATCAGGTAAGCATAAATTCTGTTTTCTCCAACATTGGTGTGTCCGGTCCACGGCGTCATCCATTACTTTTGGGAACCAATACCAAAGCTTTAGGACACGGATGAAGGGAGGGAGCAAATCAGGTTACCTAAACAGAAGGCACCACGGCTTGCAAAACCGTTCTCCCAAAAATAGCCTCTGAAGAAGCATAAAGTATCAAATTTGTAGAATTTGGCAAAAGTGTGCAAGGAAGACCAAGTCGCTGCCTTACATAGCTGATCAACAGAAGCCTCGTTCTTGAAGGCCCATGTGGAAGCCACAGCCCTAGTAGAGTGAGCTGTGATTCTTTCAGGAGGCTGCCGTCCGGCAGTCTCATAAGCCAATCGGATAATGCTTTTCAGCCAGAAAGAAAGAGAGGTAGCAGTAGCTTTTTGTCCTCTCCTCTTACCAGAGTAAACGACAAACAAAGATGAGGTTTGTCTAAAATCCTTTGTTGCTTCTAAATAGAACTTTAAAGCACGGACTACATCTAAATTGTGTAACAAACGTTCCTTCTTTGAAACTGGTTTCGGACACAGAGAAGGAACAATTATTTCCTGGTTAATATTCTTGTTGGAAACAACTTTTGGAAGAAAACCAGGCTTGGTACGCAAAACGACCTTATCTGAATGGAACACCAGATAGGGTGGATCACACTGCAAAGCAGATAATTCAGAAACTCTTCTAGCAGAAGAAATAGCAACCAAAAACAGAACTTTCCAAGATAGTAACTTGATATCTATGGAATGTAAGGGTTCAAACGGAACCCCCTTGAAGAACTGAAAGAACTAAATTTAGACTCCACATACTCTTCACCATCTCCGTGGAGATGCTACTTTTTCAGAGCGGCAAAGAGAATGACTGGGGGCGGAGCCTGAGGAGGGGCTATATGGGCAGCTTTTGCTGTGCTCTTTGACATTTCCTGTTGGGGAAGAGAATATTCCGACAAGTAATGGATGACGCCGTGGACCGGACACACCAATGTTGGAGAAATTATAATTTCACACAAAAAAATGTAATTGCCTCAGTACCTCAGTCTCACTCAACATCATCAGGTATTGGTAATGATACAGTATGAGGTCCTTATATTCAAAATATTTAGTTTGTTGCACAAAAATATACAATCCTTTAATTTTCCAGTCCTCTTCGTATTGTGGTAAATTACAGTAAAGCCAAGCTACCCCCACCCTTGGCTTGGTGTTATAACAAGCTATCTAAATAAGTGTCCCTGATGGGATGTGTGATGTACAAAGTATGCTGCTCTAAGTAACTTAGTTAAAGCAGGTGCACATTGTACATCACCTGTCTAATATGATGACCACTTTTTTTTTTTTCTTTCTTTCAAAAATGGGCAAAAAAAAAAAAAGTTATCAAAATCATCTTTTTTGGGGGGAGGGTGTCCCTGAATGGCAGTTTGGGAATGTGGTCACCCTAGTATTGTGTGTGTCTGTATATGTAGTGTATGAGTGTTTAAGCATTGTGTGTGAGTCTCTATACGTAGTGTGAGTGTATGCATTGTGTGAGTCTGTATATGTAGAGTGTGTGTGTATGCATTGTGTGTGAGTCTCTATATGTAATGTGAGTGTATGTATTGTTTGTGAGTCTGTATATGTAGTGTGTGTCTCTATATGTAGTGTGAGTGTATGTATTGTGTGTATGTATTGTGTGTGAGTCTCTATATGTAATGTGAGTATGTATTGTGTGTGAGTCTGTATATGTAGTGTGTGTGTCTTTATATGTGTGTGTGATCATGTATAGGCTGTTGCTAGTTACAGCTGATATACTTCCTTGTTTGGTTCCCCACTTCCTGCTACTAACTAGTTAGTTGCTCACTTCCTGTTTCAAGTGTATGTATTGTTGTGTGTGAGTCTGTATATGTAGTGTGTGTGTATATATGGTGTGTGAGTCTGTATATGTAAATGTGTGTGTATGTATTTTGTGTAAGTCTGTATATGTAGTGTGTGTATGCATTGTGTGTGAGTTTGTACATGTAGTGTGTGTATTGTATGTGAATATTTGCAGCAATTTTGAATTAAATCCTGGTGCAACGGTGGAAGCAAGATATAATTATGATTTTGCCTTTACAGCCCTTCAACCATACATAAAAACACAAATGATGAAAAAGATATATGGAAACGTGGTGATTAATTAATTTTAAAATAAAAACAAGACTTAGGTAAAGCAACTACCAGGTTATTAAATATTTCTTATTTATAACAATCTTTTAGACAGTGCCACTCTGTGTTTTTATTCGGCATTGCAGTTTACTTGCTGCTGTTCTGGTTTTGTTTCATGCAAACCATTATATGGTAACAGTTTACTAACTCTTGTTCTCAAAATATTTCAGAAACTGCAAACAATTAAATAGCTCCGATTTAAGAAATAAAAGATCAAAAGATCATTAGAAAAAATGGTAATCTAGTGACTGTGCCACATTAACTTCACCAGTGCTTTCCTCTTATTTAAAGGGATAGTTTAGACTGTGTATGTGTGTATATATATATATATATATATATATATATATATATATATATATATATATATACATACATATACGGTCACACAGTGATCATAATACAATCAGTATGGTGGGGTATATGTGAAGTGAAAGTAGGTTTATATAATATATTGCAGGGGGTATGCATAAAGAGCCCAGGGTGATATATGCAGTGGGGGGGGGGTATGCATGAAGAGACCATGGTGATATTGATATGCAGGGGGGGTATGCATGAAGAGACCAGGGTGATATTGATATGCAGGGGGGTATGCATGAAGAGACCAGGGTGATATTGATATGCAGGGGGTATATGTATGAAGAGACCAGGGTGATATTGATATGCAAGGGGGTATGCATGAAGAGACCAGGGTGATATTGATATGCAGGGGGTATATGTATAAGGGGACCAGGGTGATATTGATATGCAGGGGGGTATGAATGAAGAGACCAGGGTGATATTGATATGCAGGGGGTATATGTATGAAGAGACCAGGGTGATATTGATATGCAAGGGGGTATGTATGAAGAGACCAGGGTGATATTGATATGCAGGGGGGGGTAACATATACACACACATATATATATATATATATATATATATATATATATATATATATATATATATATATATATATATATATATATATATATATATTTGCGGGTGGGTGCTAATATGTGTGCGTGTATATGTATATATATATATATATATATATATATATATATATATATATATATATATATATACACACATACACACACACACACACATATACACACACACACATACATATTAACACACACACACCTTCTCACACATGTATACATACACACACATATACATATTAACAAACATTTATTAAAAAACTAAATCTGGCTCCTAAGTATATTGGTTGGCTCCTAGAGTCCTAGAATATTTTTTTTAAAGGGCCAGTGTACTCTAAAATCATGGATCAATATATAATACCAGTAATAAATTCCCTAATTAACTAAATGAGATATGTATAGGAATTTTGAAAAACATGCTGGCACTCCCCAAGAAAAGCAAATCCACATTGCACTCCAGCAACATATAGTCATTAGAAAAGACAGCAATGGCAGAAAAATATAGGTCCAAACAGTGCAACAACCTTTATTAACTCAAACAGCATGTATACTTGAATCACCAAGTATTTTACTGCATATGTATGTAACCCCAGTCCATCCTCCATTCCATTTAAATAGAAGTCTATCGGTGCCAGACAGAACACTGTGTGTGGAGCAGCTCCATATAAAGAAGACCGGCAATGTGTGTTTCTTTGCAGCAGCTGCCTATGTCAAACTCAGATTAGATGAAGACTATATTGTGGGCTCCTTGACACCTACAGTGTAGCAGCGTTCAGTTGCGATGTGTTTCCTCCATTTGAATTATTTGCCTGCCCACACAAGTTTACTGTGGATCGCTAGCCAGACCTGAAGCAACTCTACTTGTTTCACTAGATGAAGACTATGCTTCACATTCCGTGGGCTCCTTGCACAGACCTGCCCCTGCATCAGTGCACAGCAATGGGATACCAGTTCAGAAAGTGTTATGATGTACATTACCTGGTCTCCGGTATATAATATCTTGTGAGTCACTATGCTGTGTTCTGATGCAGGGGCAGGTCTGTGCAAGGAGCCCCGGAATGTGAAGCATAGTCTTCATCTAGTGACACAAGTAGAGTTGCATCAGGTCCAGCTAGCGATTGTGGCAGACAAATAATCTAAATTGAGGCATGAAGGTGCGCAGACAGAGAAGGGAGTGGGAAGTCAGGGTTGAGGATCGTCTCTAAGCAAGCAGCTTGGATTGGGAGAGCAATATGAAAAAATATATACACACACTTCCAATAAGTTTACTAATTCACTAACATGTATAGCATGATAGATTAAAAACTTTAGTACATAGAAAACTGGGGTGTATAATGTCTAAGCCCTGACTTACCCTTTCTGCAATCTGTTACCCTCCACACTTAGAGTTCAGGAAGAGAGAAGAAATTGAAAACAGAGTAACGTAGTAAATATTTACACTGACATGGAACGGAACAGTGACACCTGCAGGTAAAAATTAAAAGTGCAGGCAATTTTTTATTTTTTTATTTTTTTTACTGTCATGTCCGGTCTTTTTGCAGACACACTACAAATTCTGCGATGAGATCGCACATCGCACAGTGTTCTGCCTTGGGGGTCAAAATGAAAAACTTTCACGATTCAGATAGAGCAGGCAATTTTAGGCAACTTTCTAATTTACTCCCAATATAAATTTTTCTTCGTTCTCTTGGAATCTGTATTTGAAAAAGCAAGAATGTAAGCATAGTAGCCAGATCATTTTTGGTTCAGAATCTGGGTAGCACTTTCTGATTGGAGTCAAAATGTATCCACCAATCAGCAAGCGCTACCCAGGTGCTGAACCAAAAATGGGCCGGCTACTAAGCTTAAATTCAAATAAAGATACAGAGAGAACAAAGAAACATTCATAATAGGAGTAAATTAGAAAGTTGCTTAAAATTGCATGCTCTGTCTGAATCATGAAAGTGTAATTTTGACTAGACTATTCCTTTAATTTCAATATTATAAACAAAAAGATATGCAGACAACCCAAATAAAAATAAACTTGATTAGCAACATAATTAAAATATATGCAAAGAATCAAATATTGTCCTTATAGTAACCCCTGATACATTTCAGTCAGTAAAGGCAGTAGTCATAGTTAACTGGATGCTTACAGAGACACTAAACAATTTTAATATAAAATATTTAGTTATGTATAGTATACTTTTATTATTTATTTTACACCATTTTCAAGTAAATAAGCTCTGAAATCCTATATTTTCTCATTCTCAGAACATTAAATGCACCCTGACTACTCAAGGCTAATAACCCTGCTACATATGTTTCCTTAATTGGTTTTAATAAAGAACTGTAAAAACAATTCACTTTAAACTACCTTAAAGGGATACTAAACATAATTTTTGCTTTCATGATTCAGATAGAGCATGCAATTTTAATCAACTATCTAATTTACTCCTATTATCAATTTTTCTTCTCTCTCTTGTTATCTTTATATGAATAAGCAGGAATTTAAGCTTAAGAGCCAGCCCATTTTTGGTTCAGCACGGCTCCTAACCTTACATTCCTGTTTTTTTTAAATAAAGATAGCAAGAGAACGAAGAAAATTTGATAATAGGAGTAAAGTAGAAAGATGCTTAAAGTGAAGGTAAACTTTGATGAATGAAAGCCCGGTTTTTAAAACTACTATTAAAAACAGAGGCACTTTCATTCATCAAAGTGTACAAAGCAGCCATTTTGTTTGCTGAAGTGTAAGAGAGGATCTCCGGGCGGGGGAAACTGCTTCGGCTGTGAAGAGAAGAAAGGCAAGTTTTTTTTAAACAAAACGGCTGCTTTGTAAACTTTGATAAATGAAAGTGCCCCTTTTTTAATAATATTTTTAAAAACCGGGCTTTCATTCATCAAAGTTTACCTTCACTTTAAAATTGCATGCTTTATCTGACTCATGAAATAAATAATTTGGGTTTAGTATCCCTTTAATGATATGGCAAATAGAGGGTGTTTTTTTGGCTATTGAACAATTTCAGTAAACAATATATTAATTAATTACAATTGGAAATGGAATTAACAGCTATACACCAAAATGTATGAATTACTGGAAAAACATTGTCATATAATTTTTAATGCTGTACAATCTCCTGGAAAAGAGTTGGGCTGGCCCCTGAAATAATTAGAAAATGTATAAACACTGAAAAAGCTTTGTTTGTTTAAGGTTACAAACTAGATGGGCATTATGTGTTCATATCGGTCATGAAAATCTTTGTGTAGCTGTAGAACTATATAATGCATGTCCTCCCTTGCATTTGGCAAACCACAATTCCTATCTAGACATTCAACCATTCTTCTATAACCATAATTCAAACATGATTATAAAGCAGCACTTTGACTGTCAAAAAAAAAAAAAAGGGACACTATTCCAAGGCCAAGTTAAATATTACATCAATTTTAGAGTAATTTGCTTATTTGTGACAAAGTCATCTTGTTTCTCTGACCTCCATAAATTGTTAAGATAAATGGAGTTGTAAATCTGTCACAAACAGGGACGCATTTTTTTCCCCATTTTTGCTAAAGGTGCACAGATTTATGTATATTACCAATAGGAAATCTTGACTGGGTGATAATGTTTAATTTGAGTCGTGTATTCATTTAAGTTGGTAAATAAAACATTATGTTTCTATTATAATAAATCTTATATCATACAGCTATTTTGATTTACCGTATGCTTTGAATATTGCTGACATGCAATTTTACCTCTGGAATTATTAAAGATCATTAAGATTCAACGGTATAACATTAGATTTTATATAAAGCTGTGCCTAATGCAAATCATATAATTCATACATTAATGTATAAGCCTACTCTGTGACTGGTTTTATACTCCATACTAAAAAGCAGTGTTTATAAAAAAATAAAAATAAAATGTTCTCATAGAAAAAAACAAGTTTACCTAAATTTTGTTTTCATATCCGAGTTGAAAGGGACAGAAAACCCCAAAATTTTCTTTTATGATTCGGATAGAACATACAATTTTGATCAACTTTTCTATTTACATCTATTAACACATTTGCTTCATTATCCTTTGCTGGAGGAACACTGGCAGCTAGCAGAACACATCTAGCTAGCCAATCACAAGACACAAATGAGTGCAGGCACCAATTAGCAGCTAGCTCCCACTAGTGTAATATATGCGTATATTCTTTTCAACAAAGCATACTAAGAATGCAAAGCACATTTTAAAACAGAAGTAAATTTCAAAGTGTCTTAAAATGGCATGCTCTGACTCATGCAAGTTTAAATTTTGATATCCCTATCCCTTTAAGGTGGAAGAACCACTGTTGTAAAAGTATCCAACAAATATTCACAGTAAAAAAAAATGTTTAAGATGAATGGATCGTCACAAAAAAAAAATAAAAAAATTATGCCTACTGATAATTTTCTTCTGACGGGAGAGACCACAGCTGCATTCATTACTTTTGGGAATACTGAACCTGGCCACCAGGAGGAGGCAGACACCACAGCCAAAGGCTTAAATACTCCTCCCACTCCCCTCACCCCCCAGTCATTCTGCCAAGGGAACAAGGAACAGTAGGAGATATATTAGGGTGAAAAAAATGCACCAGAAGAACAAAAAATTGAGGCCGCCCCATGAAAAAACACAGACGGGGAGCTGTGGACTCTCCCGTCAGAAGAAAAGAAAATTATCGGTAAGCATAATTTAAGTTTTTCTTCTTAAACGGAGAGAGTCCACAGCTGCATTCATTACTTTTGGGAAATAAATACCAAAGATATAGAGGACACTGAATGCAGACGGGCGGGAACAAAAAGGCAGCCCATTCTGATGGCATAACAGCCTAACACAAACCGAACTCCCGATAAAAACTACTGCAACCAAAGCAGGAAGAACAAAATTATGGAAAAGGAATTGTGCCCAAGCGCCCAGATAAGAACCTCTAGCTGTGCATAAAAGACCCCACTAGCTGGCCAAAATGAATGTGGAATGGGATGTGCAAAGCGCCTAAAAAGGCAGAGGTTAAGGGTGAATAAAAGAGCTCAAAGGCAAATGGATAAAGGTGTGATAGAATACTAAATTTAAAAGGCTATTTATTCAATCTATATAATGATTACAATCGGAGGCTAACAATAAAACGTATTGACAGAGTTAAAACAATAAAAAGTAAAAACAATGTTGACTAACATTGAAAGCAATGACAACAGTGTTAGTATTAGTCATGGATCCATGATGTCTGAACAGATTCAAAGGTATGTTGTGGAAGTGGAAATGTTTGAATATTGGACTTATATAGTGGATATGTCAGTCTAAACATCTGTGTGTAATGTGAACCGTTTGAAGGAGGAGCATTAAACAATTCTGCAGTGTGAGTGGTATATCACTGCAAAGAGGAGTTGCAAGCACGCTCGTGCAAACAACCTAATACATCGACACAAATTGAGATGCAATAGCAAACACTTGAAAACAAAACAGATATTCACGTGAATAAATGTGTGTGAAAAACGAAAAGATGAGAAAAAAATGCAAAAAATGAAAAATTGAAAATTACAAGGTGAAAAAAAAGAGTGAAAAATGTAAAAATAGTCAATGATAATCTTAAAGTGTCAGGGCAATGCTGCTCAAAATAAAATTGTGATTCCAAAGTGTCAATACGAGAAAACCAACGTGTGTATTTGATAGTAGTTATTCTTTAAACGTCCCTGTAAAAAGTAATTCGATAGTGTAGAGTGTACAAAAATTGAACTTATAAAGAAATGATGCTTACCAGCTGGGTCAACGCGTTTCAGCCCTGAATAAGGTCTTTATCAAGACTGGTTAGTAAGATGTCGCTGGTGCCTATAAAGACTATTTGGGCCTGGGTATTGTGATCCGAATGCCTTCTGAACTGGATATGTAAAAACCAGAAGTAGTGAATTTCTTTAACGTTTGTTCTTTTTTCTAAGTATTCTTTTGATTGTGTCTGTAAACCTAAAATATGATGTTTGTTATCTTTGTGTGTTTTGTTTATTATCATTGTATAAGCTTCTACATGCACATGTATGGTTGCACGATTTATTGTAATTCTACCATATGTTTATAGATCACCCAATCAGGAACCAGTTTGTGTTAGTCACGAAATCCGATTCGCTAAAAATCCGTCTATATCTACTCCATTATTGGCTATTCCTCTTGGTTACCAATGTTTACTAGCCAATCGAAGTGTTGGAAACCTTAACAATTCTATCAGCTGTTTGGATATTAGATAAAAAAACATATATATCGGTGTTGCCGCAGACCTGATTGGTTACATCTAAAACTGCTATATGTAAATATGTCGAAGGGGAGTGGCAAAATTTCTATGTAAAATAAAGATGCATGCTTTAAGTATGCTATAATAAATATAACTTGATATTCATTAAGATCAGAGACCCGGGAATTATATATTGATTGTTTGGGTAAATACTCTAAAGTGAGTAATATAATCTTTGTGTTGGAAAAGTAGAACAAACTACATATAGAACCTGCTTTGTATAGTAGAAGTGTAATTTGCAAACTACCCGAACAATCCATATAGATGTTAGATAATATACTTGCTGGGGATAAAGTGGACAAGATGACTCAATATCGATTTTAATTTTGCAAATGGATATTTGCTGAATCCAAATCCCATATAGATGAAATTGCCAGCGCTCCGCAGACTATTATATTCTTGCGACAAATCAGGCTGCTGAAGACTATAGAAGTTGTGATGTTTGTACAAGATTTTGTGATGGAATAACGCTGGGAAATCTGAAACCAGCTTGTTTGGGGGTATTTTAATGATGTTGTGTTCTTGTGAAGAGGAACAAAGAGTAAACATGGACTAAAGTGTAATTGTGCTCAGTGAAATTTTATTCTAATGAGCTGTCAGTCGTGGATAATCAAACCTCAGATAGTTTTAGATAGGGAAGGGAAAGAGTGTGAATCGACTCATTCGTATAGAATTGTATCAAATCTGAGACTGCTATATTTTACTTGTGAAGTGAGAGAGAAACAGAATTTATGCTTACCTGATAAATTACTTTCTCCAACGGTGTGTCCGGTCCACGGCGTCATCCTTACTTGTGGGATATTCTCCTCCCCAACAGGAAATGGCAAAGAGCCCAGCAAAGCTGGCCATATAGTCCCTCCCAGGCTCCGCCTACCCCAGTCATTCGACCGACGGACAGGAGGAAATATATATAGGAGAAACCATATGGTAACGTGGTGACTGTAGTTAGAGAAAATAATTCATCAGACCTGATTAAAAAACCAGGGCGGGCCGTGGACCGGACACACCGTTGGAGAAAGTAATTTATCAGGTAAGCATAAATTCTGTTTTCTCCAACATAGGTGTGTCCGGTCCACGGCGTCATCCTTACTTGTGGGAACCAATACCAAAGCTTTAGGACACGGATGAAGGGAGGGAGCAAATCAGGTCACCTAAACGGAAGGCACCACGGCTTGCAAAACCTTTCTCCCAAAAATAGCCTCCGAAGAAGCAAAAGTATAAAATTTGTAAAATTTGGCAAAAGAGTGCAGTGAAGACCAAGTCGCTGCCTTACATATCTGGTCAACAGAAGCCTCGTTCTTGAAGGCCCATGTGGAAGCCACAGCCCTAGTGGAGTGAGCTGTGATACTTTCAGGAGGCTGCCGTCCGGCAGTCTCAAAAGCCAATCTGATAATGCTTTTAAGCCAAAAGGAAAGAGAGGTAGAAGTTGCTTTTTTACCTCTCCTTTTACCAGAATAAACAACAAACGAAGAAGATGTTTGTCTGAAACCTTCAGTAACCTCTAAATAGAATTTTAGAGCACGGACTACGTCCAAATTGTGAAACAAACGTTCCTTCTCTGAAACTGGATTCGGACACAAAGAAGGCACAACTATCTCCTGGTTAATATTTTTGTTGGAAACAACCTTCGGAAGAAAACCAGGCTCAGTACGCAAAACCACCTTATCTGCATGGACCAGATAGGGCGGAGAACACTGCAGAGCAGATAACACAGAAACTCTTCTAGCAGAAGAAATTGCAACCAAAAAACAAAACTTTCCACGATAATAACTTAATATCTACGGAATGTAAGGGTTCAAACGGAACCCCTTGAAGAACTGAAAGAACTAGATTAAGACTCCAGGGAGGAGTCAAAGGTCTGTAAACAGGCTTGATTCTAACCAGAGCCTGAACAAACGCTTAAACGTCTGGCACAGCTGCCAGCCTTTTGTGAAGTAAAACAGATAAAGCAGAGGTCTGTCCCTTCAGAGAACTTGCAGATAATCCTTTCTCCAAACCTTCTTGTAGAAAGGAAAGAATCTTAGGAATTTTTATCTTGTTCCATGGGAATCCTTTAGATTCACACCAACAGATATATTTTTTCCATATTTTATGGTAAATTTTTCTAGTTACAGGCTTTCTAGCTTGAATAAGAGTATCTATTACAGAATCTGAAAACCCACGCTTTGATAGAATCAAGCGTTCAATCTCCAAGCAGTCAGTTGGAGGGAAACCAGATTCGGATGTTCGAATGGACCCTGAACAAGAAGGTCCTGTCTCAAAGGTAGCTTCCATGGTGGAGCCGATGACATATTCACCAGGTCTGCATACCAAGTCCTGCGTGGCCACGCAGGAACTATCAAGATCACCGAAGCCCTCTCCTGATTGATCCTGGCTACCAGCCTGGGAATGAGAGGAAACGGTGGGAATACATAAGCTAGGTTGAAGATCCAAGGTGCTACTATTGTATCCACTAGAGTCGCCTTGGGATCCCTGGATTTGGACCCGTAACAAGGGACCTTGAAGTTCTGACGAGAGGCCATCAGATCCATGTCTGGAATGCCCCATAATTGAGTTATTTGGGCAAAGATTTCCGGATGGAGTTCCCACTCCCCCGGATGCTCCTCCATCATCAGGGAACTCCTTGTTCCCCCCTGATGGTTGATATATGCAACAGTCGTCATGTTGTCTGATTGACACCTTATGAATTTGGCCTTTGCTAGTCGAGGCCAAGCCTTGAGAGCATTGAATATCGCTCTCAGTTCCAGAATGTTTATCGGGAGAAGAGAGTCTTCCCGAGACCACAGACCCTGAGCTTTCAGGGGTTCCCAGACCGCGCCCCAGCCCACCAGACTGGCGTCGGTCGTGACAATGACCCACTCTGGTCTGCGGAAGCTCATTCCCTGTGACAGGTTGTCCAGGGTCAGCCACCAACGGAGTGAATCTCTGGTCCTTTGATCTACTTGGATCGTCGGAGACAAGTCTGTATAATCCCCATTCCACAGTCTGAGCATGCACAGTTGTAATGGTCTTAGATTAATTCATGCAAAAGGAACTATGTCCATTGCCGCAACCATCAAACCTATTACTTCCATGCACTGCGCTATGGAAGGAAGAAGAACAGAATGAAGTACCTGACAAGAGCTTAGAAGTTTGATTTTCTGGCCTCTGTCAGAAAAATCTTCATTTCTAAGGAAACTATTATTGTTCCCAAGAAGGGAACTCTTGTTGAAGGGGACAGAGAACTTTTTTCTATGTTCACTTTCCACCTGTGAGATCTGAGAAAGGCTAGGACAATGTCCGTATGAGCCCTTGCTTTTGACAGAGACGACACTTGAATCAGGATGTCGTCCAAGTAAGGTACTACTGTAATGCCCCTTGGTCTTAGCACCGCTAGAAGGGACCCTAGTACCTTTGTGAAAATCCTTGGAGCAGTGGCTAATCCGAATGGAAGTGCCACAAACTGGTAATGCTTGTCCAGAAAGGCGAACCTTAGGAACCGAAGATGTTCCTTGTGGATAGGAATATGTAGGTACGCATCCTTTAAATCCACCGTGGTCATGAATTGACCTTCCTGGATGGTAGGAAGGATCGTTCGAATGGTTTCCATTTTGAACGATGAAACCCTTAGAAACTTGTTTAGAATCTTGAGATCTAAAATTGGTCTGAATGTTCCCTCTTTTTTGGGAACTATGAACAGGTTGGAGTAAAACCCCATCCCTTGTTCTCCTAATGGAACAGGATGAATCACTCCCATTCTTGACAAGTCTTCTACACAATGTAAGAATGCCTGTCTTTTTATTTGGTTCGAATATAATTGAGACCTGTGGAACCTTCCCCTTGGGGGTAGTTCCCTGAATTCCAGGAGATAACCTTGAGAAACTATTTCTAGCGCCCAAGGATCCTGAATATCTCTTGCCCAAGCCTGAGCAAAGAGAGAAAGTCTGCCCCCCACCAGATCCGGTCCCGGATCGGGGGCCAACACTTCACGCTGTTTTGGTAGCAGTGGCAGGTTTCTTGGCCTGCTTACCCTTGTTCCAGCCTTGCATCGGTCTCCAGGCTGGCTTGGTTTGAGAAGTATTACCCTCTTACTTAGAGGGTGTAGAATTTGAGGCTAGTCCGTTTCTGCGAAAGGGACGAAAATTTGGCTTATTTTTAGCCTTAAAAGACCTATCCTGAGGAAGGGCGTGGATCTGCTTTGCTGAGACCCAACCAAGCCCAGAGGGGAATACGATACCAAATGATGCCTTCTATAAGCTTTTTCAGTGGTTCTTAGCTCCTCACACATGCATCTGCATGCCTTGCTTTCCAAAAACAACTGCGCATTAGTGGCGCGAAAATGAGGCTCTGCCTATGACTAGAAAAGGCCCCCAGTGAAAAAGGTGTCCAATACAGTGCCTGCCGTTTTTTTTTTTTTTTTTTAAAACAATCCCCAAGATTATAATAACTATTAATAGTTATAATCTGCCAAATATGCTTAGTAAAGTAATCGTTTTAGCCCAGAAAAATGTCTACCAGTTTTTTAAGCCCTAATGAAGCCCTTTATTCTTATACTAAACTAAGAAAATGGCTTACCGGTTCCCATAGGGAAAATGACAGCTTCCAGCATTACCAAGTCTTGTTAGAAATGTGTCATACCTCAAGCAGCAAAAGTCTGCTCACTGTTTCCCCCAACTGAAGTTAATTCATCTCAACAGTCCTGTGTGGAAACAGCCATCGATTTTAGTAACGGTTGCTAAAATCATTTTCCTCTTACAAACAGAAATCTTCATCTCTTTTCTGTTTCAGAGTAAATAGTACATACCAGCACTATTTAAAAATAACAAACTCTTGATTGAAGAATAAAACTACATTTAAACACCAAAAAAACTCTTAGCCATCTCCGTGGAGATGTTGCCTGTGCAACGGCAAAGAGAATGACTGGGGTAGGCGGAGCCTGGGAGGGACTATATGGCCAGCTTTGCTGGGCTCTTTGCCATTTCCTGTTGGGGAGGAGAATATCCCACAAGTAAGGATGACGCCGTGGACCGGACACACCTATGTTGGAGAAATCTATGTTACTAATGATTGAAAGTGATCAAAGGTTTAGACAGTATATAGAAATAATGAGCAGTCAAAAATGGGGTAACCTAAACATGTGGCTTAACACATTTAAGTTAAGCCTAAACGTGTACTTTTGGAAAAGTCAATTATATCTAATTAGATGTATCATATTAAAAACCAGATGGATGTAGTATGTCTGGTCAATATAGATATGATATTGGATATGATAATTAGACTAATGGTGCTTTATTGCAGGGAAACATATGTGGAAGTTCTTAAGGAAGTCATATAAGTTCTGGTGGTCTGGGAAATCACAGTGAATGGTGAAAGGGGGCTAGATTAATCTGGATTAAGTCTTAGATTAAATATGATGAGTATTTTGTATTCTATATATAACTGTGTAATTTTAGTCTCTCAAATAAACACTCAGAGTCCCAGAGTCCTAGTAGGGTTAAACATGTAAACTGGGAATTTTTGTATTTATTGTCATTAAGGATGGACAAGAATTTATCTTATTCAAAAGATGGTGCAGAGAAGAGACAGATATATATACCAGTTTAATGATTATCATCTTTATATAGAGAGTTCAATAGAGCTAGATATGTCAAATTGGGTTGTAATTATGGTGTCTATATATTTAGAAGGTGCACCAGATATTCTTTGCTGTTAAGGCCTTTAGGATGAAGGCAGTCTAACAAATATGCATTTAGATTCTGCAGAAAGTAGTTTCTTCTCATGATCTCCACCTCTTCAATTTCTTCTGACCTTTTGAATGCCCATAAATCTAAAATATTTGGTATTACCTTGCTGTTTATTTGAAAAATGCTTATATAGGACTGTATCCATATTTAATTTTTCTATCAGCAATAGATGTTCTCTTATTCTGTCTTTCAGACTTCTTGATGTCTGTCCTATGTACTGCAGTCCACATGTGTGTAAGATTTTAATGAGTATATAAATGGTGTCCATAATGTTACAGAGAAGGTTAGTGTGTGCTTATGACTATTTTAACCTCAGCCATGGTATAATGCTGACCTGGTCAGTGAGCAAGCATATAACATATATGGATATGGGAGTGACAAGTATTGCAAAGGGCTTCAAATAACTCACAATACCTAGTTTGGAACATGGCCAAAAGTGTATTGTCAGCAGTTTTAAAGTGTATAATAATCAGGGAGAAATAATGGTAGACAGAGTTCATCTTTGGAAAGGAAAACATCAATGATACATGCTATAGCCGGGACTCCCACAGGAAACAAACGGGGTAATATTCATTTATGTATTATTTCTCTGTTAAATTGTTTTAATGTGTTTAACCTTGTAAACAGTAACATGTAATCTTGTTATTTATCTGTTCTTTAATAAATGTGTGATGGTTTAAATAGTTGAAGGTAGTATGGTTGTCTGTTTCTGGAGGGTTTCAATAGATATACAGTACGGTATATGAAATTCGTTTGTACAGGGCCGATTATTAATATATTTATATATTAATTTTTAGACGTGAATGGTTTTTAACATAAGATCCTTTGGTTATTTAAGAGTAATTTCTTACATTTTGGCGGCAGCAGGTAGGAGATTTGTTAAGATTCGTGTTCACAACAGATAGCTTTATTTTTAGATTTTGTTAAAGAGAGATAGATTACTTGTGCTGAAGAATTAGCTAGCATTCTTTAGATGAGTAATTGTTTATAACATTCACAAGGTTAAAAGGTTATGGAGCTGTATTTGGGAAAAACCGCTTCAGTTAAAAAAACAGAATGAAATTTTAAACTATAGTGAAGGTTTTTTTAATCCATGGTCTAATGTACAAGAGTATGTTAATAAATCTATTGACAATAAGATATTTTCCAAGTCTGAGGGAAAGAAAGCATTAATGTTTGGTGCATACAAAATAGCAGAAAATTATTCTAAAGTAACTGGAGAATTGCAGGATTTACAAAGACAGTTAACTGAGGTGAAATGTCGGAATGAATCTTTAAAAAATACTTCAGCTGTTTCTTTTAGTCAAGAAACTAGAGAAGCTTTGTTGACAAATAGAGAATTGAGTGCAGAGATTGGGTCTTTACAACAAATGTTACTTGATGCTTATGGAGCAATACAAGTTTTAAAACATTCAGGGCAAGTGTGTGTACCTGAGGATCATTCTAAATGTCATGAAATTATTAATGATTTACAAATAAAACTGGGTCAAAGAAATGCATTAATCGCTGCATGCAAAATACCAGTTAATTTTGTAGAGTCAAAGTGTGTTGATGAAGTTGTGTGTGACAAAAAGAATGTGGAGAATGTAAAGATGACACCAATTCTAGTTAAGGAACAGTTGGATGAAGAAAGAAAGATCATTTCATGTACTAAAATTAACCAGTCTTTGTCTAGCACAGAAATTGCTACATTAAATAAAGAACTAGGACAGTTTAAATTAAGCGATGATCCCTTAGATGTTATGATTAGGTTATCACAGTTTGAAAGAATACACAAAGAATTGCAAACAAATGACATATTTGATATAATTGTAACAAGTATGGATGATGCATTAAAAGCAAGCATGCCTTCAGAGGTTTTTCTTAGACCAAGAGTTAAACAACAGTTAGTGCATGAGTTACTAAAAACATTAGGAATTGATGAAATGGATGCTCATTCATCATATGGAAATTGCAAGCAGAGAAAGAATGAATCAGTGCAAGGATTTGCTGATAGACTGTTTGAAATTTATAAACTAACTTTGCCTGAAAATACTGAGGCAGATCATAACAATGAAATATATAAACGTGGGTTACTAAACCGCATTAATCCAGAAATTAGAAAATTGGTTGGTTTGACTGTTTTTTCAAGTAACACTTTTAACAAAATAATTGAATGTCTAAAAAGAGCAGAGTTGTGTAATGAAACTAACAAGGGAATAAAACAGAGAATGTCTGCAGTTGGAAAGCCATTCCCAGATAACAGAGAATGTACTAAAATCATTTCTAACAAGAAAATATTGATAAAATTGAAGTATGATCTTTGTAAAAAATGGAGACATATTAATGCTAAATTTGTACAAAGATACAATACTGTTGTAGCAACATCTGCTGAACAATTTGAAACTAGATACAAATTGGAAAATCTAAAAAAAGAACTGGAAAGAGTTAAATTGATTCAAATTACAAATAAAATTACCAGTTCTGAAAATGGGTAAAAAACAGAATTTATGCTTACCTGATAAATTACTTTCTCCAACGGTGTGTCCGGTCCACGGCGTCATCCTTACTTGTGGGATATTCTCTTCCCCAACAGGAAATGGCAAAGAGTCCCAGCAAAGCTGGTCACATGATCCCTCCTAGGCTCCGCCCACCCCAGTCATTCGACCGACGGACAGGAGGAAATATATATAGGAGAAACCATATGATACCGTGGTGACTGTAGTTAGAGAAAATAATTCATCAGACCTGATTAAAAAAACCAGGGCGGGCCGTGGACCGGACACACCGTTGGAGAAAGTAATTTATCAGGTAAGCATAAATTCTGTTTTCTCCAACATTGGTGTGTCCGGTCCACGGCGTCATCCTTACTTGTGGGAACCAATACCAAAGCTTTAGGACATGGATGAAGGGAGGGAGCAAATCAGGTCACCTAAATGGAAGGCACCACGGCTTGCAAAACCTTTCTCCCAAAAATAGCCTCCGAAGAAGCAAAAGTATCAAATTTGTAAAATTTGGCAAAAGTGTGCAGTGAAGACCAAGTCGCTGCCTTACATATCTGGTCAACAGAAGCCTCGTTCTTGAAGGCCCATGAGGAAGCCACAGCCCTAGTGGAGTGAGCTGTGATTCTTTCAGGAGGCTGCCGTCCGGCAGTCTCATAAGCCAATCGGATAATGCTTTTAAGCCAAAAGGAAAGAGAGGTAGAAGTCACTTTTTGACCTCTCCTTTTACCAGAATAAACAACAAACAAGGAAGATGCTTGTCTGAAATCTTTAGTAGCCTCTAAATAGAATTTTAGAGCACGGACTACGTCCAAATTGTGTAACAAACGTTCCTTCTTTGAAACTGGATTCGCACACAAAGAAGGTATAACTATCTCCTGGTTAATATTTTTGTTGGAAACAACTTTCGGAAGAAAACCAGGCTTAGTACGCAAAACCACCTTATCTGCATGGAACACCAGATAGGGCGGAGAACACTGCAGAGCAGATAACTCTGAAACTCTTCTAGCAGAAGAAATTGCAACTAAAAACAAAACTTTCCAAGATAGTAACTTAATATCTATGGAATGTAAAGGTTCAAACGGAACCCCTTGAAGAACTGAAAGAACTAGATTTAGACTCCAGGGAGGAGTCAAAGGTCTGTAAACAGGCTTGATCCTAACCAGAGCCTGAACAAATGCTTGAACATCTGGCACGCTGCCAGTCTTTTGTGAAGTAAAACAGATAAAGCAGATATCTGTCCCTTTAGAGAACTTGCAGATAATCCTTTCTCCAAACCTTCTTGTAGAAAGGATAGAATCTTAGGAATTTTTATCTTGTTCCATGGGAATCCTTTAGATTCACACCAACAGATATATTTTTTCCATATTTTATGGTAAATTTTTCTAGTTACAGGCTTTCTAGCCTGAATCAGAGTATCTATTACAGAATCTGAAAACCCACGCTTTGATAAAATCAAGCGTTCAATCTCCAAGCCGTCAGTTGGAGGGAAACCAGATTCGGATGTTCGAATGGACCCTGAACAAGAAGGTCCTGTCTCAAAGGTAGCTTCCATGGTGGAGCCGATGACATATTAACCAGGTCTGCATACCAAGTCCTGCGTGGCCACGCAGGAGCTATCAAGATCACCGAGGCCCTCTCCTGATTGATCCTGGCTACCAGCCTGGGAATGAGAGGAAACGGTGGGAATACATAAGCTAGGTTGAAGGTCCAAGGTGCTACTAGTGCATCTACTAGAGTCGCCTTGGGATCCCTGGATCTGGACCCGTAGCAAAGAACCTTGAAGTTCTGACGAGACGCCATCAGATCCATGTCTGGAATGCCCCATAATTGAGTTATTTGGGCAAAGATTTCCGGATGGAGTTCCCACTCCCCCGGATGGAATGTCCGACGACTCAGAAAATCCGCTTCCCAATTTTCCACTCCTGGGATGTGGATCGCAGACAAGTGGCAGGAGTGATCCTCCGCCCATTGAATTATCTTGGTCACTTCTTTCATCGCCAGGGAACTCCTTGTTCCCCCCTGATGATTGATATATGCAACGGTCGTCATGTTGTCTGACTGAAACCTTATGAATTTGGCCTTTGCTAGTTGAGGCCAAGCTCTGAGAGCATTGAATATCGCTCTCAGTTCCAGAATGTTTATCGGGAGAAGAGACTCTTCCCGAGACCATAGACCATGAGCTTTCAGGGATTCCCAGACCGCGCCCCAGCCCACTAGACTGGCGTCGGTCGTTACAATGACCCACTCTGGTCTGCGGAAGCTCATTCCCTGTGACAGATTGTCCAGGGTCAGCCACCAACGGAGTGAATCTCTGGTCTTTTGATCTACTTGAATCATCGGAGACAAGTCTGTATAATCCCCATTCCACTGTCTGAGCATGCACAGTTGTAATGGTCTTAGATGAATTCGTGCAAAAGGAACTATGTCCATTGTTGCAACCATCAATCCTATTACTTCCATGCACTGCGCTATGGAAGGACGAGGAACAGAATGAAGTACTTGACAAGAGCTTAGAAGTTTGGATTTTCTGACCTCTGTCAGAAAAATCCTCATTTCTAAGGAATCTATTATTGTTCCCAAGAAGGGAACTCTTGTTGACGGGGACAGAGAACTTTTTTCTTTGTTCACCTTCCATCCGTGAGATCTGAGAAAGGCTAGGACGATGTCCGTATGAGCCTTTGCTTTTGACAGGGACGACGCTTGAATCAGGATGTCGTCCAAGTAAGGTACTACTGCAATGCCCCTTGGTCTTAGAACCGCTAGAAGGGACCCTAGTACCTTTGTGAAAATCCTTGGAGCAGTGGCTAATCCGAATGGAAGTGCCACAAACTGGTAATGCTTGTCCAGAAAAGCGAACCTTAGGAACTGATGATGTTCCTTGTGGATAGGAATATGTAGGTACGCATCCTTTAAATCCACGGTAGTCATAAATTGATTTTCCTGGATAGTAGGTAGGATCGTTCGAATAGTTTCCATTTTGAACAATGGTACCCTGAGAAATTTGTTAAGGATCTTTAGATCCAAAATTGGTCTGAATGTTCCCTCTTTTTTGGGAACTATGAACAGATTGGAATAAAATCCCATTCCTTGTTCTCTTATTGGAACTGGATGTATCACTCCCATCTTTAACAGATCTTCTACACAATGTAAGAATGCCTGTCTCTTTATTTGGTTTGAAGATAATTGAGACCTGTGGAACCTTCCCCTTGGGGGTAGTGCCTTGAGTTCCAGGAGATAACCTTGAGAAACTATTTCTAGCGCCCAAGGATCCTGAACATCTCTTGCCCAAGCCTGAGCAAAGAGAGAAAGTCTGCCCCCCACTAGATCCGGTCCCGGATCGGGGGCTATCCCTTCATGCTGTTTTGGTAGCAGTGGTAGGCTTCTTGGCCTGCTTACCCTTGCATTGGTTTCCAGGCTGGTTTGGGTTGTGAAGTATTACCCTCTTGCTTAGAGGGTGCAGAATTAGAGGCTGGTCCGTTTCTGCGAAAGGAACGAAAATTAGGCTTATTTTTTAGCCTTAAAAGACCTATCCTGTGGGAGGGCGTGGCCCTTTCCCCCAGTGATGTCTGAAATAATCTCTTTCAAATCAGGTCCAAATAATGTTTTACCTTTGAAAGGAATGTTAAGCAATTTTGTCTTGGAAGACACATCCGCTGACCAAGACTTTAGCCAAAGCGCTCTGCGCGCCACGATAGCAAACCCTGAATTTTTCGCCGCTAATCTAGCTAATTGCAAAGCGGCATCTAAAACAAAAGAGTTAGCCAATTTAAGTGCTTGAACTCTGTCCATAACCTCCTCATACGAAGATTCTTTACTGAGCGACTTTTCTAGTTCCTCGAACCAGAAACACGCTGCCGTAGTGACAGGAACAATGCATGAAATTGGTTGTAGAAGGTAACCTTGCTGTACAAAAATCTTTTTAAGCAAACCCTCTAATTTTTTATCCATAGGATCTTTGAAAGAACAACTATCTTCGATAGGAATAGTAGTGCGTTTGTTCAGAGTAGAAACCGCCCCCTCGACCTTGGGGACTGTCTGCCATAAGTCCTTTCTGGGGTCGACTATAGGAAATAATTTCTTAAATATAGGGGGGGGGGAACAAAAGGTATGCCGGGCCTTTCCCACTCTTTATTTACTATGTCCGCCACCCGCTTGGGTATAGGAAAAGCGTCGGGGGGCACCGGAACCTCTAGGAACTTGTCCATCGTACATAATTTCTCTGGAATGACCAAATTGTCACAATCATCCAGAGTAGATAACACCTCCTTAAGCAGTTCGCGGAGATGTTCTAATTTAAATTTAAATGTCACAACATCAGGTTCAGCTTGATGAGAAATTTTTCCTGAATCTGAGATTTCTCCATCAGACAAAACCTCCCTCATGGCCCCTTGAGATTGGTGTGAGGGTATGTCAGAACAGTTATCATCAGCGTCCTCTTGCTCTTCAGTGTTTAAAACAGAGCAATCGCGCTTTCTCTGATAAGTAGGCATTTTGGATAAAAGATTTGCTATGGAGTTATCCATTACAGCCGTTAATTGTTGCATGGTAATAAGTATTGGCGCACTAGATGTACTAGGGGCCTCCTGTGTGGGCATAACTGGTGTAGACACAGTAGGGGTTGATGTAGTATCATGTTTACTCCCCTCATTTGAGGAATCATCTTGGGCAATATCATTATCTGTGGCGTTACTGTCCTTACTTTGTTTGGACACTATGGCACAATTATCACATAAATTTAAATGGGGAGACACATTGGCTTTCATACATATAGAACATAGCTTATCTGATGGTACAGACATGTTAAACAGGCTTAAACTTGTCAACAAAGCACAAAAAACGTTTTAAAATAAAACCGTTACTGTCACTTTAAATTTCAAACTGAAAACACTTTATTACTGAATATGTGAAAAAGTATGAAGGAATTGTTCAAAAATCACCAAAATTTCACCACAATGTCTTAAAGCATTAAAAGTATTGCACACCAAATTTCAGAGCTTTAACCCTTAAATTAACGGAACCGGAGCCGTTTTAAAATTTAACCCCTATACAGTCCCAGCTATATGCTTTGCTGAGACCCAACCAAGCCCAGAGGGGAATACGATACCAAATGACGCCTTCTAGAAGCTTTTTTAGTGATTCTTAGATCCTCACACATGCATCTGCATGCCTTGCTCTCCAAAAACAACTGCGCAGTAATGGCGCGAAAATGAGGCTCAGTCTATAACTAGAAAGGCCCCTCAGACTAAAAAAGGTGTCCAACACAGTGCCTGCCGTTTTTTAAACGTTCCCCAAGATTATAATGCCAATTATTAGCTAGAATCTGCATAATATGCCGCAATAAAGCAATCGTTTTAGCCCATAAAAATGTCTACCAGTTTTTAAGCCCTTTTTTTAAGCCCTTTATTCTTTTATGTTTGACTAAGAAAATGGCTTACCGGTCCCCATGAGGGGAAATGACAGCCTTCCAGCATTACATGGTCTTGTTAGAAATATGTCTAGTCATACCTTAAGCAGAAAAGTCTGCTAACTGTTTCCCCCAACTGAAGTTACTTCATCTCAACAGTCCTGTGTGGAAACAGCAATCGATTTTAGTTACTGTCTGCTAAAATCATCTTCCTCTTACAAACAGAAATCTTCATCCTTTCTGTTTCAGAGTAAATAGTACATACCAGCACTATTTTAAAATAACAAACACTTGATAGAAGAATAAAAACTACATTTAAACACCAAAAAACTCTTAACCATCTCCGTGGAGATGTTGCCTGTGCAACGGCAAAGAGAATGACTGGGGTGGGCGGAGCCTAGGAGGGATCATGTGACCAGCTTTGCTGGGACTCTTTGCCATTTCCTGTTGGGGAAGAGAATATCCCACAAGTAAGGATGACGCCGTGGACCGGACACACCAATGTTGGAGAAAGGGATAATTGCCTCCAAATCTTGTCTGGAGTGAGGTTCAGACGTAATGTATATAGTTGCCCAGTTTTTAAAGGAGTCATGAATGGGGGCTCATGATGGAATGTATTTTTAATAAATACTGGTGTGCCTATATTCATTATTTATACCTCACAAAAACCTCAATCAAATCCATTGTTCGTAGGGGGGGAAACAAATTGTGTTGCAAGTTTTTCAAGGTACATATAAAGATGTTTTAAAGCTAAAAATTATATGAATTTAATTGATAATGGTATTTTGAATTAGAAGAATATTTAGTGAATTTGTCTGATGAAATGTCAATTTTGGGTTATAAATTTCTAACAAAATATAATGTTTTACTTTATTATGCTAATGGTAAAATGTAGTTTAATACAGATGATAAACATTATGTTATTTCTGTTTCACATTATGTTTATAGTCTAAAGAAACATGACAGGTGAAGTTTACTTGTACATACAAATGCTAAGGTTACAAATATTTTGCAGCAGTTTGCACATGCATTTGCTAAACATAAATATAATTTGGGAAATTGCAAGAGGAGGAGTTTATCACAGGAAATGTACATTTAGCTATAAAAGCAATATCCATATTATTATTATTATTATTATTATTATTATTATATTATTAAGGAAAGTGAGCCATATGTACAGCAAATTATATATTATTTTACTTGAACAAGGAGTATGGAGAAAATGTAAATCTGTTACTAATTTTACTATTTAGTTTGTACAGAAACCTGATGGAAATGGGCATTTAACAATTGATTAAGGTAAATTACATCCAGTGACATCTGCCTAGGCATCAAAATGTCAGAGAGGTTCCTACTTTTTCCTTTATCCCTCCAAATACAAAGTTTTATTTAAGCCTTGATATAGCAAACAGTTATTGGTTTGTATCTCTGCACCCAAAGTCACAATACAAGTTTGTCTTCAAGTAGAAAGAAGATCAAGTTATGTTTATGTCTTCCTGTGGTCCTGAACAATTCAGCAACAATTTTACATGAAAGGATGGCTGCTATTCTATCAAGATTGTCAAGACTATTAGCACTTATGCAATATGTTGATGATTTGGTATGTACTACAGAAACAGATAAAGAACATTTAAATTGTTTACAGAATTGTTGAAATTATTGGCAAATGCTGGACTAAAAGTGAATATAAAGAAATGCCAATTTTTACAGACAACAGTGAACTTTACAAGAGTGACAATATCATCTGAAAGAAAGACTCCAGATCAACAAATGTGGATGTCATAAAAAGACTAAACATACCTGTGTCAAAGACTGTTTTAAGATCATTTTGGGATTGTTCCAATACCAAAGAGACTTTATTCCAAAGTTTAAAGTTTTGGCTGGACCCTTGTATGACTTGCTAAAGAAAGAAAACGTTTTGAGAACTTAAAAAAAAAAGACTTTATCTGCAGTGCTATGTAAAGAGAAGTTTGGAAAACTGAAACCAGTGACCTGCATCACGACCTTTTGAAAATAACTGAAGAAAAGTATTCCTGTGTGAGGAACAGTTGTTGTCAGTATTCTGGACATAAGAACATTTTAAATAACATTATTTCAAAAAGTGTTATTGCATTTCCTTAGAACTTAATTGGTGAAACTAGGAAACAGTATAATTTCAACTGCAAGATTTTAAAAGTGGGTGCTGATGCTGATGAAAAGAAATAGACATATATAAAGGAAACAACTTTGTTGCCAGCATGTTTGCTATATGAAGGTGAACCACACACTTTTTTGTGTTATTTTTTCCTTTCAATTCAAGTTTATATATTTTTTGGTGCAAAGTACAGATGTTTACTGTGATGGTTCTTTTTATCATAAGGATGGTAAAGTATATGCAGGTTTTTCAATAATTTTACCTGATAAAATAGATATGCATTTATGTGAGATACATTATTCTCAATATGCTAAATTGGCTAATGTTTGTTGTACATTGGAACACTAAGCAGATATGGCTATTGACATTTATAATAATAGTGCATATGTGGTTAATACACTGGCAATGCTTCCTTTGTATGTATATAATGGTTTTAAGTCATATGATGAAAAGCCATTGGTACATACAAATCTGTTGAAGTATATTTCATATTTGCTAAATAAATGTAAATTGCCATATGCAGTAATTAAAGTAAAAAGCTCACACTAAAAGTGATGAACATAATGAACAAAATAACTTAGCTGATGCTTGTGCTAAAAAGGCTGCAAAACAAATAAAATTATGGGAGTTCCATGAGGAACCTGAGATTTCTGCAATTACATAAAAAAAAAAAATTAAAAAGATAAAATAAAAATAAAGCAAATGCCAGTATCATGGGCAAATGACAAATTTATAAAATATGAAGAAAATGGAACTTTAATGTGCTTAAATAAGTAAAATATGTTGTTTGTATTTCCAGTAGTTGTATTCCTTAAAGGGACAGTAAACACCAGAATTTTGTTGTTTTAAAAGATAGATAATCTCTTAATCACCAATTTTCCAGTTTTGCATAACCAACATAGTTTTAATTATACATGTTTACCTCTGTAATTAATTTGTATCTAAGCTTCAGAAGACTGCTCCCTTATTTTAGTTATTTTGATAGACTTGCAGTTTAGCCAATCAGAGCTGTCTCCATTGTAAATTCATGTGCATGAGTTCAATATTATCTATATGGAACACGTGAACTAATGCCTTCTAGTGGTGAAAAACTATAAAAATGCATTTAGATTAGAGGTGAATTTCAAGGTCTAAGAAATTGGCATATGAACCTCCTAGGTTTAGCTTTCAACTAAGAACACCAAAAGAACAAAGCAAAATTGGTGATACAAGTGAATTGGAAAGTTGTTTAAAATTACATGCCCTATTTTAAACATGAAAGTTAATTTTCCCTTTAAGAATGTGTAGATTAATTTTCAAAAATGTAATTTGCTTCTTATAGGCGGACATTATTCTGCAGATAGAACATGTGACAAAAATACAGAAAAATTTGTAATGGTGGCCACCAATGAAAGATAATATTTTTTGTTTTTTTCCAATATGTTCTAGAAATTTGCCTTGTCTGCAGTTTAATTCTTCAGTCAATATGAATCAATAATTATTAAGGTTTTTACTTTTCCCCATGACAAACCTTGATATTATTTTGTTTTGTTGGTTTTTACCTAGAATACTAGAAGAATACATTAATAGTTTAGTGGTAATAGATGTATTCACAAAATGGATTGAGGTTTTTTCCAAAAACAAATCAAGTAGTTTTTATAGTTGCATAGGTTATTTATTTGAGCTTTTCTCTAGATGGGAATGCCATTTGTAGTAGAAAGTAATAATGAGCCTGCATGTAGTGGAAAAATATTTCAAGGAAATTAATTAATCATTGGGAATTAAGCATAAATTATATTGCTTATAAACTGTAATCATCAGGAGCAGTAGAAAGGGGTAATAAATACTATAAACAATTATAAACTAAAATTTGTAGTATTAAACTTTCAACATGGAAAAAAATATTACCTTTATGTTCAATGACCATAAGATCTATCCTACATTCTACTACAGGTGTCACGCCATATCAAGTAATAACTTGTAGATTGAATAAAACATTTGGAAGGACTTTACTTTCAATTGCTACATCAAATTTACAAGGGGCAATAATAAAAATTTGGATAAAAACATAAATTATGCTTACCTGATAATTTTCTTTCTATTTATGAAGAAAATGAGTATCACAGTATATTGACAATGTAAATATGTTGGTAGCTCAAAATATTGTAAGGAGTAAAGCTCAAATAAAAACATATTTTAACAAAATGTTAGATCTTTTGAATGTAATAGTTTTAGTAATGATAATGAGATTTTATGTCTAAAAAAGTCACTCATTTGTTCCTAAAATGAATTGTTCTTTTTGTATTTTGGATAAAGATAATCTTATTGTTTTATTTCTTTGAAATAACGAATAAGAAAACAAAAAACTATTTTTAAATGATATTATATTAAACAATTTTAAAAATATATGAATTAACAGATACTGCATTTGATTTTTCTTAGAAAGAATCTGAAGAAATATCAAAAAGATGACAACCTATCTTCAAGTTGGGAAAATCCATGTCCTAATGTTGTTATGACTGATTATGGAGGGTTTTGCTGGACGAAATTCTTTTGCATTTTCAGAGGACTGCATGGGTATTTTGGGTTTGACTCAGACAACTTCAAGATGGAAATCGTGATTTTGGTATCAAAATCAATGTAACTGAACTGGTTTTGGAAGATGATCAACAACATCAAAATAAACATTATGATCCTGAATGTATTAACATAGCATTGGGCAAAGGATTCAGTCTAATGTTACAAAGGTATACAGAATGGGTTAAATGTGGCAAAAAAACATCTATTTTTAAGTTTGTTTTTGCAAAATATAAAAGTCAAGGACAATGACATTATTTTGGGAACAAAAGAACGTTACAACATCCGATTGTACGATTTTATTTTAAAAATGTTAATTGTTGTTAAATGTATAATTATTTTGTTTATGTTAATTTTGTATAAAGAGAATAGTTTATAGAGTAATGTGCTAAACCTTACCGTTACACTATAAGGCCTAGCAAAGGGGTGGACTGTAAGATTTTAATGAGTATATAAATGGTGTCCATATTGTTACAGAGAAGGTTAGTGTGTGCTTATGACTATTTTAACCTCAGCCATGGTATAATGCTGACCTGGTCAGTGAGCAAGCATATAACATATATGGATATGGGAGTGACAAGTATTGCAAAGGGCTTCAAATAACTCACAATACCTAGTTTGGAACATGGCCAAAAGTGTATTGTCAGCAGTTTTAAAGTGTATAAGAATCAGGGAGAAATAATGGTAGACAGAGTTCATCTTTGGAAAGGAAAACATCAATGATACATGCTATAGCCGGGACTCCCACAGGAAACAAACGGGGCAATATTCATTTATGTATTATTTCTCTGTTAAATTGTTTTTATGTGTTTAACCTTGTAAACAGTAACATGTAATCTTGTTATTTATCTGTTCTTTAATAAATGTGTGATGGTTTAAATAGTTGAAGGTAGTATGGTTGTCTGTTTCTGGAGGGTTTCAATAGATATACAGTACGGTATATGAAATTCGTTTGTACAGGGCCGATTATTAATATATTTATATATTAATTTTTAGACGTGAATGGTTTTTAACATAAGATCCTTTGGTTATTTAAGAGTAATTTCTTACAATGTGCATTTTATTAAATAAATGATTCCTTTATCTTGGCATCTTATTAGGTCTTGGATATTGTATTGTGCTTTAGTGTGATATGATTGGAACTTTTTTGCTTTTATCCCACATTTACAGGCCTTACAAGTTGGACATGGGAAGAAACCTTTGATTCGCTTCCCATATACATTGTTAGTCTCTGGTCTTTTTTTATGTTGTAGACTTGGTGCCAATTTATTTTTCAGGTTGTTTGTTCTTCTATAGACAAATCTTGGTTGTTGTGGAAGTTTATCTCCAATTATATCATCCTCTTTTAGCAGAGACCAATATTTTTTGAAAATCCTTTCAATGATATGTTTATTGCTACTATATTCAGTAATCATTGGGATATTAAGTATTTCTTCCGTTTCTGGTTTCTATCGATCTTTATATTGGATCAGCTCTTTTCTTTCAATCATTCTTACTTCTTCCATTCAAAGAGCTAGATCTTCTTCATCATAGCCCCTTTCCATGAATTTTTCTTTAAGTTGTTTGGCCTGTTCTTCCCATACTTCGGTATTGGAGCAGTTCTTACGAATCCTTAGAAATTAACTCTTCGGAATGTTACTTTTCCACTTTCCATGGTGACAGCTGAGATTGTGAATATAATTATTGCTATTAACTTCTTTGAAGTGTGTTGATGTTTCCTATTCACCGTTTCTGGCTTCTATTGTTAATCCCAAAATATGATGTCTGTTTGACTATATACATGTGTAAATTTTAGGTAAAGGATATTTTTGTTCATCACTTCTATGGTGTATTCAAGGTCTTGAGACGTACCTTTCCATATAATTAGTATATCGTCTATATATCTGGGGTATAGGACCAGGTCCGCGCTAGCTGGGCATGATTCCCAAAAGATCTTCTCCCATCTGCCCATATACAGATTCACGAAACTCAGCGCGAACCTGGTCCCCATGCCTGTACCGCAGATTTGCTGATAATATTTCCCCCATTACAAAAGTAGTTGTGGGTTAAGATATACTGTATACTGTCTAGCATGAAGTCAGCTTGTTCTTTTGGCATAAGCGGATCGCTATCTAAGAAGAATCTAATGGCTTCACATCCTTCCTTGTGTGGTATACTAGTATACAGTGATGTTATATCACATGTTGCCATTAGGTATCCTTCTTCCCATGAAACTGAATTTAGAATGTTCAAAACTTGTGTAGAGTCTTTTAAGAAAGAGGGGAGTGCTCTCACATATTTTTGCAGATGTTTGTCGACGTATTCCAAAAGGTTACTGGTAAGTGATCCTATCCCGGAGATAATTGGCCTTCCCGGAGGATTGTAGAAGGATTTATGTATCTTTGGTAGATGATACAGTATTGGTGTTATAGGATATTTCACATCTAAATATCTGAACTCTTTATCATTCAGTATTCTTATGTTTTGGCTTCTCCTAGCAGATCTTTTAATTCCTTCTGGAAATTTTCCACAGGGTTGTTGCAAAGTTTTTGATATGTCGATGGATCACTCAGTAGGCGTTCGTTTTCTTTATTGTAGTCATCTCTAATTAGGATCACAATCCCTCCTCCTTTGTCAGCGGGGTCTGATGGTTAACCGATTGTTGGCTTCAAGTTTTTTTTTTTTTTTTTATTAAATAGTTTTTATTGAGGTAAATCACATGGCATACAGCTTATGCATCATAACAAAGTGAATAACAGTATAACACAGTACATAAACTACATAACATGAGGCGTAGTACCGCCTCAATTACACGTACCTCGTTTTTACAGAGGCCGTCAGTTAGGATCTTGCCAAACAATATGGAGCCTAGTGGCTCTTTTTAGTGAATATACAACTGGGACGGCTTTTGGGTTAGCATGTAGGATTGTTAGGACTATGTAGTAGGGGAATATTGCAGGCACAGTGAGGATGTACATGTATGGGGGTTTAGGTCATTGCACCACGTATCTTGTGGGGGTCAAGAGAGGTTATAGTAATGCCGTCACTAGCTCCCTTGAGTGTCCCGTGTCCGGCTTCCTCGTATAGCAGAATGTGGGGGAATGGCTGCAAAGGTATGGTGGTAGTGTCAGATGTCAGATAGTCTAGTTGTGTACATTACGGGACATAAGAGTGTCCCATGGTTCCCAGATAAGGCAGAAGTCAGTCAGTGTCTTGCGTTCTCCGTATACATAATTTTCCATACTTCTAATGTAATTCATACAGTCTACTACTCCCTGCCATCTGGGGGGTTGGCTTTTCTTCCAGTTTCTGGCTACAAGTAGTTTGGTAGAGATGAGGATGTATATTAGTAGGTTTCGTTTAGCTCTAGGGAGCAGGTCCACTCCCAAATGTAGAATCGCCAAGGCCGGGCTGACTGTTTCCACCAGCTCAAGGTCCTTACATAGGGCTTCCACCCTTTTCCAGAGACCTGACAGTTTTGAGCATGACCACCAAATGTGTGTCGGGGTGCCTCTCTCTCCACACTCTCGCCAGCACATGGGAGAGTGATCAGGCTTCAAGTTTTTTGATGGTATCCATCTATTTTTTGGATAAGTTTGGTTTTATATTTTTCAATCTTTTTTGGTGGATGTTTCTTATCTCCTTGCTTACCACAGTCTCAAACGTCTCAATGGCATTACCTTTTGTAGCGATGGGGTAAAAGGTCGACTTGGGTTTGAGGTTGGTATGTAGGAATGGGTTTTGTCCTATCTCCGTAGTATAACTCCTGGGTGCCATTGTCTCCAATGGAAATTTTATAAAATATCTTTTTAGAGTGAATTTTCTTATGAATTCTTTCATATTTACAAATGATTGGAACTTGTCTAGACTTCTCGCTGGAGCGAATGAGAGACCATATCTTTGTGGTTCAGACAGAGCATGCAATTTTAAGCAACTTTCTACTTTACTCCTATTATAAATTTTTCTTCTCTCTCTTGGTATCTTTATTTAAAAAATCAGGAATGTAAGCTTAGCAGCCGGCCCATTTTTGGTTTAGCACCCTGGGTAGCGTTTGCTTATGGGTGGCTACATTTAGCCAACAATTAGCAAGCACTAACCAGGTGCTAAACCAAAGATGGGCCGGCTTGTGAACTTACATTCCTGCTTTTTCAAATAAAGATATCAAAAGAACAAATAATTGATAATAGGAGTAAATTAGAAAGTTGCTAAAAAGTGCATGCTCTATCTGAATCATGAAAGAAAAAATTTGGGTTCAGTGTCCCTTTAATGCAGACTACTGTGCTCCCTGCACTAAGGGTATCAGTATTTGTGACTGTCTGGTTATCTGGTGCTGAACTTGCAGCCTGTCTACTGACTACTCCTCTGATAACCCCCTGACTACTGGTTTCTGCTGCTATCTTCTGGGAGCTGATTCAAGCTTGTCCCTGCCTCATGCCTTCAAGACGTCTCCTGCAGAGTTGGTTCCAGCAAGGTTACTGCCTATTTACCTTAAAATACTGTAAAATCTTAAATTACCAAAATTGTATCCAATTAATATAAAAATAGGACAACGACTTAAAGTGAAGAAGCAAATATCTTAGTGAGAAACTCTTTAATGAAAGAGAGGAGGCTCTATTGTCCATTTTAATGGATTTTACTGATTAAACAATATTTTGCACTCACTCAACAGAGTACATTTTTACATGCTTCCTCGGTATAAAATATTAATACAATTAAAAAAAATGGAGTTATAAAATTGAAAATGAAGATTTAATCAAATTGCAGCGTATGTCTCAGATATCAGTAGTTTATAAGAGTCCCACCTACCTCAGCCCTTTTGTTGTGATACCCATTTTGGATACTAAAGAAGCAATGATCAAAAACTCAGCAGCATGAAGAGAAATCAAACATTTTTTGTGTGATTTATTTTAGAGCTTATATTGTAATGTGTGTGTGCGTCTGCTTCACACCCAGAACCCTACATAGCTGGATAAGCTCAACATAAGCTGACAAGACTTCTTAGACCATCTCGCCTGAACAGAGAGCTATAGATCATCAGGCCCTGTGGATTGGCTAGGGCTTTCACCCAATTTAATTTTTGTTGAGCTTTACTTTTGGTGAGGAATATGGAAATACTATGAGGATGTGGATGTGACTGGAATATTACTTTTTATACACAGCATTAAAACCCTAGGAAAAGTAAGACTGAAATCTTTACTTAAAGGGCCATGATACCCAAATGTTGAAACACTTGAAAGTGATGCAGCATAGCTGTAAAAAGCAGACTAGAAAATATCACTTGAACATCTCTATGTAAAAAAGAAAGATATTTTACCGCAAAAGTTCCTCAGTAGCCACATCCCATTGTAAAGGACTTCTAAGCAGCAAGTCAGTATGTCTGTCCCAGGACAGCTAAGGGATTGAGCCTCGTGCACTCATCTTATTTCCCTATTCAGTTTAAGGAAGTTTACTATGAAATTTCATGAGACTTAAGTCAAATCTGATGAGATCACAGTAAAAGAGTTCATGACCTCAGCACTGCTAATGCCGATTGGCTGCTGTTCATTTCTTCATTTTTATTTATTTTTTTACCTGCAGCTGGGCAGCAGCTAAATTACAAATTTTACACAGAACTTACTCTGCTGAGCTGAGGAGATACTGAAATATCTATCTTTTTTACATAGAGATGCTCAGGTGATATTTTCCTGTCAGCTTTTTACAGTTATACTGCATCAGTTTCAAGTGATTTAGCATATGAGTATTATGTCCCTTTAAGCAGCTGTGGTCCAATCTGTATTTAAAGGGACATGAAACCAACATCTTTTTCTTTCATGATGCAGATAGAGCATACAAAACAAACAACTTTCAGAGTAACTAGTAACTATCAAATATTTCATTTGCTTCTCTCTCTTGATTTGCTTTGTTTAACAGCAAACCTAGGTAAGCTCAGGAGCAGCAATGCACTGCGTGAGCAAATGATAAGAGGCATGTACCACAACCAATCAGCAGCCAGCTTTTAGTACAACATTGCTGCTCCTGAGCTTACCTAAGTATTCTTTTCAACAATGGATACAAAGAGAGTGAAGCAAATTAAGAAAGTAAATTGGAAAGTTGTTTCAAAATTGCATGTACTATCCAAATCATAAAAACAAAATGTATGCTAACCTGATAAATGTATTTCTCAGACCATCCTGGAGAAAGGACAAAATCCTAGGAATCCTAACCCTACTCCAAGAGAAGTCCTTGGATTCACACCAATAAAGGTGTTTACGCCATACCTTATGGTAAATCTTCCTAGTAACAGGGTTGCAAGCCTGAATCATGAGCTCAATGACAGACAGAACCAAGCGTTCAATCTCCAAGCAGTCAGCTTCAGAGAAACGCAATTTGGATGAAAGACAGACCCTGAGTTAGAAGTCCTTCCTCAGAGACAGCCTCCAAGGTGGAAGAGATGACATCTTCACTAGATCTGTATAACAGATCCTGCACGGCCACGCAGGAGCTATAAGAATTACAGATGATCTCTCCTGTTTTATATGAGCAATGACTCGTGAAAAGAGAGCAAACTGAGAAAACAGATATGCTAGACTGAAATCCCAGGAGACCGCTAAAGCATCTATCTAGGGCGGCCAGAGGATCTCGACCATGAATCGTACTTTGGAAGCTTGGCGTTCTGCCGAGATGCCATCAAATCCAACTCCGGCATCCCCCATTTGAGGGTTAACTTGGAAAACTAGTCCAGATGGAGTGCCCACTCCCTGGGATGAAAGGTCTGTCTGCTCAGAAAGTCCGCTTCCTAGGTGTCCACATCTGGAATATTTATGGCAGACAGACAGCAATTGTGAACTTCTGCCCACAGAACAATCCGAACCACCTCCTTCATGGTTAAGGAACTTTGAGTTCCTCCCTGGTGGTAGATGTAAGCCACTGAGGTGATATTGTCTGACTGGAACCTGATAAACTGGGCAAAGGACGAATAGGGCCAAGCTATCAGAGTATTGCAAATAGCTCTCAACTCCAAGATGTTTATGAGGAGAGTTGACTGCTCCGGAGTCCATAGTCCCTGCGCCTTTAACAAGTCCCAGCAGGTTGGTATCCATGGTCACAATCACCCAGGAAGGTTTCCGGAAGCATGTGCCCCGAGACAGATGCCCCAGAGAGAGCCACCACGGGAGAGAGTCTCTTGTCAACTTATCTAGATCTATCCTCTGAGACAAATCCAAATGGTCCCTGTTCCATTGTTGGAGCATACATAACTGCAGAGCTCTCAAATGGAATTGAGCAAAGGGAATGATGTCCATGGAATGGAAGCAACCATCAGACCAAATACCTCCATACACTGAGCCACTGATAACCGAACAGCAGACTGCAAAGAGAGACAAGAGGAAATAATCTTTGATTTTCTAACCTTTGTCAGAAAAATTTTCATAGATAGGGAATCAACTAAGGTCCCTAGAAAACCACCCTTGAAGCTGGAACAAGGGAACTATTTTCCATACTCACCATTCGTGGGAATGTAGAAAAGAAAACAAAGTCTCTGTATGAGAGTTTTCTTGGTGAAAAGATGGCGCCTGAACCAATATGTCGTCCAGGTAGGGCATCACTGCAATTCCCCCGAGCCCTGATCATTGCCAAGAGAACCCCCAGAACCTTTAAGAAAATTCTGGGAGCTGTTAAGGCCAAATGAAAAACCACAAACTGAAAGAGTTTGTCTAGAAGGACAAAACTCTGGGACTTGTATGATCCCTGACCAAGAAGATACACGTCCTTCAGGTCTATGGTCGTCCTGAACTGACCCTCTAGGACCCAGGAAAATGAAATGAATGGTCTCCATCTTGAAGAACGGTACTCTGAAAAAAACTTAGACACTTTAGGTCTAGAATAAGATGAAAAGTTCCCTCTGATTGATAGGATAGAATCCCAGGCCCTGTTCCTGAACAGGAACTATCACTACCAAGCAGGAGACGTCCTGAACACATTTCAAGAATGCCTCTCTATTGTATCTGGGCTGCAGATAAACTTGAGAGGTGGAATCTGCTCCTGGGAGGGAAAATTTTAAATTCAATACTGTAACCCTGAAATACTATGTCCACAGCCCTTAGGATCTAGGACATCTCATATTCCAAACTGAATGAGGTTCCAGGAAACCTTTCCTTTGAAGTTACGAAAGTTTCAATAACATGAAGCCCTATAGGTCTGTTCTTCTTGTCTTGTGGTAGAAAAGACCCTTTTCCACCCAAAATATTAGAAATATTTCTGCTAAGCCAGACTCAAACTAGATCGCACCCTTGCGAGGAAACGTCAAAAATTTGGACTCAGAAGTAAAATCAGCTGGGCTAAGACAGAGAAGTCAGATATCTTGACTCCCAGAATAAAAACTTTCATGGGAGCATCAGAAAAAAAAAGGAATAGACTAGTTTGAGAGTCTCAATCCTACTTAAATCTCCTTCAACAGAGACTTTACCAAATTGAATTGGACAAGGAGTCACACCAATAAGATGCCGCACTCGACACAGTGGCAATACAACCTGCAGGTTGCGATTGAAGACCATGATGAACATACATCCTACTTCAAATAAGCCGCCATATTTGTCCTGAAAGGAGCAGCTATCCTCTATGGGGATGGATATAGGTTCTCTTAGCCAGAGTAGAAATGAGTCAATCTACTTGTATCACTGTGCGCCATGAATCCTTAATGGCGTCATCAACCGAAAACGTCTTTATAGAGACAGGGAAAAAGGTATCCCTGGCATCTCCAATTTCCGTGACATCTCTGATGCACTGTCTAGAACAAGTTCCAAAAGGAGGAATGCGACCACAAAATCGCTAGTATCAACATCCAGAGAGGAAAATATTTCCGACGGAGAAACTTACAACAACATGAGCTTGCAAAAATAAAAAAAATTACATCCTAAGCGGATCCAAACAAAAGAGGGCAACAAAAGAGGGCAACACTCGCAGGCTAACACTCAAAAGAACGGACACACTGAAAGGACCAGCCGGACAGAGATCCTATTCCTCCAAAGCTCAGAACAGGAAGCAGATACTTAAAAGAAATATACGACAAGAAGATTGATTCATCCCCCATCGTCTAACTCTGCTTGCCGTTTGGCATGGAAGACTGACGATCCACCAACCCATTAGGCCTGGGATCCTCTAGCATTGCCAAAACATGCCTAAATAGAACACAAAGGTGTGCCAGGCTATAACGAAAGGCAAGACTTACCTCTGCAGGGGCAACGAACGACCCTGGCCCCGAGGATTGAACCCCTGAAGATTCAGAGGAAATTGCTTTCCCAGAAGGCTAATACGAACCAGACGATCCCACGCCTGACGAGCCCTGGTTACCCGAACACGGACAAGGTGGAAAATGTAAATGCGCCAACGCCATTGATATGGCCATACGGAACCGTGCCGTAACTTCTGGAGGAAACAAGCCACCTTCTGGGAAGGATAAACAGCATTCGGGACACTTGCCTGTGTAGCAAAGGAAGGTTCAGGGGCACACGCCTCGTGGGAAATGGAATCCCCAGGGGCAGATGGCTCAGTGTACTCTTAAGATCCCCAATTCCGGAGAGCAAAACAGTAAAAAACATCATTCGGAACACAACTCATGGGCATGGATCAACCAGGCCCTTTCATATTCTTCGCAAGAAGTAGAATCTGAATCAGAGACATCTGTCTCCAAAAAATCTGAATCCTCCATAACTTGGAAATAATAAATATGGAAAAAAAGAAAACTGCACCCTTTTACACCCCCCAATGGCTGTGGCACTCACCACCTCCTATGACCCAGACTCCAGCAAAACAGAACCTCTCGGTTGCCACACGGTCAGGAATACAGAAACGAAGGACAAGAGTGTGACCACACCTGGTCACGAGGTGCACCGTGTTGTCCAAGAAAAAGTGCGCCAGTCGGCAAAGACTGTGCAACCTTCAATAAAGGCCTATGCTCTGAAAAAAAGCAACAAGGCCAAATATCACTACACATTAGCAGACAAATCACATAAAAATATGTATTGCAAGCAGAAGCGCTGGCTCTTGGGGGTCTTCCAAAAGTTCCTTTCTGTGCTTTACGATTCTCCCAAATAAGTTGTGTCTGTATCCGTTTAGAGCATATCATATTGGCATAGTGTTTCCAAACACAGATAAAATAGTGCAATATATTCACAGAATAAAGTCAGACTAACGGCTCCACAGGTGATTCCACAAAACGGTCAGGAAAGAAAAAACAAATTTCTTTAAAAATATCGTTGTTTATTTGGCTCAACACGTTTCAACGGGTTTACGGTCTTTTTTCAAGAGCTGTTAAAAATTTTTATGGCTTACAAAAAGTCATATGCAATAGTGCATAGCAGACGCCCTTAAATATAGAATCATGAAAGATATCTGATACCTCATTGGTTAAGGTCAGATTTACACACGACTATAAAAAAAGGAAATATACAATTATAATCCTAACAATACATATTTAACAAAAATCAAATATCAAATAAATATATATATATATCTAAATTAAAACATTTAAAAAACAGTTGTTAATTAACTAACCAATGAAAACACATTATTTCAAAAAGGCAATATCAACCAATCCTGAACCGTTCCGTTTTTCAGTTCCCTTTCGAGTTGTCCTGTGTGTTACAGTTCCCAAACAGGTCTGTTACTGTGTATCATGATCACGTTATTTTTCATCCAATGGGTAAAAAGGATAGTTGTCAAATTAATTTAGAATACATTCCAATGAGTGCCATATTTAACTAAGGTATCAAATAGTTACCAAAAGAAAAGAATACATATATTAAGATACTTATAGAAAAAGATATATACATTAAAATACTTGTAACAAAGGAAAAAATGTTTTCTTCTGTTAAGTGTGATCAGTCCACGGGTCATCATTACTTCTGGGATATTAACTGCTCCCCTACAGGAAGTGCAAGAGGATTCACCCAGCAGAGCTGCATATAGCTCCTCCCCTCTACGTCACTCCCAGTCATTCTCTTGCACCCAGCAACTAGATAGGTCGTGTGAGAGGACTATGGTGATTATACTTAGTTTTATATCTTCAATCAAAAGTTTGTTATTTTAAAATAGCACCGGAGTGTGTTATTACCTCTCTGGCAGAGTTTGAGGAAGAATCTACCAGAGTTTTGCTATGATTTTAGCCGGAGTAGTTAAGATCATATTGCTGTTCTCGGCCATCTGAGGAGTGAGGTAAACTTCAGATCAGGGGACAGCGGGCAGATGAATCTGCATAGAGGTATGTAGCAGTTTTTATTTTCTGACAATGGAATTGATGAGAAAATCCTGCCATACCGATATAATGTCATGTATGTATACTTTACACTTCAGTATTCTGGGAGAATGGTACTTCACTAGAATTACACTGTAAGAAAGACATAAAGCTGTTTAATAACTAGAGATTATGTTTAACGTTTTTGCTGGAATGTAAAATCGTTTTCATTTGCTGAGGTACTGAGTGAATAAATGTTTGGGCACCATTTTTCCACTTGGCAGTTGCTTAAATCTGTTTTTTCTGTCAGTTTCTGTTCTCCCTCACTGCTGTGTGTGTGGGGGAGGGGCGCTTTTACTATGCATCAAATATTTCAGTCAGCAACTCATTGTATTCCCTGCATGATCTGGTTCATCTCTACAGAGCTCAGGGGTCTTCAAAACTTATTTTGAGGGAGGTAATTTCTCTCAGCAGAGCTGTGAGAATTATAGTTTGACTGAAATAAAAACTTTTATTCTGTAATTTGTTTCCTGCTTTCAGAAATTGTTATCTTTGCTAATGGGATTAAACCTTTGCTAAAGTTGTGTTGTTTACAAGGATTGAGGCTATAACTGTTTCAATTTATTAATTTTTAACTGTCATAGATCTTCTGTGCTTCTTAAAGGCACAGTACGTTTTAATATTATTCTATTTGAATTGTATTTCCAAGTTGCAAGTTTATTTGCTAGTGTGTTAAACATGTCTGATTCAGAAGATGATACCTGTGTCATTTGTTGCAATGCCAAAGTGGAGCCCAATAGAAATTTATGTACTAACTGTATTGATGCTACTTTAAATAAAAATCAATCTGTACAAATTGAACAAATTTCACCAAACAACGAGGGGAGAGTTATGCCGACTAACTCGCCTCACGTGTCAGTACCTACATCTCCCGCTCAGAGGGAGGTGCGTGATATTGTAGCGCCGAGTACAGCTGGGCGGCCATTACAAATCACATTACAGGATATGGCTACTGTTATGACTGAAGTTTTGGCTAAATTACCAGAACTAAAAGGTAAGCGTGATCACTCTGGGGTGAGAACAGAGTGCGCTGATAATATTAGGGCCATGTCAGACACTGCGTCACAGGTGGCAGAACATGAGGACGGAGAACTTCATTCTGTGGGTGACGGTTCTGATCCAAACAGACTGGATTCAGATATTTCAAATTTTAAATTTAAACTGGAAAACCTCCGTGTATTACTAGGGGAGGTGTTAGCGGCTCTGAATGATTGTAACACAGTTGCAATACCAGAGAAAATGTGTAGGTTGGATAAATATTTTGCGGTACCGACGAGTACTGAGGTTTTTCCTATACCTAAGAGACTTACTGAAATTGTTACTAAGGAGTGGGATAGACCCGGTGTGCCGTTCTCACCCCCTCCGATATTTAGAAAAATGTTTCCAATAGACGCCACCACAAGGGACTTATGGCAAACGGTCCCTAAGGTGGAGGGAGCAGTTTCTACTTTAGCTAAGCGTACCACTATCCCGGTGGAGGATAGCTGTGCTTTTTCAGATCCAATGGATAAAAAGTTAGAGGGTTACCTTAAGAAAATGTTTGTTTAACAAGGTTTTATATTGCAACCCCTTGCATGCATTGCGCCGATCACGGCTGCAGCGGCATTCTGGATTGAGTCTCTGGAAGAGAACATTGGTTCAGCTACTCTGGACGACATTACAGGAGGTAAAGGCCATGCCCTGCCTCAGGACAAAGCCAAAGCCAAGACTAGACAGTCTAGTTTTCGTTCCTTTCGTAATTTCAAAGCAGGAGCAGCATCAACTTCCTCTGCACCAAAACAGGAAGGAGCTGTTGCTCGCTACAGACAAGGCTGGAAACCTAACCAGTCCTGGAACAAGGGCAAGCAGACTAGGAAACCTGCTGCTGCCCCCAAAACAGCATGAATTGAGGGCCCCCGATCCGGGATCGGATCTAGTGGGGGGCAGACTTTCTCTCTTCGCCCAGGCTTGGGCAAGAGATGTTCAGGATCCCTGGGCGCTAGAGATAATATCTCAGGGATACCTTCTGGACTTCAAATACTCTCCTCCAAGAGAGAGATTTCATCTGTCAAGATTGTCAACAATCCAGACAAAGAAAGAGGCTTTTCTACGCTGCGTACAAGAGCTCTTGTTAATGGGAGTAATCCATCCAGTTCCACGATCGGAACAGGGACAGGGGTTTTACTCAAATCTGTTTGTGGTTCCCAAAAAAGAGGGAACTTTCAGACCAATCCTGGACTTAAAGATCCTAAACAAATTCCTAAGAGTTCCATCGTTCAAGATGGAGACTATTCGGACAATTTTACCTATGATCCAAGAGGGTCAGTACATGACCACTGTAGATTTAAAAGATGCTTACCTGCACATACCGATTCACAAAGATCATTACCGGTACCTAAGGTTTGCCTTCCTAGACAGGCATTACCAGTTTGTGGCTCTTCCATTCGGATTGGCTACAGCGCCAAGAATCTTCACAAAGGTTCTGGGTGCTCTTCTGGCGGTACTAAGACCGCGGGGAATCTCGGTAGCTCCATACCTAGACGACATTCTGATACAAGCTTCAAGCTTTCAAACTGCCAAATCTCATACAGAGTTAGTGCTGGCATTTCTAAGGTCACATGGATGGAAGGTGAACGAAAAGAAAAGTTCACTCGTTCCACTCACAAGAGTTCCCTTCCTGGGGACTCTTATAGATTCTGTAGAAATGAAGATTTACCTGACAGAGGACAGGCTATCAAGACTTCAAAGTGCTTGCCGCACTCTTCATTCCATTCAACTCCCGTCAATGGCTCAATGTATGGAGGTAATCGGCTTAATGGTAGCGACAATGGACATAGTACCCTTTGCACGCTTACACCTCAGACCACTGCAACTGTGCATGCTAGGTCAGTGGAATGGGGATTACTCAGACTTATCCCCTTCTCTGAATCTGGATCAAGAGACCAGAAATTCTCTTCTATGGTGGCTTTCTCGGCCACACCTGTCCAGGGGGATGCCATTCAGCAGACCAGACTGGACAATTGTAACAACAGACGCCAGCCTTCTAGGTTGGGGTGCCGTCTGGAATTCCCTGAAGGCTCAGGGACTATGGAGTCAGGAGGAGAGTCTCCTGCCAATAAACATTCTGGAATTGAGAGCAGTTCTCAATGCCCTCCTGGCTTGGCCCCAGTTGACAACTCGGGGGTTCATCAGGTTTCAGTCGGACAACATCACGACTGTAGCTTACATCAACCATCAGGGAGGGACAAGAAGCTCCCTAGCTATGATGGAAGTATCAAAGATAATTCGCTGGGCAGAGTCTCACTCTTGCCACCTGTCAGCAATCCACATCCCGGGAGTGGAGAACTGGGAGGCGGATTTTTTAAGTCGTCAGACTTTTCATCCGGGGGAGTGGGAACTTCATCCGGAGGTCTTTGCCCAAATACTTCGACGTTGGGGCAAACCAGAGATAGATCTCATGGCGTCTCGACAGAACGCCAAGCTTC
This sequence comes from Bombina bombina, assembly GCF_027579735.1. Lineage (NCBI taxonomy): Eukaryota > Metazoa > Chordata > Amphibia > Anura > Bombinatoridae > Bombina > Bombina bombina. The sequence goes on along the minus strand of NC_069504.1, from coordinate 215,834,626 downwards.
CTCGTTACGGGTCCAGATCCAGGGATCCAGGAGCAGTCCTGATAGATGCTCTGACAGCACCTTGGGACTTCAGGATGGCTTACGTGTTTCCACCCTTCCCGTTGCTTCCTCGATTGATAGCCAGAATCAAACAAGAGAGAGCATCAGTGATTCTAATATCACCTGCGTGGCCACGCAGGACTTGGTATGCAGACCTGGTGGACATGTCATCCTTTCCGCCTTGGTCTCTACCTCTGAAACAGGACCTTCTGATACAGGGTCCCTTCAAACATCAAAATCTAACTTCTCTGAAGCTGACTGCTTGGAAATTGAAAGCTTAATTTTATCAAGACGTGGGTTTTCTGAGTCAGTTATTAGTACCTTAATACAGACTAGGAAACCTGTTACCAGAAAGATTTACCATAAGATATGGCGTAAATACCTACATTGGTGTGAATCCAAAGGTTACTCTTGGAGTAAGGTTAGGATTCCTAGGATATTGTCTTTTCTACAAGAAGGTTTAGAAAAGGGTTTATCTGCTAGTTCATTAAAGGGACAGATCTCAGCTCTGTCCATTCTGTTACACAAACGTCTGTCAGAAGTTCCTGACGTCCAGGCTTTTTGTCAGGCTTTGGCCAGGATTAAGCCTGTGTTTAAAACTGTTGCTCCACCATGGAGTTTAAACCTTGTTCTTAATGTTTTACAGGGCGTTCCGTTTGAACCCCTTCATTCCATTGATCTAAAGTTGTTATCTTGGAAAGTTCTATTTTTAATGGCTATTTCCTCGGCTCGAAGAGTCTCTGAATTATCAGCCTTACATTGTGATTCTCCTTACTTGATTTTTCATTCGGATAAGGTAGTCCTGCGTACTAAACCTGGGTTCTTACCTAAGGTAGTTACTAACAGGAATATCAATCAAGAGATTGTTGTTCCTTCTTTATGCCCAAATCCTTCTTCAAAGAAGGAACGTCTACTGCACAACCTGGATGTAGTCCGGGCTCTAAAATTTTACTTGCAGGCAACTAAGGAATTCCGACAAACGTCTTCTCTGTTTGTCATTTACTCTGGGCAGAGGAGAGGTCAAAAAGCTTCCGCTACCTCTCTTTCTTTTTGGCTTCGTAGCATAATTCGTCTAGCTTATGAGACTGCTGGACAGCAGCCCCCTGAAAGAATTACAGCTCATTCTACTAGAGCTGTGGCTTCCACTTGGGCCTTCAAGAATGAGGCCTCTGTTGAACAGATTTGCAAGGCTGCAACTTGGTCTTCGCTTCATACTTTTTCCAAATTTTACAAATTTGACACCTTTGCTTCATCGGAGGCTATTTTTGGGAGAAAGGTTCTTCAGGCAGTGGTTCCTTCTGTATAAAGAGTCTGCCTATCCCTCCCGTCATCCGTGTACTTTTGCTTTGGTATTGGTATCCCAGAAGTAATGATGACCCGTGGACTAATCACACTTAACAGAAGAAAACATAATTTATGCTTACCTGATAAATTCCTTTCTTCTGTAGTGTGATCAGTCCACGGCCCGCCCTGTTTTTAAGGCAGGTAAATATTTTTTAATTTATACTCCAGTCACCACTTCACCCTTGGCTTTTCCTTTCTCGTTGGTCCTTGGTCGAATGACTGGGAGTGACGTAGAGGGGAGGAGCTATATGCAGCTCTGCTGGGTGAATCCTCTTGCACTTCCTGTAGGGGAGCAGTTAATATCCCAGAAGTAATGATGACCCGTGGACTGATCACACTACAGAAGAAAGGAATTTATCAGGTAAGCATAAATTATGTTTTTTAGTCTGCTATTCTATACAGATATTTTGCATGTTAATGCATATCTAATTTGCCTGATATATAAACTAATAGATAAAATCCATTAGATCTATCAAAGATATGTTAAAAATTGGATATCTTATCTGTTAATATATACACTATCTTATAAATGATTTTTTAAACTCATAGAGGACTTTTAAACTCATTGGTGAACATTTTATGTAAAAAACTGAATTTATATTATTTATCTTATCTGTTTTGAATTCTCAATTTATATAAACAATAAGATTTATATAGATAATAAGATTTAAACAGAAAACAAAAATTCTAATATCCTGATTTTAGAACCAGTACATATAAGTCTTACATGCTTGTTTTATCTTATCTAATCTGTTTACAAATTGTTCGAACAATTTAAATAAAAGCAGCAATTCTAGTATCCTTGTTTAAACCCCACTGTGCATAGGTTTTTAGTGTATGTATCAATTTAAAGGGACAGTCTACACCAGAATATTTAGTGATTTAAAAGATAGATAATCCCTTTATTACCCATTCCCTAGTTTTGCATAACCAACACAGTTATATTAATACACTTTTTAACACTGTGATTATCTTGTATCTAAGCCTGTGCAAACTGCCCCTTATTTCAGTTCTTTTGACAGACTTGCATTTTAGCCAATCAGTGCGGGCTCCTAGGAACTAAACGTGTGTGAGCACAGTGTTATCTATATGAAACACATGAACTAACACCCTCTAGTGGTGAAAAACTGTCAAAATGGCCTGAGCTAAGAGGCAGCCTTCAAGGGCTTAGAAATTAGCATATGAACCTCCTAGATTTAGCTTTCAACTAAGAATATCAAGAGAACAAAGCAAAATTTGTGATAGAAGTAAATTGGAAAATTGTTTAAAATGACATGCCCTATCTGAATAAGGAACATTTGTTTTGGACTAGACTGTCCCTTTAAGTTCTCTTTGGTCCAACTCTTTGGATATTTGACCCCCTCATCAATGTACCTTGACCTTCTCTATTCCCAAGATACAACAAGGGTTTTTTTTGGTTAAGCACACCACAAAAGGACTGATTAATCTTAACACACATATTGTGGGAGTGCTACCAAAGTGACCAAAACAATTACAAAACAACAAAAAAGTATTGGTGCACATCCAACCACTTAAGTCCACATATTTTTATAGCATATTTATATATACTTCTGTCTGCTAAATATACTTACATAGTTCAAATAAGATTGGGATAAACATCTCACAATAATATTGACTTATATTTATGCTGCAAAAAATTGCCTGTTTAAATTTAAATTAAAGATAATAGAATATGGTAAACTAAGCGCTATAGAGTCCTAATGCTCTCCTCCAAATAATCCCCTAGCGGACTGAAAGAAAAGAAAGAAAAGATTGGGTTTCTCCAATTTACAACTAGTATAAGGTTTCTCTACAACTAAGACTACATAACCATATCCATACACACAAAAAATACTGATAAGTCAGGCTAAGTTTTCCTATAAGTATTAGATGACTTTAATTATTCAATTTATGTCCTCCAGACGATTAGCAGTTAGAAACTGTTTTTATTTTAACATAGAAAATGTCCATTTGGATATACCTCATATGTTTTTACTTAAGCTTTTTTATATACGCTTGTTCTCGATATAAGAGGATCTCTCCCCGATTTAGAAATAATCCTATGTTAACATTGAAACCGTAAGGAGACTGTTTAGACATTATTTGCACTGAGGGATAGACGGACATATGACTGTATTGAGACACATAAATAACCGGAAGTGACGGTAAAATTCGAGATTGGGAGTAATATTTTATCAGGTCGCATCCACCATTAGCCAGTATGTATAAATATACCCTTCATTATAAATTTTGTCCCTTTGTGCACAGTAAGTTCCTATGTTTATTAAGATAACTATACTGTAAAAACCTAATCACTGAAGGGGGCGCTCAAGATGCAGTATAATCAATAATCTAGAACAAAAGTATATATGATGGGGCAATGTTAAGCTATCATAGATGAGTATATACACAATAAAGGCAGAAAACAGTAAATTCTTAGATACTGTAGTGAAAATACACTTGCAATTGTGAAAAATTAGACAGTCCTTTATACGTTCTTCAAAGGATAACGATTGCTGTAGCGGCTGCCTCCTCCTCACTGGATGGTCCAGGTGGTACTATATAAGATAAAACCGAATGGAGGGGCGCCCCTCCATTCTGTTTTATCTTATATGTTTATTAAGAGCCTATTCCGCTAAAATCATTATGAAGTAAACTTACGATTATATATTATCCGCTAACAATATCATCCGATATCACCAATATTGACAGATGGACAACAATGTTTAAAACATACAACTGATATTTAAATAAACACCAGCATAGAAACGGTAAGGATTCCGAGACCGGAAATGACGCAAAATACGTCATGTCCGATACCGGAAATGACACACTAAACTCAAACAGGAAGTAAACATGCAGAAACCGGAAGCACCAGTTAGAACTGACGGTATTAAAATATTAAAATACCAAACTAGTCAGAATACATAAAAGAATTTTCTAGTATAAGATTTATTAAAAACGATAACGATTGCAACACATCACATATATGTAAATAAATCACTAGGGTTAAGAAGAATTTTATACAAACATAATAAGACGTGAATCATTACCCATGATCCACTAGGAGCGACAGGAAGAGGTATTTCATTGAAATTTTGGCGCCAAAATTATAACCAAACACAGCATTTGGCACCCTATATAAGCTTCCAGTTCACTCACATACAGTATAGTCTTGAGAAAGGCCTTGATATAGGCTGAAACGCGTAGACAGACATACTGGTAAGCTTATTCCCTATCTTCTGCAAAGTGTAAAAACTTTATTGCACCATTGTTTGTTTGTTTTTATTTACAGGTTAAAGAACTCTTCTTATGGTTAACCTGTTATTTTTCTACTGACACAAGTTTGTTTCCTGCGATTTTCTACTGATACTAGTTTTTATCATCACTTGTTTTCATTTGGATGCACGTTTTATATTGTATGCCCTTTCCAACTTCGTTTCTATCACGACTTTATCCACAGTTTTTTGCCACCATATTTATTGAACACTATTTTGCGGACCTTGGATACCCACTACCATTTGGATTCATTTTATAGGTTGAGGATTTGACTTTCTTTGTGGACATTTTTGTTTTTGTTCTTAATTTTGGATTTATAAGACTCATCAGACTCATTTTTGGATCATTTTTTGGATCACTTTTTTGAACATTCCTTTGCATTTATTACAATTTTTTACACTTTTTTATACCTTTTTTACACTGTTTCCTGTTCTATATCTATACTGACACATCACAGATTAATCTCTTGTTTTACACCTATTTTTGTATTATCTGTTGTTATATTGTGCATCCCCACTCATATTGCCGACCACTGCTAGACTGTTTGTTCAGGTCTGTGTACTAATCTAGTCAGATTGTATTTGTTTTTAACCTTTATGTATGTATCATGGATCCATGTTACTTTTTAATGTAATATTCTTTGTTGTATTAAATTTTTAGACTGCGGTCACCTATTTTATACATACTTTTATATAGTTTCATTTTTATGCAGTTTTAAAGTATTGCATTTTTTATCATTTTTATCATATTTCCTATTAAGCTTTAAGCGCTCCCTTCGTTATCTATTACTAAATTTAAATTAAAATAGGTTTCTTAGTTACACAATATGATCATATTCTGCTAAGCCAGTCACCACTTACAAGGTGTCCCACAATAGACTGGTCCTAACACTAATCAGTTTCCACACTGCAGCAAATCATGTCTACACAGAGTGAGTAGACATGATAAAAATGTAAAATATTTAACAGGCAATTTTTTGCAGCATAAATATAAGTCAATATTATTGTGAGATGTTTATCCCAATCTTATTTGAACTATGTAAGTATATTTAGCAGACAGAAGTATATATAAATATACTATAAAAATGTGTGGACTTAAGTGGTTGGATGTGCACCAATACTTTTTTGTTGTTTTGTAATTGTTTTGGTCACTTTGGTAGCACTCCCACAATATGTGTGTTAAGATTAAACAGTCCTTTTGTGGTGTGCTTAACAAAAAAAAAAACCTTGTTGTATATTTCGAATAGGGAGCTGACCAAATCCCCCCCCCCCTTTTTAGTTAATGTACACCACCCAGCCCAGGCGTGTTCCAGACAGTATAACTGTGGTATACATATAAAGCTAGGGAATTTCACTCTGTGTAGACATGATTTACTGCAGTGTGGAAACTGATTAGTGTTAGGACCAGTCTATTGTGGGACACCTTGTAAGTGGTGACTGGTTTAGCAGAATATGATATTGTGTGACTGAGATCCCTATTTTAATTTAAATTTAAACAGGCAATTTTTTGCAGCATAAATATAAGTCAATATTATTGTGAGATGTTTATCCCAATCTTATTTGAACTATGTAAGTATATTTAGCAGACAGAAGTATATATAAATATGCTATAAAAATATGTGGACTTAAGTGGTTGGATGTGCACCAATACTTTTTTGTTGTTTTCTTCTCTATTCCCACCCACAAAAAGCTTTCTTTTTTGAAGAATTGACAATTATTACAATGTACCGGTATTCCATGATCCTCATGCTCTTAATCTATTTTATTAAAGTGTTCTAGTATCCTTGTCTTAAGAAATCTCAAAGTTTGTCCTAAGTACTGGCTCTTGCACCCACATTGAAGCAGGTATATAACATTTTTTGTTTTGAATGTAATGAACTCCTTTATTTCATAGACCTTCCCTGTAACTGAAGAGGTAAAACTTTCTTTGTCCTTTTAGTGTAATTACATCCCTTACACCTCCCACATGTATAAAATCCTGTCAAATAATGCATTTGAATCGGCTTTTTGGGTGCCATCCCTTTTATCGTGGATGGTGCTAATTTTTGTTTTAAATTGTGACCATTTCTAAATATTATTGTTGGTTTTGTTGGACTTCAGTATTTTTTCAACCTTATCTACTATGTTGGTATGGTGGGACCAAGGAATTCATCATCTTTGAGGATGTGTCAACGTTTCTCTATTATTTTTTTTGATAGTAAAATGTTCAGTATTAAAAGTTGTTACAAATCTTGGGAAATTGGACAAAGAATTTTCTCTCTTTTTTTGGCTCAAAAGGTTAGATCGTTCTCTCTCTCTTAATCCAATCTCTCTTGTTATAATATATGGTTCTTATAACCTTTCTCCAAAAATCAGTTTAATTATGTTAGATTGACTGTCATACTCATACAAATTACTGCAGTTTCTGCAAATTCTTAAAAACTGGCTCTTCGGTACTGATTTTAGCCAGTTAGGATGATGACAGCTGTCATGCTTTATATATGTGTTGGTGTCGCATTCTTTGAAAAAAAGTTTTGCTCTGTATCTTATTATCTTTAACAAATAATGTCAAATCTAGTAAATTAAATTTATTGTACAATTGTTATATTCAGGAGTTAAGACAATTGACATATTATTATTATTGAGCTTATCTACAAATTGACTGAGATTGGATTCTCCTCCTTTCCAAATACATAGCACATCATCAATGTATCTGTGCCAGGACACCAGGTCCGCACCAAACAGCACCATGCCAGAATTAATATCTTCAAAAAAATCCATGTAGATATTGGCATAGCTTGGCACGAACCTGGTGCCCATGGCAGTGCCATAGATCTGCAAATAAAGTTTATCATCGTACCAGAAGGAATGATGATGTAAAATACAATCTATAGCTCTGATAATAAAATCCAGGAGACTGGGTTGTAAATGTGGGTCATTGGAGAACTTCCATTTGACTGCTTCTATCCCTTTTTTATGGTCTATGATGGAATATAGGGAGGTAACATCCATCGTCACCCAAATAAAACTATCTTCCCAAGTTATGTTATTGAGAATTTGTAGAACATGTCTAGTGTCCTTTAAATATGATTTAGCCTGCTGAGCATATGGTTGAAGGAAGTAATCAATGAAGGCTGACAAGTTGGAGGTAAGTGAGTCAATGACACTGATGATGGGCCTACCTGGTGGTCTAGTGGTATTGCATATGACTTTTTGTAAGCCATACCAAATTTTAACAGCTCTTGAAAAAGACGGTAAACCCATTGAAACGCGTTGAGACGAATAAACAATTTGATATTTTTAAAGAAATGTGTTTGTTCTTTCCTGACCGTTTTGTGGAATCACGTGTGGAGCCGTTAGTCTGATTTTATTGGGACCCTGACTTCTTAATACATTAAATTTCCATATTGAAAATAAAATGAAACAATCTTACCGGAATCTACACTGTGGAATGGAAACACGGCACTTCAAGTGTGACAGATAGTAGCGTCGCTTCTGACATGGACAGGCAGCAAAACTCATCAACGCTAATTGCTTATGGAGCTGTTAAGAATCAGGATGGTTTTCACAGAAAGACTCTCCCTGCATCTCCGGACTCTAACTTTGATCCATGCTCTCACTGAGAGGCTACTTAAATCTCCAGTACCATGCCAAAGAGTACTACCCTCATAAGAGACTACCGAAAACTTCTGACACTTCTCTGCCAACCTCCTGTGACGAAAGGCAAAGAATGACTGGGGGATGAGGGAAGTGGGGGAGGTATTTAAGACTTTGGCTGGGGTGTCTTTGCCTCCTCCTGGTGGCCAGGTTATGTATTTCCCAAAAGTTATGAATGCAGCTGTGGACTCTCCGCATTTATAAAGAAAATATATATTTATCAAGTACTGTCACTTTAATATTGAACGAAAAAGTCTAGCACTTTGCTTACTAAATTAACAAACCGAACTCCTACACCTCAGCCAACTGAGATGTATAAACCTGCTTACAAATAGAAATTAACAAATACAGACAGCAGAGAGTTCTCCTGCCTAATCTGACATACAGAAGCAGTTGGTATTGGAATAAAACACTGCTCCGCTAGAGGATTGAAGCAGGTAAGCGGTCACGTGACTCCTAAACAAGAAACTGTGTTGTCTAAAGACAAATGTGAGCCTTTCTCCTGCAAGGATTGCAGCTTCTTGCCCGCCATAAAAGAGACACCTCATCTTAATGGTGGACTACCAAAAATGTAATGTCCCGGTCCTAAGCATAAATGATATGCTATTGAGACACCATGGAGATACTAGTGTAAATAAACATACACACGGTCTCGCAAATAAAAAGAAAATGCACTACAACAGCCATTTTCCCCGTCACTCACAGAACATCTGCTCCAAATATGAGAAGACCGCACTTCAGCATGGCAGATAATTTCTAGATTTCCTCATATAGCCAAGTAATAAACCTCAGCCGTTTCTCTAGAGACCGGACCACAAGTAAAAAAACAACCATTTGACAGTTCTTAAAATACTTTCACATAGTAGAAACAATAAAAATGAGCCTTCAAAAGAATTAACCCCTTCACTCCCTGAAGTGATTAATACTGTCTCAATCACATTATGTGCAGTGCCTGACCTATGCCCAATCTAATCCTTACTAAAGGATTACCTTGTCCCTTCATGAGAAATATGCAGAGTAATTTCTTTAAAGTGTATAGTCTCCCCACCTGGAAGAAAAAGCACTTACCTGCCAAATCCACTGTCCAGCATGTAGACAGCTCACTAGGTATGCAAGGACAAAGTTCCTCACAGAGACCTGTAGAAAAGAAAGAACAGAGTCACTTACTCTGACTTTCTATACTATGGCAGCAAAATGTTAGGAAAACACAGTAAGGCCCACCTTACAGGTTCCTAACTGCTTGAAAGCCACCATTACCCTTACTAAAGAGATTAACATTGAATATAGCTAGACCCAATTACTTGCTTGTAGCAAAATCCAATTTCTTCAGAAACCAAAACTTCACCTCCTTCATGTACAAAGGGAAAGAGAATGACTGGGGATTGTGGGAAGGGAAATGATACTTAACAGCTTTGCTGTGGTGCTTGCTCTTTAAACGTACAGCATAGAGGTGTAAGCAAGGAATGTGTATCTGCGGTCCCACCATGAATAATGGATGCTCTTCCTCCCTGTGTACCCCCCAAATGTGATCATCCCTCTCACTATACAGATTATATACTGGTGAACATTTTTTATTGGTGAATTTCTCATTTATTTTTTTTAACTCGTAGGCCTTTAGCACCGGGGAATATCCTTGGGCCTCTAATTTTGATTATTAATCTCTATGTGGCCATATGTTTAGTTTTTGGAGCCTTGAGACCCTTATGAGACAAATGTCTCTGCATAAACTAAAAGTTCAAAACTGTTGCTGCACCACTCTCTAGGGCCGATTTATAAAAGTGCGAACGTACATGATTCGCTGTAGCCTCGATAAATGCCGATAGCATACGCTGTCAGCATTCATCATTGCACAAATATTTCACTAGAAATGCTTGTGCAATGCCGCCCCCTGCAGATTCGCGGCTGCTTATTAACTCCTGTTTCCAGCGAGCCTGAAGGTTTGTGCGTAAACAGGTGTATACGGCCCAATTCGGGTCGTGATAAAATCGGCCCCTCTGTGTGGCATTTTATTAATAGTTGAGGCTATTAAACATCATTGTTTACACTACATTCATGCAGCTATGGATTGCCTTTGGTTGCTGACCTCTGCTTCCTAACCTCACAGCTGTCAATTTTTAATCAAGCAGGAAATGTCTGACCAGGATAACTGACAGCCCCTGTGGGAAGCATATTGCAGATTTGGAGATGTCTGCCCGGTATTGTGCCAATAAGTTCAAAATAGGAGAAAGTGTAAAATACTTTAATACTCAAACGCTGCATCAGTCTATTACACAGATTATGAGATGTACAGGAATTCTAAATAAAATAACACCCCTGTCAAAACCTCCATTCAATTATTTTGAAAACTTAACTTCAGATAATTTTTTTAAATCTCCAGTACCAGAGCTATTAGAATATTGTAATGAGCTCAGCAAATTAATCACTTTGCTTCATATAAATGTAACAAGGGCTCTGGTTCAACAGATGCTCACATTTATATTTCATTGTGGCAAAGTTTTCACTTGAAGAAAAAAAAAAGAAAGAAAAAAAAATAGAAAGAAAAAAAAAACTGCATAACAGCACAGCTTCACTTCTAGTTTTACAAGATTACTTTCATTGAAACAATAGATTTCACTACAATTTATCCAACCAGCTATGCTCTCTGTCAAACACCTGCTGTCTTGCCTGCAATAAAAGGATTTAAAAATAACTTGATAAGCAGCCTACGCAGTACAAGCTGAGAGAAGACAAAATCGAGTAATTAACATTTTTACTACAGTTTTGCAGCAGTCCTCTTCACACCAATTTTGTCACCGGCTATACTGGGCAAACATTTGAACTACAATGCATAACTACCTTTTTAAACGTACTAAATCTGGGAAGCATTCAGTAAATGTGATACAGATACAATACCATCTTGAGGATTAAACTGATTAAATTAACAAATTGCCAATACATGTTGGCTAAATGTTATAGGCATGCTGTTTTTATAAATCAGCATGCATTTCTGGCAATCGGTGTGTAAAACCACTAATACAATTGTGTTTAGGCATTAGTAATTGCATCCCTTGATTTCCTTTGTGAGTGTATAGTAGTGAAGAGATTAATTCACTGCTGCATGTTTGTTTTGGGCAACCAAGGGATAACATCACTGCCGTTTGTGATTTAGCCAATTGATGCCTGTGCTTGCATATAGGTCCACACAATTAAAACTGAAACATTTCTGGCTCCCACATTTTCATTCATGGCACAAAAGAAGATAAATCCAGAAAATAAATATAAGCATCTATAAACCAGTCAGCTACATCATCAACTCTGAGTGTAAGAGCTACATGTAGATTTAACAAAATACTGTAAAAAAAAAAAACACATAAGAACCACCAAGAATGGTGAAAAAGGAAGAAGACAATTACAAATTAAACATTATGTCCAGGGTTATATGTATTGAAAACTATTATTAGAAGGTTATATATTTCAATGAACAATTATAGACAATCTTACAAACATAGTGTGAGAGTTTAACTTAAAGATATACGCATGTCATTCACAGATCAGGTTTAGATATTTACATTTCCTTCAAACTATATATTTTTTAAGACAAGTTGCACTGGGCCTTGCCAGTAATTTTTCAAAAGATTCAAACCTCAGTACCAGTGTAGCATTTATCACCCAGAGAAAGAAATCCAGATTCCTGTTCAGTCAAACGATACTCAGAAGGCTAGCACTTGTTGACAGAGAGACAAACGGAACAGGAGAAAACTGATTTATATTCAACTTAAACTTACTCAAATTACAAAATACAGAATTTATGCTTACCTGATAAATTACTTTCTCCAACGGTGTGTCCGGTCCACGGCGTCATCCATAACTTGTGGGAATATTCTCTTCCCCAACAGGAAATGGAAAAGAGCACAGCAAAAGCTGTCCATATAGTCCCTCCCAGGCTCCGCCCACCCCAGTCATTCGACCGACGGATAGGAGAAAAAAAGGAGAAACCATAGGGTGCCGTGGTGACTGTAGTGTATAAAGAAAGAAATTTTTCAAACCTGATTAAAAAACCAGGGCGGGCCGTGGACCGGACACACCGTTGGAGAAAGTAATTTATCAGGTAAGCATAAATTCTGTTTTCTCCAACATTCGTGTGTCCGGTCCACGGCGTCATCCATAACTTGTGGGAACCAATACCAAAGCTTTAGGACACGGATGAAGGGAGGGAGCAAATCAGGTTACCTAAACAGAAGGCACCACGGCTTGCAAAACCTTTCTCCCAAAAATAGCCTCCGAAGAAGCAAAAGTATCAAATTTGTAGAATTTGGCAAAAGTGTGCAGAGAAGACCAAGTCGCTGCCTTACATATCTGATCAATAGAAGCCTCGTTCTTGAAGGCCCACGTGGAAGCCACAGCCCTAGAAGAGTTAGCTGTGATTCGTTCAGGAGGCTGCCGTCCGGCAGTCTCGTAAGCCAATCGGATGATGATTTTCAGCCAGAAGGAAAGAGGTAGCAGTAGCCTTTTGACTTCTCCTCTTGCCAGAATAAACGACAAACAGAGAAGAAGTTTGTCTGAAATCCTTTGTTGCTTCTAAATAGAACTTTAAAGCACGGACTACATCTAAATTGTGTAACAAACGTTCCTTCTTTGAAACTGTATTTGGACTCAAAGAAGGAACAACTATTTCCTGGTTAATATTCTTGTTGGAAACAACTTTTGGAAGAAAACCAGGCTTGGTACGCAAAACAACCTTATCCGAATGGAACACCAGATAGGGTGGGTCACACTGCAAAGCAGATAATTCAGAAACTCTTCTAGCAGAAGAAATAGCAACCAAAAACAGAACTTTCCAAGATAATAACTTGATATCTATGGAATGTAAGGGTTCAAACGGAACCCCTTGAAGAACTGAAAGAACTAAATTTAGACTCCAGGGAGGAGTCAAAGGTCTGTAAACAGGCTTGATCCTGACCAAAGCCTGTACAAAAGCTTGAACATCTGGCACAGCTGCCAGTCGTTTGTGTAACAAGACAGATAGAGCAGAAATCTGTCCTTTTAGAGAACTCGCTGACAATCCCTTATCCAAACCTTCTTGGAGAAAGGAGAGGATCCTGGGAATTTTAATCTTACTCCATGAGAATCCATTGGATTCACACCAACAGAAATATATTTTCAATATTTTATGGTAAATCTTTCTAGTCACGGGTTTTCTGGCTTGGACCAAAGTATCTATCACTGAATCCGAAAACCCGTGCTTGGATAAAATCAAGCGTTCAATTTCCAAGCAGTCAGCTGGAGAGAAACTAGATTTGGATGTTCGAATGGACCTTGCACTAGAAGATCCTGTCTCAAAGGTAGCTTCCATGGTGGAGCCAATGACATTCACCAGGTCTGCATACCAAGTCCTGCGTGGCCACGCAGGAGCTATCAGAATCACCGAGGCCTTCTCCTGTTTGATCCTGGCTACCAGCCTGGGGAGGAGAGGGAACGGCAGAAACACATAAGCTAGGTTGAAGGACCAAGGCGCCACTAATGCATCCACTAGAGTCGCCTTGGGATCCCTGGATCTGGACCCGTAGCAAGGAACCTTGAAGTTCTGACGAGACGCCATCAGATCCATGTATGGAATGCCCCATAATTGAGTCAACTGGGCAAACACCTCCGGGTGAAGTTCCCACTCCCCCGGATGGAAAGTCTGACGACTCAGATAATCCGCCTCCTAGTTGTCTACTCCTGGAATGTGGATTGCAGATAGGTGGCAGGAGTGATCCTCCGCCCATTTGATGATCTTGGACACCTCTCTCATCGCCAAGGAACTCCTTGTTCCCCCTTGATGGTTGATGTAAGCAACAGTCGTCATGTTGTCTGACTGGAATCTTATGAATCTGGCCTTCGCTAGTTGAGGCCAAGCCTGGAGAGCATTGAATATCGCTCTCAGTTCCAGAATGTTTATCAGGAGAAGAGACTCTTCCCGAGACCATAGACCCTGAGCTTTCAGGGAATCCCAGACCGCGCCCCAGCCTAATAGACTGGCGTCGGTCGTGACGATGACCCACTCTGGTCTGCGGAAGCTCATTCCCTGCTACAGGTGATCCTGGGTCAGCCACCAACGGAGTGAGTCTCTGGTCATCTGATCTACTTGAATCATTGAAGACAAGTCTGTATAGTCCCCATTCCACTGCTTGAGCATGCACAGTTGTAATGGTCTTAGATGAATTCGAGCAAAGGGAACTATGTCCATTGCTGCAACCATCAACCCTACTACTTCCATGCACTGAGCTATGGAAGGCTGCAGAATAGAGTGAAGAACTTGGCAAGCGTTTAGAAGCTTTGACTTTGACATCTGTCAGGAAAATATTCATTTCTAAAGAATCTATTATTGTTCCCAAGAAGGGAACTCTTGTCGACTGAGACAGGGAACTCTTTTCTACGTTCACCTTCCACCCAGTGAAATCTGAGAAAGGCTAGAACAATGTCTGTATGAGCCTTTTCTTTGGAAAGAGACGATGCCTGAATTAGGATGTCGTCCAGGTAAGGTGCCACTGCAATACCCCTCGGTCTTAGAACCGCTAGAAGGGACCCAAGCACCTTTGTGAAAATCCTTGGAGCAGTGGCTAGCCCGAATGGGAGAGCCACAAACTGGTAATGCTTGTCCAGAAAGGCGAACCTTAGGAACTGATAATGATCTTTGTGGATAGGAATATGTAGATACGCATCCTTTAGATCCACGGTAGTAATAAATTGACCCTCCTGGATTGTAGGTAAAATCGTTCGAATGGTTTCCATTTTGAACGATGGAACTCTGAGAAATTTGTTTAGAATTTTTAAATCCAGAATTGGTCTGAAAGTTCCATCTTTCTTGGGAACTACAAACAGATTTGAGTAAAACCCCTGACCTTGTTCCACCGTTGGAACTGGGTGTATCACTCCCATCTTTAACAGGTCTTCTACACAATGTAAGAATGCCTGTCTCTTTATTTGGTTTGAAGATAAGCGAGACATGTGGAACCTTCCCCTTGGAGGTAGTTCCTTGAATTCTAGAAGATAACCCTGAGAGACTATTTCTAGTGCCCAGGCATCCTGAACATCTCTTGCCCAAGCCTGAGCAAAGAGAGAGAGTCTGCCCCCTACTAGATCCGGTCCCGGATTGTGGGCTACCCCTTCATGCTGTCTTGGTAGCAGCAGCAGGCTTCTTGGCCTGTTTACCCTTGTTCCAGCCTTGCATCGGTTTCCAAGCTGGTTTAGTCTGGGAAACGTTACCCTCTTATCTAGAGGCTGCAGAGTTGGAGGCCGGTCCGTTCCTGAAATTGCGAAAGGAACGAAAATTAGACTTATTCTTAGCCTTGAAAGGCCTATCTTGTGGGAGGGCATGGCCCTTACCCCCAGTGATATCTGAAATAATTTCTTTTAATTCTGGCCCAAAAAAGGTCTTACCTTTGAAAGGGATATTAAGCAATTTTGTCTTGGAAGATACATCCGCCGACCAAGACTTTAGCCAGAGCGCTCTGCGCGCCACAATTGCAAACCCTGAATTTTTCACCGCTAATCTCGCTAACTGCAAAGCGGCATCTAAAATAAAGGAATTAGCTAACTTAAGTGCGTGAATTCTGTCCATGACTTCCTCATACGGAGTCTCCCTACTGAGCGACTTTTCCAGTTCCTCGAACCAGAACCACGCCGCTGTAGTGACAGGAATAATACACGAAATAGGTTGAAGGAGGTAACCTTGCTGTACAAAAATCTTTTTAAGCAAACCCTCCAATTTTTTATCCATAGGATCTTTGAAAGCACAATTGTCCTCAATAGGAATGGTCGTGCGTTTGGCTAGTGTAGAAACCGCCCCCTCGACCTTAGGGACTGTTTGCCATAAGTCCTTTCTGGGGTCGACCATAGGGAATAATTTCTTAAATATACCAGGAGGGACAAAAGGTATGCCTGGCTTCTCCCACTCCTTATTCACTATGTCCGCCACCCGTTTGGGTATTGGAAAAGCATTGGGGTGCACCGGGACCTCAAAGAACTTGTCCATCTTGCACAATTTTTCTGGGATGACCAGATTGTCACAATCATCCAGAGTAGATCGCACCTCTTTAAGCAATGCGCGGAGATGCTCTAACTTAAATTTAAATGTCACAACATCAGGTTCTGCCTGCTGAGAAATTCTTCCTGTATCAGAAATTTCCCCATCTGACAAAACCTCCCTCATTGCCACTTCAGATTGGTGTGAGGGTATGACAGAAAAATTATCATCAGCGCCCTCCTGCTCTACAGTTTTTAAAACAGAGCAATCGCGCTTTCTCTGAAATGCTGGCATTTTGGATAAAATATTTGCTATGGAGTTATCCATTACTGCCGTCAATTGTTGCATAGTAACAAGCATTGGCGCGCTAGAAGTACTAGGGGTCTCCTGCGTGGGCAAAACTGGTGTAGACACAGAAGGAGATGATGTAGAACTATGTCTACTTCCTTCATCTGAGGAATCATCTTGGGCAACTTTACTATTTGTGACAGTACTGTCCTTACTTTGTTTGGACGCTATGGCACAATTATCACACATATTTGAAGGGGGAATCACATTGGCTTCCATACATACAGAACATGATCTATCTGAAGGCACAGACATGTTAAACAGGCTTAAACTGGTTAATAAAGCACAAAAACCGTTTTAAAACAAAACCGTTACTGTCTCTTTAAATGTTAAACAGGGCACACTTTATTACTGAATATGTGAAAAACTATGAAGGAATTATCCAATCTTTACCAAATTTTCACCACAGTGTCTTAAAGCATTCAAAGTATTGCACCCCAAATTTCAGGCTGTTAACCCTTAAAATGTGGAAACCGGAGCCTTTGCAATTTTTAACCCCCTTACAGTCCCAGCCCCAGCCTTTGCTGCGACTTCACCAATCCCAGGGGGGTATACGATACCAAATGAAGCCTACTAGAAACCTCTTCAGTGAATTCCAGACCCACACACATGCAGCTGCATGTACTGTTCTCAAAAGTAACTGCTCAGTAATGGCGCGAAAATGAGGCTTTGCCTACTACAGAGAAAGGCCCTTCCTGACTGGGAAGGTGTCTAAACAAGTGCCTGGCGTAAAAAACGCTCCTAAAAGTTATAAAAGTGTGAAATTCAATTTCAAACTGCATATAATACCTAAATAAAGCAATTGATTTAGCCCATAAAAGTGTCTACCAGTTTATAGCCCATAATAAGCCCTTTATTCTGTTTGAGTCTAAGAAAATGGCTTACCGATCCCCATGAGGGAAAAATGACAGCCTTCCAGCATTACACAGTCTTGTTAGAATAATGGCTAGTCATACCTTAAGCAGAAAAGTCTGCAAACTGTTCCCCCCAACTGAAGTTCTCTCAGCTCAACAGTCCTGTGTGGGAACAGCAAACGATTTTAGTTACTGCTGCTAAAATCATACTCCTCTTATAAACAGAACTCTTCATCTCTTTCTGTTTTAGAGTAAATAGTACATACCAGCACTATTTTAAAATAACAAACTCTTGATAGAAGAATAAAAAACTACAATTAAACACCACATACTCTTCACCATCTCCGTGGAGATGCTACTTGTTAGAGCGGCAAAGAGAATGACTGGGGTGGGCGGAGCCTGGGAGGGACTATATGGACAGCTTTTGCTGTGCTCTTTGCCATTTCCTATTGGGGAAGAGAATATTCCCACAAGTTATGGATGACGCCGTGGACCGGACACACCAATGTTGGAGAAAATAAAAAAACAAAATTTATGCTTAACTGATTAATTTATTTATTTACGGATATGGCGCATCCACAACTTCATCATTTACTGTTGGGAATATCACTCCTGGCCAGCAGGAGACGGCAAAGGGCACCACAGCCAAGCTGTTAAGTAACACTCCCCTTCCCACAAACCGCAGTCATTCAAACGAAGGGAAATGGAGAAAAAAGGAGTAACACAAATGTGTAAAGGTGCCTGAGGTTTAGTAAAAAACTAACTTGCTTAAAATAAAGGGCGGGGTCGTGGACATATCCGGAAAGAAAGAAATTTATCAGGTAAATTTTTAAATTTTGTTTTCTTTCCTAAGAAACGGTGAGTCCACAACGTCATCATTTACTGTTGGGAACCAATACCAAATCTAGAGGACACAGATGACCAGGGAAGGACATGACAGGAGACCTAAACAGAAGGCACCACCACTTTCTCCCAAAAGAAGCCTCAGCCGAGGAAAAAGTATCTAATTTGTAAAATTTTGAAAAAGTATGCAGCCTTGCAAATCTGTTCCACAGAAGTTTCATTTTTAAAAGTCCAAGAGGAGGAGAGAGCTCTCGTGGAATGAGCCATAACTATCTCAGGAGGCTGCTGACCAGCAGTCTCATTAGCCAAACCAATTATACTTCTCAACCAGAGAGAAAGAAGTAGCAGTAGCTTTCTGACCTTTACGTTTCCCAGAAAAACAAGCAAACAAGGCAGAAGACTGGCGAAATTCCATAGTCGCCTGTAAATAGAATTTTAGAGCCCGCACAACATCTAAGTTATACAACAAACGTTCCTTATTAGGAGGAGGATTAGGACATAGCGAAGGAACAACAATTTCCTGATTAATATTACTTTCCGAAACCACTTTAGGAAGAAAACCCAACTTAGTACGAAGAACCACCTTATCAGCATGAAAGATAAGATAAGCGAATCACACTGCAACGCCTAGGGTTCCAAAACTCTCCGAGCAGAAGACATAGCAATAAGAAACAAAACCTTTCGAAGATAACAACTTAATATCTATGGAATGCAAAGGCTCAAACGGAGCCTGCTGCAAAACTTTAAAAAAAAAGTTCAGGCTCCAAGGAGGAGCAACAGATTTAAACACAGGCCTGATTCTGACAAAAAAATTGCACATCTGGCACGTCCACTAGACGCTTGTGTAGTAAAATAGACACATATACTATAAATAATGTTATGCACAGAGTAATGTCGCAACATTACTCTGTGCATAACGTTATTTATAGTATATGTGTGAAAAATGTTCCACATATATTTAATATATATGATCATATAAGTTTCATGGTATTTGGTTTCTGGTATATATGGCATTGGTATCGTACTGGGGATAATATCCCTTAGATTTAACCACATACTAGCATTTTAATCTGGTCACTCGCTATAGGCTAACTGCTACGAGTTGAATATTACTTGTATTAGTCAGCTGTGTGAAATATGTTCCACAATGACTATCAGTGTAATATTGCATTATAAGACTGTTTTATTTAACTTAGTGGTATGATATCACCCGACCTTGTGGAAATATATTCCTATTAGACTTCGATATAGGTATTCTTTTTACCCAGTATCCTTTCACACATATGTACATTTGGGGTGCTCCTCACCTCTTATACTAGTAATCTGATAAGATTCAACGTTATACACTGTATATTTTTTTTTATTTATTTTAGTATTGAGGGACATCTTCCCCTCCCCTCTTATTTATTTTTCCAATAAAAATTATATTTTATTAAAAGGTGAACGCTACCCTCTCCCTCCCTCTTCTGCCCCTCCCTTCCATCCCTCTTCCTCCCCCCCATCTCTTTCTTGTCCTGGTACAGGACCCACCCCTCCCTCCCCCCCCTCTCCCCTCCTCTCCCCTCCCTCCCCAGTAAAGGTAAAATTCACCCGGATGGGTGTTCATCACGTCGAGCTTACACCTAACCTACATTGTTCACATGATGTAAGTTTCTCATGCTGATACCATTTCTGTAAATACTGAATTAAATTGTTCCCATCTCATGTGTGTTACCTATTCGTCGTGGTACACCCGTTTAGGTTTCCACTAAATGTACATTGACTTGTTTAAACTCTGTGACCTCCCCTCCATACCCCCTCCCTCTTCCGCCCTCCCCTCCATCCCTGTCCCCCCTCCCCTCTCTTTCTTGTCCTGGTACAGGACCCACTTCTCACCCCCCCTCCTTCCCGTTCCCAGAAAATGTAAAATCCCCCCGGATGGGTGTTCATCACTTCGAGCTTACACCTAACCCACACTGTTCACATGAAGTTTCTCATGCTGAGATCATTTCTGTAAAAACTGAATTGAATTGTTCCCATCTCATGTATGTTACCTTTCTTCTCGATGTGGTACACCCGTTTGGGTTTCCACTAAATAAAGATATTAAAAAAAAAAAAGTTATATTTTATTATATTTCATTGTATGTCGTTATTTCCTTTACTCTAGATAGTATTTAAGCGAGTGCTCTTTGTGGTGTATCTTTTCTTTACATTTGACAATTATCTTGAACTCTTTACACTGAGCACCCTTCCAATATTCTACTTTGGGGATAACACTTGATTAATTAACATATTTGTTTCACACACAATCCCTATCTCTTCCTGGAGAAAGGACGGAATCCTGACCCTACTCCAGAAGTAGCCCTTAAATTTACACCAATACAGATATTTACTCCATATCATATGGTAAATATTTCTGGTAACAGGCTTGCTAGCCTGAATCATGGTCTCATTAACCGCTTAGACAGAACTAAGCGTTCAATTTCCAAGCAGTCAGCTTTAGAGAAACGAGATTTGTGTGAAGGAAGGTACCCTGAATTAGAAGGTCCTTAATCAGAGACAATTTCCAAGGTGCGAGAGATGACATCTCCACTAGATCTGCATACCAAATCCTGCAAGGCTAAGCAGGAGCTATGAGAATCACTGATGCTCTCTCCTGTTTGATACGATCAATGACTCGTGGAAGGAGAGCAAACGGAGGAAACAGGTATGTCAGACTGAAATTCCAAGGAACCGCCAGAGCATCTATCACAGCGGCCTGTGGATCTCTTGACCTTGAACCATACCTTGGAAGCTTTGCATTCTGCCGTGACACCATCAGATGAATCTCCGGCACCCCCCATTTGAGGGTTAAGCTGGAGAACACTCTCGGATGGAGAGCCCACTCCCTGGGATGAAAAGTCTGTCTGCTCAGAAAATCTGTTTCCCAGTTGTCCACTCCTGGAATGTGGATGGCAGATAAACAGCAATTGTGAGCTTTCGCCCACTGCACAATCCGAGCCACCTCCTTCATGGCTAAGGAACTCCAAGTTCCTCCCTGGTGGTTGAAGTAAGCCACTAAGGTTATGTGGTCTGACTGGAACCTGATAAACTGGGCTAAGGACAACTGAGGCCAAGCCATCAGAGCATTGTAAATCGCTCTCAACTCCAAGATGTTTATGGGGAGAGAAGACTTCTCCCGAGTCCATAGTGCCTGCGCCTTTAACGAGTCCTAGCCTGCTTCCCAGCCCAGCAGGCTGGCGTCCGTGGTCACAATTAGCCAGGAAGGTCTCCGGAAGCATGTGCCCTGAGATAGATGCTCCCGAGAAAGCCACCACGGGAGAGACTCTTGTCGACTGATCCAGATCTATCTTCTGAGACAGATGCACATTGTCCCCATTCCATTGCTTGAGCATGCATAACAGTAGAGCTCTCAAATGAAATCTTGCAAAGGGAATGATGTCCATAGAAGCAACAATCAGATCAATTACCTCCATACACTGAGCCACAGATGGCCGAACAGTAGACTGGAGAAAGAGGAAGGAAGAAAGAATTTTGACTTTTCTGACCTTCGTCAGAAATATTTTCATCAACAGGGAATCTATTATAGTCCCTAAAAAAACTACCCTTGTAGCAGGAACAGATTCACTTTCCATCCGTGGGAACGTCAAAAATACAACAAGATCTCTGTGTGAGAGTTTGCTTGTTGAAAAGATGGTGCCTGAACCAGAATGTCATCCAGATAGGGTGCCACTGCAATTCCCCAAGACCAGATCACTGCCAAGAGAGCCCCCAGAACCTTTGAGAAAATTCTGAGAGCTGTGGTAAGGCCAAAACAGAAGAGCCACAAACTGAAAGTGTTTGTCCAGAAAGGCAAATCTCAGAAATGTGTGATGATCCCTGTGAATGGGAACATGAAGGTACGCATCCTTCAGGTCTATGGTCGTCATGAACTGACCCTCTTGCACTAAAGGAAGAATGGAACGGATCGTCTCCATCTTGAAGGAGGGTACGCTGAGAAATTTGTTTAGACACTTTAGGTCTAGAATAGGTCAGAAAGTTCCCTCTTTTTTTGGAACCACACACAGATTGGTATAGAAACCTAGACCCTGTTCCTGGACTGGAACTGGAACTATTACTCCCAGGGAGAAGAGATCCTGTACACATTTCAAGCTCGCCTCTTTTTTTATCTGGTCTGCAGATAACCTTGAGAGGTGGAACCTGCACCTGGGAGGAAAAGTCTTGAATTCCAATTTGTAAGCCTGAGATACTATGTCCACAGGCCAGTGATCTGGGACATCTCGTACCCATGCTTGAGAAAACTGAGAAAGTCTGCCCCCCACTTGAACCACTCCCGGATCAGGGGCAAACCCTTCATGCTGATTTAGAGTCAGCTGCGGGTTTCTTTGATTGCTTCCCTTTATTCCAAGATTGACTGGGTTTCCAAGAAGGCTTGGACTGTTCCTGCCTGGAAGAGGAAGGGGAAGACTTACCTCTGAAGTTATGAAAGTTATTCTGACGTCCTTTCGGTCTATTCTTATCTTGTGGAAGAAAAGACCCTTTACCACCCGTAATAGCGGAAATAATTTCTGCCAAACAAGGTCTTATTCTTGTAAGGAATCGCCAAAAGCTTGGACTTAGATGAAAAACTTTAGCTGACCAAGATTTCAGCTACAAAGCCCTGCGCGCTAGTACAGCAAAACCAGATATTTTGGCTCCCAACTTAATAACCTGCAATGAAGCATCAGAAACAAAGGAATTGGCTAACTTAAGAGCCTTAATCCTGTTTTGGATCTCCTCCAAGGGAGTCTCTACCTGAAGAGACTCAGACAAGGCATCGAACCAATAGGCTGCCGCACATGTCACAGTGGCAATACACACTGCAGGTTGCCATTGGAGACCTTGATGAATATATATTTTTTCAAATAAGCCTCCAGCTTCCTGTCCATTGGATCTTTAAAGGAGCAGCTATCATCAATAGGAATAGTAGTTCTCTTAGCCAGAGTAGAAATGGCCCCTTCCACTTTGGGCACTGTTTGCCACGACTCCATTTTTGGAGTCAACCACAGGAAACATCTTTTTAAAGACAGGAGATGGGAAAGAGGAATCCCAGGTCTCTGCCAATCCTGTGCAATAATTTCTATAGCACGGTCTGGCACAAGAAACACCTCCACAGAGGAAGGAACATCAAAGTATTTATTACGTTTACTAGATTTCCTAGGGTTGACAGTGACAGGGGTATCTTAGCCGTCCAGGGTAGCCAAAACCTCCTTTAACAGGATATGAAGGTGTTCAAGCTTAAATCTGAAGGATATAACTTCACCATCAGATGAAGGAATTACACTGTCTGAATCTGAGATTTCACCCTTTAGAGGCTACCGTCGTATCTTTCTCATCAGACTTATGAGAAAGGGCAATATGTGTAGCCAAATCTGGAGCAGACACCTTACTATATGAGTCTTTAAATTTCCTCTTGCGTGTTCCCTAAAGCATGGGAATGGCAGCTAATGTTGCAGTTACCGCAGAAGATACCTGGGTAGCAATTTCAGCTTGCAAATACACTCCTCCAGGAGATTGAGAGGAACTGCAGGGCACTGCATGTGACGCCGTTAAGGCTTTGGAGGATCGAGGAGAAAGCTGTGGCAAAGCCTGAACAGCATTGCCCTGAGAGACAATTGGCTCATAGACAAAAAGTTTATCTTTATTTTTTAAAGTCCTCTCTATGCATGAGGAACAAAATTGCATTGGTGGCACCACTTGACTACCCAAGCAAAGGACACACCTGTCCATAGAGGCAGGATCCTGATCCATTATGCAGGGAAATATCTTAGCAAATTAAATCTCAAAAAATACATTTTATTTTTGTACTGTCACTTTAAATAAAAATTGCGGTAAAAACGATGTGCTTAGAAACACAAATCGCTAATGACAAAATGAGAAATAAGGCTCGTCTTGACTCTTAACAAATTGAGTCAAAGATTTTTAATATGTGCTAATAAAATTCCTTAAGTGCACCTCTACTGAGGTGCTTACCTGCCCCCTTGAAGTGACTAAGTAAAGAGAGATATCACTTCCCAAGAAGACACGCTTCCCAGGCAATTGTTGTTGCACAACCGCTCTGTACTCACTTTTACCCGGAGCGGCTTAGAGGTCACGTGACCGGTTTGTGAAGCTGTCCCACTAGCATAAAGGCACGCTGCCAGCCGGAAGGGAATACAGACAAAATGAAACGGTTTCCTGTAGGCTAAAATATAAGTGCCCCATAAATTCACCAAGTTCCTGGAATGACCGGAACAAAGGGAAAAGTGTGCCTGTCATGAGCCAAATAAAGGTCAACTCTTTCCTTAATAAAAGAGTGTAACTCCGTCTCCACTTAAACACATGTCAAAATGCCTGCTACTGCTGAAATTAACCCTTTCCACACAGTTCAAGTCCCCCAATTTTTGCAGTTTTAAAGGTTTACCCCCTCAGTGCCAGCCTCCTAGCCCCAGAAGACAAAAGGCACTTACTTGCATCAAGCCATCTGGCAGGAGGACAGCCTACCCGGTATGAGAGGACGCCACTCCTCACAGAGACCTGTAGAAAAAAAAGAAAGAACAGAGTAAACCTACTCTGGCTTTCTATACAAGGGTAGCAACATGTTGGGAAAATGCAGTGAGGCCAACCTCACAAGTTCCTAACTGTTTTAAAGCCACCACTACCCTACTGAAGGGATTAATGTGGACTACGGCTATGTAATATTTTTTTAGGCTACTGTACCTTGGAGAACTCATGCAACCCTTGGGTCTTACACACCATATGGCCAAATTTATGTGGACATCAGACTATCACAGCTATATGCAAAAGAAAAGAAAGAAAGGAAGGGGGCGCTTACAGCAATCTGGTTATAATATATACCTTAATATATATTCATGTCGTCTATGTTGAAGATTATAAAAAATTAAATATATGAAATTTTAGTAAGTTTTCCCTTGTGGAAAGAAATATAGAATAAATCCACTTAGCAATCCAGAGTAAAATGTGAAGTTAAAAATGAACTAATGTGTGTAAGGATATACAATAATTAACTGTGTCGTTTATTCCACATATATTTATAAGTGCATGTTTAAACTGCAAGTGCTGAAATATTTATAATTCAGTGATTACTAACTAAATCTTAAATTCCACAATATATTTAAAAGTAGGCAAGTGCTCTTGATGAAAGAAACTAGTGTAATTCTAAATATTCTATCAACATAAATAGTTTAGATAATATGGCTTATTGTAATTACATAAAAATCAACTAAACTTAAACTTCTCTCTAACAAAATTAACACTTACGGTTGTAACATTAGGTGATCCCCCTACACCTGAGTATTTAGTATCGTATATAACGGATGAGGTATAATTCTCGGTGTGAAATACAACAGTAAAAGAACAAATTGTAAAACAACAAATTGTAAAAGAACAAATATTTAGAGTTAAATAGCAAAATCAATATTTTAATAAGTATAAATAATTTGAACCTACACAAATTTTATAAACTAGCAATGAAAAAAATTGATGAATCAGGATTCATATCAAAATAGAAAATGTATAAAACACCGGTGTATAAAAAAAAATGCTTATTAAAAGTTAAAATTACTTAGTAAGCTTAAAATCCCACTGCATTGGCACTATAAGAAAAAAATACTAACATATAAAATTTGATGTCAACTCTATAAACAAATTGAATGCCCACTATATAAACCAATTGGATAGTACCAAGTATTAAAGGATGTCCTTAAAGGGACACTGAACCCACATTTTTTTCTTTCATGATTCAGATAGATCATTCAATTTTAAGCAACTTTCCAATGTGCTCCTATTATCAAATTTTCTTCATTCTCTTGGAATGTTTATTAGAAAAGCAAGAATGTAAGTTTAGCTGCCGGCCCATTTTTGGTGAACAACCTGGGATGTCCTTGCTGATTGGACAGCACCAATAAACAAGTGCTGTCCATGGCTGAACCAAAAATGTGCTGCCTCCTTAGCTTAGATTCCTTCTTTTTCAAATAAAGATAGCAAGAGAACGAAGAAAAATTGAAAATAGGAGTAAATTAGAAAGTTGGTTAAAATTGCATGCTCTATCTGAATCATGAAAGAAAAAAAATGGGTTCAGTGTACCTTTAAGTTCAAGTTTATTAGCTCTGAGGTTGGGTCGTATAGAGAAACAATTGTGGCAATGGACTGAAGAATAATAATTCTACTTTGTATTGTATCAACTTTGTTCCGTGTTCTTAAATATTTGTCAGTCAATAGCAACAGTCTTGCATAAAGAACAACATTCAAATATCTTCTTATTTATGATCGTGATGCTATCTTAACGTTCTTAGTGTGAATAGATGTTCAGTCTTTCACAATACCTTAGTTTACTTTTTGAAGTCCCAACATTTTTACCTTACTTCTTTCAGCGTCTTTCGTTGGTAGCTTCGTCTTCAGTTCGGCTGTTTTATCACATGTGCATGACAGGCCAATGATATTAGGTTTTACCTTTAAAAAGTGCATGCACTTAGTCGGTTCCTATTCTTCTTTGCCCCTCTCGCTATTCCTCTAATTTCCTCCGTGTAAGGCAGGTTTAGATGCAGCGGTCCTGGGAGCCCTTCAATAGTAGTATGCAGTAGGAGCTAGCTGGCAATATCCATGCGTATCGGCTTCCACAAAGCCTTTATCAAGATAACCAACAGCTATCTCGATCCTCCTTTTAAACCTGGTCCGTTTAACCCATTTATTGCAGTTTGACTTTTCAGTTTAACTCTTTCATTGCTATATGCGATTGATTCCATGTGTTTCTCTATAATCCCGTAATATATATTACACGATCTTTAATTCATAATCTTTTCTTTTAATTGGCAATAAAGTCCCAATGTTTCTCTATATCTTCTTTAAAGGAATTTTAACTTATATCTTATATTAAAATATTATATAAAATATATATATATATATATATATATATATATATAGTTAATATATAAATGTTAATAAATAAATGTTTAATTATGAAACAATAGCAAACAGTATGTATATAAACACATACATTTAAAACACAATTTTAAAATACATAAATTCTAATTATTAAGTGCTAATTATGAATAACTTGTGTCTCAACTTGGCATTTTATTGCTTATAAATAATATTATTTGTAAATATCATCTGAAATACACTCTCCCTATCACTATATTTATAGAGGATCTTGATTTTATACTAAAATGTACTATACATATAAATTACGAAGTATTACTATTTAGTCCCATATGGCCTTAACATTTATATTTCTAGGTTTTCAAGCTTTATTGACTATTGGAGGAAATATGTTGATTCTTTGAAATTTTGGACTATTAATTTAGATTGCTGATTCATTTAAAAACAGAATTTATGCTTACCTGTTAAATTACTTTCTCCAACGGTGTGTCCGGTCCACAGCGTCATCCTTACTTGTGGGATATTCTCTTCCCCAACAGGAAATGGCAAAGAGTCCCAGCAAAGCTGGTCACATGATCCCTCCTAGGCTCCGCCCACCCCAGTCATTCGACCGACGGACAGGAGGAAATATATATAGGAGAAACCATATGATACCGTGGTGAGACTGTAGTTAGAGAAAATAATTCATCAGACCTGATTAAAAAACCAGGGCGGGCCGTGGACCGGACACACCGTTGGAGAAAGTAATTTATCAGGTAAGCATAAATTCTGTTTTCTCCAACATTGGTGTGTCCGGTCCACGGCGTCATCCTTACTTGTGGGAACCAATACCAAAGCTTTAGGACACGGATGAAGGGAGGGAGCAAATCAGGTCACCTAAATGGAAGGCACCACGGCTTGTAAAACCTTTCTCCCAAAAATAGCCTCCGAAGAAGCAAAAGTATCAAATTTGTAAAATTTGGCAAAAGTGTGCAGAGAAGATCAAGTCACTGCCTTACATATCTGGTCAACAGAAGCCTCGTTCTTGAAGGCCCATGTGGAAGCCACAGCCCTAGTGGAGTGAGCTGTGATTCTTTCAGGAGGCTGCCGTCCGGCAGTCTCATAAGCCAATCGGATAATGCTTTTAAGCCAAAAGGAAAGAGAGGTAGAAGTCGCTTTTTGACCTCTCCTTTTACCAGAATAAACAACAAACAAGGAAGATGTTGTCTGAAATCTTTAGTAGCCTCTAAATAGAATTTTAGAGCACGGACTACGTCCAAATTGTGTAACAAACGTTCCTTCTTTGAAACTGGATTCGGACACAAAGAAGGTACAACTATCTCCTGGTTAATATTTTTGTTAGAAACAACTTTCGGAAGAAAACCAGGCTTAGTACGCAAAACCACCTTATCTGCATGGAACACCAGATAGGGCGGAGAACACTGCAGAGCAGATAACTCTGAAACTCTTCTAGCAGAAGAAATTGCAACCAAAAACAAAACTTTCCAAGATAGTAACTTAATATCTATGGAATGTAAAGGTTCAAACGGAACCCCTTGAAGAACTGAAAGAACTAGATTTAGACTCCAGGGAGGAGTCAAAGGTCTGTAAACAGGCTTGATCCTAACCAGAGCCTGAACAAATGCTTGAACATCTGGCACGGCTGCCAGTCTTTTGTGAAGTAAAACAGATAAAGCAGAGATCTGTCCCTTTAGAGAACTTGCAGATAATCCTTTCTCCAAACCTTCTTGTAGAAAGGATAGAATCTTAGGAATTTTTATCTTGTTCCATGGGAATCCTTTAGATTCACACCAACAGATATATTTTTTCCATATTTTATGGTAAATTTTTCTAGTTACAGGCTTTCTAGCCTGAATCAGAGTATCTATTACAGAATCTGAAAACCCACGCTTTGATAAAATCAAGCGTTCAATCTCCAAGCCGTCAGTTGGAGGGAAACCAGATTCGGATGTTCGAATGGACCCTGAACAAGAAGGTCCTGTCTCAAAGGTAGCTTCCATGGTGGAGCCGATGACATATTCACCAGGTCTGCATACCAAGTCCTGCGTGGCCACGCAGGAGCTATCAAGATCACCGAGGCCCTCTCCTGATTGATCCTGGCTACCAGCCTGGGAATGAGAGGAAACGGTGGGAATACATAAGCTAGGTTGAAGGTCCAAGGTGCTACTAGTGCATCTACTAGAGTCGCCATGGGATCCCTGGATCTGGACCCGTAGCAAGGAACCTTGAAGTTCTGACGAGACGCCATCAGATCCATGTCTGGAATGCCCCATAATTGAGTTATTTGGGCAAAGATTTCCGGATGGAGTTCCCACTCCCCCGGATGGAATGTCCGACGACTCAGAAAATCCGCTTCCCAATTTTCCACTCCTGGGATGTGGATCGCAGACAAGTGGCAGGAGTGATCCTCCGCCCATTGAATTATCTTGGTCACTTCTTTCATCGCCAGGGAACTCCTTGTTCCCCCCTGATGATTGATATATGCAACGGTCGTCATGTTGTCTGATTGAAACCTTATGAATTTGGCCTTTGCTAGTTGAGGCCAAGCTCTGAGAGCATTGAATATCGCTCTCAGTTCCAGAATGTTTATCGGGAGAAGAGACTCTTCCCGAGACCATAGACCCTGAGCTTTCAGGGATTCCCAGACCGCGCCCCAGCCCACTAGACTGGCGTCGGTCGTGACAATGACCCACTCTGGTCTGCGGAAGCTCATTCCCTGTGACAGATTGTCCAGGGTCAGCCACCAACGGAGTGAATCTCTGGTCTTTTGATCTACTTGAATCACCGGAGACAAGTCTGTATAATCCCCATTCCACTGTCTGAGCATGCACAGTTGTAATGGTCTTAGATGAATTCGTGCAAAAGGAACTATGTCCATTGTTGCAACCATCAATCCTATTACTTCCATGCACTGCGCTATGGAAGGACGAGGAACAGAATGAAGTACTTGACAAGAGCTTAGAAGTTTGGATTTTCTGACCTCTGTCAGAAAAATCCTCATTTCTAAGGAATCTATTATTGTTCCCAAGAAGGGAACTCTTGTTGACGGGGACAGAGAACTTATTTCTTTGTTCACCTTCCATCCGTGAGATCTGAGAAAGGCTAGGACGATGTCCGTATGAGCCTTTGCTTTTGACAGGGACGACGCTTGAATTAGGATGTCGTCCAAGTAAGGTACTACTGCAATGCCCCTTGGTCTTAGAACCGCTAGAAGGGACCCTAGTACCTTTGTGAAAATCCTTGGAGCAGTGGCTAATCCGAATGGAAGTGCCACAAACTGGTAATGCTTGTCCAGAAAAGCGAACCTTAGGAACTGATGATGTTCCTTGTGGATAGGAATATGTAGGTACGCATCCTTTAAATCCACGGTAGTCATAAATTGACTTTCCTGGATTGTGGGTAGGATCGTTCGAATAGTTTCCATTTTGAACGATGGTACCCTGAGAAATTTGTTTAGGTTCTTCAGATCCAAAATTGGTCTGAATGTTCCCTCTTTTTTGGGAACTATGAACAGATTGGAATAAAATCCCATTCCTTGTTCTCTTATTGGAACTGGATGTATCACTCCCATCTTTAACAGGTCTTCTACACAATGTAAGAATGCCTGTCTCTTTATTTGGTTTGAAGATAAGTGAGACCTGTGGAACCTTCCCCTTGGGGGTAGTTCCTTGAATTCCAGGAGATAACCTTGAGAAACTATTTCTAGCGCCCAAGGATCCCGAACATCTCTTGCCCAAGCCTGAGCAAAGAGAGAGAGTCTGCCCCCCACTAGATCCGGTCCCGGATCGGGGGCTATCCCTTCATGCTGTTTTGGTAGCAGTGGTAGGCTTCTTGGCCTGCTTACCCTTGTTCCAGTCTTGCATGGGTTTCCAGGATGGTTTGGGTTGTGAAGTATTACCCTCTTGCTTAGAGGATGCAGAATTAGAGGCTGGTCCGTTTCTGCGAAAGGGACGAAAATTAGGCTTATTTTTAGCCTTAAAAGACCTATCCTGTGGGAGGGCGTGGCCCTTTCCCCCAGTGATGTCTGAAATAATCTCTTTCAAATCTGGTCCAAATAATGTTTTACCTTTGAAAGGAATGTTAAGCAATTTTGTCTTGGATGACACATCCGCTGACCAAGACTTTAGCCAAAGCGCTCTGCGCGCCACGATAGCAAACCCTGAATTTTTCGCCGCTAATCTAGCTAATTGCAAAGCGGCATCTAAAACAAAAGAGTTAGCCAATTTAAGTGCTTGAACTCTGTCCATAACCTCCTCATACGAAGATTCTTTACTGAGCGACTTTTCTAGTTCCTCGAACCAGAAACACGCTGCCGTAGTGACAGGAACAATGCATGAAATTGGTTGTAGAAGGTAACCTTGCTGTACAAAAATCTTTTTAAGCAAACCCTCTAATTTTTTATCCATAGGATCTTTGAAAGCACAACTATCTTCGATAGGAATAGTAGTGCGTTTGTTCAGAGTAGAAACCGCCCCCTCGACCTTGGGGACTGTCTGCCATAAGTCCTTTCTGGGGTCGACTATAGGAAATAATTTCTTAAATATAGGGGGGGGAACAAAAGATATGCCGGGCCTTTCCCACTCTTTATTTACTATGTCCGCCACCCGCTTGGGTATAGGAAAAGCGTCGGGGGGCACCGGAACCTCTAGGAACTTGTCCATCTTACATAATTTCTCTGGAATGACCAAATTGTCACAATCATCCAGAGTAGATAACACCTCCTTAAGCAGTGCGCGGAGATGTTCTTATTTAAATTTAAATGTCACAACATCAGGTTCAGCTTGATGAGAAATTTTTCCTGAATCTGAGATTTCTCCATCAGACAAAACCTCCCTCATGGCCCCTTGAGATTGGTGTGAGGGTATGTCAGAACAGTTATCATCAGCGCCCTCTTGCTCTTCAGTGTTTAAAACAGAGCAATCGCGCTTTCTCTGATAAGTACGCATTTTGGATAAAAGATTTGCTATGGAGTTATCCATTACAGCCGTTAATTGTTGCATGGTAATAAGTATTGGCGCACTAGATGTACTAGGGGCCTCCTGTGTGGGCAAAACTGGTGTAGACACAGTAGGGGATGATGTAGTATCATGTTTACTCCATTTGAGGAATCATCTTGGGCAATATCATTATCTGTGGCATTACTGTCCTTACTTTGTTTGGACACTATGGCACAATTATCACATAAATTTAAATGGGGAGACACATTGGCTTTCATACATATAGAACATAGCTTATCTGATGGTACAGACATGTTAAACAGGCTTAAACTTGTCAACAAAGCACAAAAAACGTTTTAAAATAAAACCGTTACTGTCTCTTTAAATTTCAAACTGAAAACACTTTATTACTGAATATGTGAAAAAGTATGAAGGAATTGTTCAAAAATTACCAAAATTTCACCACAGTGTCTTAAAGCATTAAAAGTATTGCACACCAAATTTCAGAGCTTTAACCCTTAAAATAACGGAACCGGAGCCGTTTTTGCTGAGACCCAACCAAGCCCAGAGGGGAATACGATACCAAATGAGGCCTTCTAGAAGCTTTTTTAGTGATTCTTAGATCCTAACACATGCATCTGCATGCCTTGCTCTCCAAAAACAACTGCGCAGTAATGGCGCGAAAATGAGGCTCAGTCTATAACTAGAAAGGCCCCCAGACTAAAAAAGGTGTCCAACACAGTGCCTGCCGTTTTTTAAACGGTCCCCAAGATTATAATACCAATTATTAGCTAGAATCTGCATAATATGCCCCAATAAAGCAATCGTTTAAGCCCATAAAAATGTCTACCAGTTTTTAAGCCCTTTTTTAAGCCCTTTATTCTTTTATGTTTGACTAAGAAAATGGCTTACCGGTCCCCATGAGGGGAAATGACAGACTTCCAGCATTACATGGTCTTGTTAGAAATATGGTTAGTCATACCTTAAGCAGAAAAGTCTGCTAACTGTTTCCCCCAACTGAATAATGGAAATATTTCGATCAAACATTAAAAAAGCTGTTTATAACTTATTAAGAAAACAGGAAGTAATGCTGGTTACGTCATGTTATTTACATTGTACATCATTATATTAACCATCTTTTGCCTTATTTCAAATGTATTAGTCTGTTTTGCATTATACTTTCCATATACACTTTCCCTTTGAGCTATACATTATATAATGTGTGCAGGACACCCACGCACCAGGTTTTGCTAACTTCTCTGCCACCTCAGAGGCAGCAGCGTAAAGTCACCAAAAACAATTTAAATTGGTTCTGATGAACTGGCCAATCTCTCTCTTATGAGCCGTGAAAACATTCCCTATAAAAAGAAGGAAGTAACAAATTGTGCTAACAAACCAATCAATTTAACAAAATGTACCCAAAACAAATAACCCAATAAACAAATCTCAAAAATATATCAAAGACATAAAATGCTATTCTAAATAATAATAATAATATTCATTATAATTATCATTATTAATAATAATAAACTAAATAAATTACAGTTTTACCTTTCCAAAAATGCATTAGAAGATTTTTCAGTCTTCCAACTACTTCCAACCAGTATCTTCTTGGTACTGTAATTCTATTTTTATTTTTTGTATTGGTGCCCTCCACTTTTTTGTTTTTTTTGATTTTCAAAAAGTTTATTGAAAGCAAAAACAGAATTTATGCTTACCTGATAAATTACTTTCTCCAACGGTGTGTCCGGTCCACGGCGTCATCCTTACTTCTGGGATATTCTCTTCCCCAACAGGAAATGGCAAAGAGCCCAGCAAAGCTGGTCATATGATCCCTCCTAGGCTCCGCCTACCCCAGTCATTCGACCGACGTACAGGAGGAAATATGCATAGGAGAAACCATATGATACCGTGGTGACTGTAGTTAGAGAAAATAATTCATCAGACCTGATTAAAAAAACCAGGGCGGGCCGTGGACCGGACACACCGTTGGAGAAAGTAATTTATCAGGTAAGCATAAATTCTGTTTTCTCCAACATAGGTGTGTCCGGTCCACGGCGTCATCCTTACTTGTGGGAACCAATACCAAAGCTTTAGGACACGGATGAAGGGAGGGAGCAAATCAGGTCACCTAAATGGAAGGCACCACGGCTTGCAAAACCTTTCTCCCAAAAATAGCCTCTGAAGAAGCAAAAGTATCAAATTTGTAAAATTTGGCAAAAGTGTGCAGTGAAGACCAAGTCGCTGCCTTACATATCTGGTCAACAGAAGCTTCGTTCTTGAAGGCCCATGTGGAAGCCACAGCCCTAGTGGAGTGAGCTGTGATTCTTTCAGGAGGCTGCCGTCCGGCAGTCTCATAAGCCAAACGGATAATGCTTTTAAGCCAAAAAGAAAGAGAGGTAGAAGTTGCTTTTTGACCTCTCCTTTTACCAGAATAAACAACAAACAAAGAAGAAGTTTGTCTGAAATCTTTAGTGGCCTCTAAATAGAATTTTAGAGCACGGACAACGTCCAAATTGTGTAACAAACGTTCCTTCTTTGAAACTGGATTCGGGCACAAAGAAGGTACAACTATCTCCTGGTTAATATTCTTGTTGAAAAAACTTTCGGAAGAAAACCAGGCTTAGTACGCAAAACCACCTTATCTGCATGGAACATCAGATAGGGTGGAGAACACTGCAGAGCAGATAACTCTGAAACTCTTCTAGCAGAAGAAATTGCAACCAAAAACAAAACTTTCCAAGATAATAACTTAATATCTACGGAATGTAAGGGTTCAAACGGAACCCCTTGAAGAACTGAAAGAACTAGATTGAGACTCCAGGGAGGAGTCAAAGGTCTGTAAACAGGCTTGATTCTAACCAGAGCCTGAACAAACGCCTGAACGTCTGGCACAGCTGCCAGCCTTTTGTGAAGTAAAACAGATAACGCAGAAATCTGACCCTTCAGAGAACTTGCAGATAATCCCTTCTCCAAACCCTCTTGTAGAAAGGATAAAATCCTAGGAATTGTTATCTTGTTCCATGGGAATCCTTTAGATTCACACCAATAGATATATTTTTTTCCATATCTTATGGTAAATCTTTCTAGTTACAGGCTTTCTAGCCTGAATAAGAGTATCTATTACAGAATCTGAAAACCCACACTTTGATAAAATCAAGCGTTCAATCTCCAAGCAGTCAGTTGGAGAGAAACCAGATTCGGATGTTCGAATGGACCTTGAACAAGAAGGTCCTGTCTCAAAGGTAGCTTCCATGGTGGAGCCGATGACATATTCACCAGGTCTGCATACCAAGTCCTGCGTGGCCACGCAGGAGCTATCAAGATCACCGAAGCTCTCTCCTGGTTGATCCTGGCTACCAGCCTGGGAATGAGAGGAACCGGTGGGAAAACATAAGGTTGAAGGTCCAAGGTGCTACTAGTGCATCTACTAGAGTCGCCTTGGGATCCCTGGATCTGGACCCGTAACAAGGAACCTTGAAGTTCTGGCGAGACGCCATCAGATCCATGTCTGGAATGCCCCATAATTGAGTTATTTGGGCAAAGATTTCCGGGTGGAGTTCCCACTCCCCTGGATGGAATGTCTGACGACTCAGAAAATCCGCTTCCCAATTTTCCACTCCTGGGATGTGGATTGCAGACAAGTGGCAGGAGTGATCCTCCGCCCATTGAATTATCTTGGTCACTTCCTGTATTGCCAGGGAACTCCTTGTTCCCCCCTGATGGTTGATATAAGCAACTGTCGTCATGTTGTCTGATTGAAACCTTATGAATTTGGCCTTTGCTAGATGAGGCCAAGCTTTGAGAGCATTGAATATCGCTTTCAGTTCCAGAATGTTCATCGGGAGAAGAGATTCTTCCCGAGACCTTAGACCCTGAGCTTTCAGGGGTTCCCAGACTGCGCCCCAGCCCACCAGACTGGCGTCGGTCGTGACAATGACCCACTCTGGTCTGCGGAAGCTCATTCCCTGTGACAGATTGTCCAGGATTAGCCACCAACGGAGTGAATCTCTGGTCCTTTGATCTACTTGAATCGTCGGAGACAAGTCTGTATAATCCCCATTCCACTGTCTGAGCATGCACAGTTGTAATGGTCTTAGATGAATTCGTGCAAAAGGAACTATGTCCATTGCTGCAACCATCAATCCTATTACTTCCATGCACTGTGCTATGGAAGGACGAAGAACAGAATGAAGAACTTGACAAGAGCTTAGAAGTTTTGATTTTCTGACCTCTGTCAGAAAAATTCTCATTTCTAAGGAGTCTATTATTGTTCCCAAGAAGGGAACTCTTGTTGACGGGGAAAGAGAACTTTTTTCTATGTTTACTTTCCATCCGTGAGATCTGAGAAAGGCTAGGACGATGTCCGTATGAGCCTTTGCCTTTGACAGAGACGACGCTTGAATCAGGATGTCGTCCAAGTACGGTACTACTGCAATGCCCCTTGGTCTTAGAACCACTAGAAGGGACCCTAGTACCGTTGTGAAAATTCTCGGAGCAGTGGCTAACCCGAATGGAAGTGCCACAAACTGGTAATGCTTGTCCAGAAAAGCGAACCTTAGGAACTGATGATGTTCCTTGTGGATGGGAATATGGAGGTACGCATCCTTTAAATCCACAGTGGTCATGAATTGACCTTCCTGGATGGTAGGAAGGATCGTTCGAATGGTTTCCATTTTGAACGACGGGACCCTGAGAAATTTGTTTAGGATCTTGAGATCTAGAATTGGTCTGAACGTTCCCTCTTTTTTGGGAACTATGAACAGGTTGGAGTAAAACCCCATCCCTTGTTCTCTTATTGGAACTGGATGAATTACTCCCATCCTTAACAGGTCTTCTACACAATGTAAGAATGCCTGTCTTTTTATTTGGTTTGAAGATAATTGAGACCTGTGGAACCTTCCCCTTGGGGGTAGTTCCTTGAATTCCAGGAGATAACCTTGAGAAACTATTTCTAGTGCCCAAGGATCCTGAACATCTCTTGCCCAGGCCTGAGCAAAGAGAGAAAGTCTGCCCCCCACCAGATCCGGTCCCGGATTGGGGGCCATCCCTTCATGCTGTTTTGGTAGCAGTGGCAGGCTTCTTGGCCTGCTTACCCTTGTTCCAGCCTTGCATCGGTCTCCAGGCTGGTTTGGGTTGAGAAGTATTACCCTCTTGCTTAGAGGATGTAGAAGTAGAGGCTGGTCCGTTTCTGCGAAAGGGACGAAAATTAGGCTTATTTCTAGCCTTAAAAGACCTATCCTGAGGAAGGGCGTGGCCCTTTCCTCCGGTGATGTCTGAAATAATCTCTTTCAAATCGGGCCCAAACAGTGTTTTGCCCTTGAAAGGGATGTTAAGTAATTTTGTCTTGGAAGACACATCCGCTGACCAAGACTTCAGCCAGAGCTCTCTGCGCGCCACGATAGCAAACCCTGAATTTTTCGCCGCTAATCTCGCTAATTGCAAAGCGGCATCTACAATAAAAGAGTTAGCCAATTTAAGTGCATGAACTCTGCCCATAAACTCCTCATACGAAGATTCTTTATCGAGCGACTTTTCTAGTTCTTCGAACCAGAAACACGCTGCCGTAGTGACAGGAACAATGCATGAAATTGGTTGAAGAAGGTAACCTTGCTGAACAAACATTTTTTTAAGCAAACCCTCTAATTTTTTATCCATAGGATCTTTAAAAGCACAACTATCTTCTATGGGAATAGTAGTGCGTTTGTTTAGAGTAGAGACCGCCCCCTCGACCTTAGGGACTGTCTGCCATAAGTCCTTTCTGGGGTCGACTATAGGAAATAATTTCTTAAATATAGGGGGAGGCACAAAAGGTATGCCGGGCCTTTCCCATTCCTTGTTTACTATATCCGCCACCCGCTTGGGTATAGGAAAAACATCGGGGGGCACCGGAACCTCTAGGAACTTATCCATCTTACATAATTTCTCTGGAATGACCAAATTGTCACAATCATCCAGAGTAGATAATACCTCCTTAAGCAGTGCGCGGAGATGTTCTAATTTAAATGTTACAACATCAGGTTCAGCTTGTTGAGAAATTTTCCCTGAATCTGAAATTTCTCCCTCAGACAAAACCTCCCTCCTGGCCCCTTCAGATTGGTGTGAGGGTATGTCAGAAGCGTTATCATCAGCGTCCTCTTGCTCTTCAGTGTTTAAAACAGAGCAATCGCGCTTTCTTTGATAAGTAGGCATTTTAGATAAAATATTTGCAATAGAATTATCCATAACAGCCGTTAATTGTTGCATAGTAATAAGTATTGGCGCACTAGATGTACTAGGGGCCTCTTGTGTGGGCAAAACTGGTGTAGACACAGAAGGGGGTGATGCAGTACCATGCTTACTCCCCTCATCTGAAGAATCTTGGGCACTAATTATCTGTGGCATCATTGTCCCTACTTTGTTTGGACACCATGTCACAATTATCACATATATTTAAATGGGGAGACACATTGGCTTTCATACACATAGAACATCGTTTATCTGATGGTTCAGACATGTTAAACAGGCTTAAACTTGTCAACAAAGCACAAAAAACGTTTTAAAATAAAACCGTTACTGTCACTTTAAATTTTAAACAGAACACACTTTATTACTGAATATGCGAAAAAGTATGAAGCAATTGTTCAAAATTCACCAAAATTTCACCACAGTGTCTTAAAGCCTTAAAAGTATTGCACACCAAATTTGAAAGCTTTAACCCTTAAAATAACAGAACCGGAGCCATTTTTACATTTAACCCCTATACAGTCCCAGGAATCTGCGTTGCTGAGACCCAACCAAGCCCAGAGGGGAATACGATACCAAATGACTCCTTCTGTAAGCTTTTTCAGTGTATCTTAGCTCCTCACACATGCATCTGCATGCCTTGCCTTCCAAAAACAACTGCGCATTAGTGGCGCGAAAATGAGGCTCTGCCTATGACTAGAGAAAGGCCCCCATCTGAAAAAGGTGTTCATACAGTGCCTGCCGTTTTTTAACAACAATCCCCAAGATTATAATAATTATAAAGCGCTATAATCTGTCAAATATGCTTAGCAAGTAATCGTTTTAGCCCAGAAAAATGTCTACCAGTTTTTTAAGCCCTTATAAAGCCTTTATTCTCATACTTAATCTAAGAAAATGGCTTACCGGTCCCCATAGGGAAAATGACAGCCTTCCAGCATTACCAAGTCGTGTTAGAAA
Organism: Bombina bombina; assembly: GCF_027579735.1. Lineage (NCBI taxonomy): Eukaryota > Metazoa > Chordata > Amphibia > Anura > Bombinatoridae > Bombina > Bombina bombina. Next base: position 215,795,280 of record NC_069504.1, on the reverse strand, counting down.
TGTGGCCATCATACCTCAGGCAGAAAAGTCTGCCAACTGCTTCCCCCAACTGAAGTTACTTCATCTCAACAGTCCTGTGTGGAAACAGCAATCGATTTTAGTAACGTTTGCTAAAATCATCTTCCTCTCACAAACAGAAATCTTCTTCTCTTTTCTGTTTCAGAGTAAATAGTACATACCAGCACTATTTTAAAATAACAAACACTTGATTGAAGAATAAAAACTACATTTAAACACCAAAAAACTCTTAGCCATCTCCGTGGAGATGTTGCCTGTGCAACGGCAAAGAGAATGACTGGGGTAGGCGGAGCCTAGGAGGGATCATATGACCAGCTTTGCTGGGCTCTTTGCCATTTCCTGTTGGGGAAGAGAATATCCCACAAGTAAGGATGACGCCGTGGACCGGACACACCTATGTTGGAGAAACAAGTACATACATTCAATATGCAAGAAATAAAAAAAGTTACAGCATTGAATCGCTTCACAACTGAAATATTAAAGGGGTATAAAGGGAGGGGGTGGGGAAATAGGAGGGTAATCAATTATGGTTACAATAGTAAAGCAGAAATCTCAAACTCTGCATGCAGAGGCAATAGCATAAATTATATTTTCCTTCCATAAGGCAGGGAAAGTCCATGACTTTATTCCTTACTGTTGGGAAAACTATACCCAAGCTCCAGTGGACACTGAATGAATAACGTGAGGGAACAAAAAAAGAGGCGGATCCTATTCTGAGAGCACCACAGCATGCAAAACTTCTTTCCCAAAAGCTGCTTCAGTCGAAGCAAACACATTAAACTAGTAAAAATTTAGCAAAAGTGTGTAAGAAGGACCAGGTAGCCGCCATACAAATCTGATCCATTAAGGTTTCATTCTTAAAAGCCCATTAGGAAGCCACTGCTCTAGTGGAATGAGTCGTTATCCTCTCAGGAGGCTGTCATCCCGCTGTCTCATAAGCTAAGCGGATGACACTCCTCAACCAGAAAGATAGGGAAATCGTAGTAGCCGTCTGCCCCTTACGCTTCCCCGTATAGACCGACAAACAAAGAGGAAGATTCTCCGAATTCCTTAGTAGCCTAAAGATAGAACTGAAAGGCACAAACCACATCCAGATTGTGAAGCAAGCGTTCCTTTACTGAAGAAGGATTAGGACACAAGGAAGGAACAACAATTTCTTGGATTAATGTTACGGTCCGACACCACTTTAGGGAGGAAACCTAATTTAGTACGTAAAACCGCCTTATCAGCATGGAAAACAAGATAAGGGGGTCACATTGTAAAGCAGAAATCTCAAACTCTGCATGCAGAGGCAATAGCCAGCAAAAGAAGAACCTTCCAAGATAACAATTTAATGTCAACAGTATGCATAGGCTCAAACGGAGCCTGCTGTAAAACACTAAGAACAAGATTTAGGCTCTAAGGCAGAGCCCAAGATCTATACACAGGTCTGATCCTAATCAGAGCCTTAACAAAGGACTGCACATCCAGAAGCTCATCCAATCTCTTGTGCAGTAACACTGACAGGGCTGATATCTGTCCCTTCATGGAACTAGCAGATAGACCCTTCTCCAGTCCATCCTGGAGAAAAGATAACATTTTGGCAACCTTAACCTTATGCCAGGAAAGCCCATGCTCTTCACACAAGTACAAATAAGTCCTCCACACTTTATGGTAGATACAACAAGTAACTGGCTTACAAGCTTGAATCAGACTGTCTATAACAATCTCAAAAACCCTCTCTTGGCTAAGACTAAGCATTCAATCTCCACTCAGTCAGCCTTAGAGAATCTAGATTTTGATGAACAAAAGGACCCTGTATCAGCAGATCTCTGCGACAAGGTAACCTCCACTGAGGAAATGAGGACATCCCCACCAGATCCGCAATCCACGTCTTTGCGGCCACGATGGAGCAATCAGAATCACTGATGCTCGCTCCTGCTTGATGCGAGTCACCACACGAGGGAGAAGCGGTAATGGAGGAAAAAGATATACGAGTCTGAACCTCCATGATACTGCTAGGGCATCTATCAATTCCGCCTGAGGATCCCTCAACCTCGATCCGTACCTGGATAACTTGGTATTAAGGCAAGATGTCATGAGATCTATCTCCCTACATCTGTGAGTCTCCACCCATTCTGGTATCTGAGATACTTCTCTCATTGCCAAGGGACTTCTCATTCCCCCCTGATGGTTGATGTAGGCAACCAAGGTTATTTTGTCTGATTGCAATCTTATAAACTGGAACGAACCAAGAAGGTGCCAAGCTTTCAAGGCATTGAACATTGTCCAGAGTTCCAAAATACTGATCGGAAGGGAGGACGACACCTGAGTCCACAGACCTTGTGCCTTCTTGGCACCCCAAACGGCTCCCCATCCAGAAAGGCATGCGTCCGTAGTCACAATCTCCCAGAACGGTCTCAAGAAGCATGTGCTTTGGGACATATGATCTGGACAGGGCGACCAAGAGAGCGAGTCTCTTGACAGGTTGTCCAGCATGATCTGTTGAGACAGATCTGAATGGTAACTGTTCCATTGTCTAAGCATGCATAGTTGTAAGGGTCTGAGATGGAATCTGGCAAAAGGAATGATGTCCATACAGGACACCATGAGTCCAATCACCTCCATACACTGAGCCACTGAGGGTATCAAGGAGGTCTGGAGGGCAAGACATGCAGAAGTTAGCTTGCAACGTCTCATGAATATGGAGTCTATTACTGTCCCCAGGAAGTTCACCCTTGTATTTGGAGTACAAAAACGTTTCCAAGTTTATCTTCCATCCATGTGATTGAAAAAGACTGAGAAAGGACTCTGAATGTTCTTCCGCTAGACGAAAAGATGGTGCCTGTACCAAGATATCGTTAAGGTAAAGCGCTACTGCAATACCTTTGAGCAATAGCTAGTCCAAATGGAAGAACTATGACCTGAAAGTGCTGGTCCAGAAAGGCAAACCTCAGGAACTGAAAATGTTCCCTTTGTATCAGGACCTGAAGGTAAGCATCCTTCAGGTCTATTGTGGTCATAAACTGTCCTTCCTGAATCAGAGGAAGGATTGACCATATTGTCTCCATCTTGAAAGAACGAACACACAGAAACTTGTTTAAGCACTTTAGATCCAGAATTGGATGAAAAGTTGCCTCCTCCTTTGGAACTACAAAAAGGTTTGAATAAAACCCCAAACCTCTTTCTCCTGTAGGTACCGGGACAATTACTCCTAGAGAGGAGCAATCCTGTATGCAACCTAAGAAGGCAGCCCTCTTTTCTGTTCTTGTAGACAGACTGGAGAGAAGGAATCTGCCGTTGGGTGGATGAGACTTGAATCCTATCCTTTATCCAAGAGATACAACCTCCAGGACCCAAGGATGCTGTACATCCTGCAAATAAGCATCTGAAAAAAGAAACAGACAGTCTTCCCCCTACTCTATCCGATCCCAGATCGAGGCTGCCCCAACATGCCGATTTGTTCTTGGCGGGCTTCTTAGTCTGTTTGGACTTATTCCAGGACTGAGCCGGCTTCCAAGTACTCTTGGGATAGCCCGGACTTGGAGTGAAATTTCTTTTGTTGTGATTTGTCAGAACGAAAGGAACAAAAATTAGACAATTGCCGTTCCTTAGGCCTCTTTTTCTTATCTTGCGGTAGGAAGGCACCGTTCCCTCCGGTAACCATAGAAATAATGGAGTCCAGCACTGGACCAAATAAAATCTTCCCCTTGTACTGAAGAGAAAGGAGTCTGGATTTAGAAGTCATATCCGCAAGACTTCAACCAGAGAGCCCGGCGGGCTAGGACCGCAAAGCCTGAAGCCTTTGCATTTATGCAAATAGTCTGCATATTTGCGTCACAGATGAAGAAGTTAGCAATTCCTCCTGAATATCCTTGAGAGGAGTCTCCACCTCAAGGAGCTCTGACAGAGTGACGCACCAGTAGGTAGTTGCTCCAGCAACTACGGCTACAGCCGGTTGAAATAAAAACCCTGTATGTTGAAACATCTTCCTCAAAAAGGTTTTCATTTTCTTATCCATAGGCTTTCTATAAGAAGAACTATCCTCCAGAGGGATAGTAGTACGCTTAGTCAACATAGAAATAGCACCATCCACCTTAGGGATGGAACCCCACAAGTCTAATTGAGAGTCAGGGACCGGGAATCATTTTTTAAAAGTAGACAATTGGGAAAAAGAAGTTCCTATTCTTTCCCATTTGTTACTAATAATGTTTGCCATATTAACTGGCACAGGAAAAGTCAGAGGGAACATCCTGTCTTCAGAAACCTGGTCTAAATTAGGGATCTTAAGAGTTTTCAGAGGCTACACTCCCCGAGGAACCTAACATAGGCAGCACCACCTTTAATAAAAAACACAGATGCTCAATTTTAAATCTAACGGAGGGTTCCCCTGCAGAAGTAGGTTTAGAAACTGAAGTCTCTGACTCAGAAAGTTCACCCTCTGAAGCTACAGAGGTTAACTGATCCTCGGATAGCTGGGGCATAGTAGCTAAATCCGACAAATATTTAGAATACTCTAAGTCAGGAGATCTATGTTTAACCTTTCTCTTGTGTTTGTTAGAGCGAGGAAAGGCACTCAGGGCCACAGACACCGCCGATTGTAACTGCGCGGTAAAGTCCACAGGAAAAAAGCCCCCTCCAGATGGAGGATTAGATGAGCCGCAGGGAACTGCATGTGAAGCGGATAGTGTAGAAAGGGTAATAATCTCTCTGGACCCAGATTCCTGAGAGGTAGACATCTCAGAGGGGCTTTGAGTATCAGCAGGCTTGTTTCCCTTCTTAGACTTTAGAACAGTGCTTAGGCAAATGGAACAAAATTGATCAGGCGGGCAAACCACTGCCTCCTCACAATATAAACAGGAATTATTATTCAGTACAGAAGGAGCAGAATCTTCTAATGTAATATCAGAGTCCTCCATAGCTAGGATATATTCACAGAAGGACAGACAAAAAGTAAACACTTTGCTAAAAAAAGGCACCTTTATAATCCCAAAGGCTGGGGCACTCACCACCTCCTAGACCCAGACAGCTAACAGAGAAAATGCTCTCCTTAGGAGCGATGTTCGCAGCAATATCATAGAAAAAACAAAGAGACCGCAACCGTTCACGTAGTGCGTAGGAAAAGAGATATGAAAAAGGTGCCAAGCTATTATGAGCTGCGCAACACAAAAAAATGAAAGTGAAACCTGTTTGTTCCAAGCCAAAAGCACACAGTCTATGAGCCCAAAAAACTCTCACATAAAAGCAGTTATAAATAATCTCCCTGAAGGAGATACTAACCCTTGACCCTATTGAGGCATAAAGAAGCCACAATGTGACCTGTAATACCAAAGAGCATATATAAAATGACCTTCCCTCCAGGATCCATGCTGTGGAACAGGCACAGCCTTTCAAGTGTGACAGTCTTGCAGCGACGCCTCTGACATGGACTTGAGTGTGTAACAGCAAGCAGTGAAACTCATTAACACTGATTGCCCGCGATCTGTTAGGCAGCAGTCTGGATGGGTTTGCAGAAAAACTTTCTCTGCATCTCCAGACTCTAACTTTCTTCAATACTCTGACTGAGAGGTTGAAATTATTACTTAACATTCCAGTCCTTTCTTGAAGGACTATCCAAATCCTCTGACACTTCTCTGCCACCTCCTATAGTGACAAAAGGCAAAAAATGACTGGGGGAGAGTGGGAGGGATATTTAAGCCTTTGGCTGGGGTGTCTTTGCCTCCTCCTGGTGGCCAGGTGTTTTATTTCCCAACAGTAAGGAATGAAGTTGTGGACTCTCCCTGCCTTATGGGAAGAAACAACTATTAAAATAGGTAAAATATCCACTAATATCACCTCCAAAAGAAGCCATCGATAGGGATATACCAGTGAGGGCGACCATTTTAAGTGGTGCACAAATATTGACAGTCTCATGGCTCTCTTTATGCTGGTGCTTTGTCACTATAAATAGTTGATTGGATAGGAACTTGACATTCGTTTTGGTTTTATCAATGTAATTCAATAAGAAGAAAAGAATAAATGACCTAGAAATATATAACTTAAGCTACTTACCTCTAGGAAATTGACAGTTCCATAATTAATTATTCTTCCTCTAAGCAAACACAGTAAATTGAGAAGTTCATCACTAAATTTATTTTTCATGCAACAAAGAACAATCCAGTTATACATTCATTGGATTTACTGGAAACCCTTTCACAGGAAAGTAAAAATTGTCATAAATGCTTTAAATATTGCAATTCATTTGTATATCTAACTGTGCCTTACAAAACGCGTCACTGAAACATATTTATTATTATGTTTGTATTCCAAATTAGATATTGTCTTATTTAAATTAAAAAAAAAGCTGGATAAGCATGACTAATTAGGCTATCCTTTTGTATATAATTACTTAGGTTAATTAGCACAACAGTTTATGGTTTTTATTCAGAATGTGCTACCTTGTTATTGAACTATGCGCTAGTAATTTTAGAGTTTAAGATCATTTACAGTAAGCAGTAAAAACTGCAGTATTTCAAATATAAAATCTTGCAGCAACTAAATCCATAAATTATAGCAATATTAAAATGTTCACAATATATTTTTCCGCTTGGATTAAATTTGAAAAACCTGACATTTTGAAATACTGTACATTTAACAGTGACCAAGATTTAAAATGTAATACTTCCAGTGATGACAATTTCTCTGGACAAAAAAGATCTGGAGTTCAAAGATTATAGTCCAACTCATACAGACCAGACATATTCATTAACTTTGATAACCAAGTTGAGCAAGTTGGAGGAATCAGAATAGTTTTCACTTGTCATAATTCACATTCTGTATCACTCAGTAAGTAACATTACTATTAGAGGGAAATATGTGCCACACTGACCCAGGTAATAACTATGGCATCTATAAAAGCTTATATAAAGATCTCATCCTGACACGTCTTTACTTAGAAATGTGTTTGAGATGTCATTAGATCCACTCCTGGATTTCCTATTGTTTTCATTATGCTTAAAAAAACTCCTTCCATGGCCACTAACATCAAGCTGATGGCAACTGAGGAAGTATACTTCACAATTTTTTGTTAAAACATGTTTAGCAGAAATTTCCTGAATAATTTATTTTACTACTGATTAAATGAATACTAAACACACATTTTTTCTTTCATGATTCAGATAGAACAAGAAATTTTAAGCAACTTTCTAATTTACTCCTAATATCACATTTTCTTTGTTCTCTTGCTATCTATATTTGAAAAAGCAAAAATCTAAGCTAAGGAGCCAATTTTTGGTTTAGAACCCTGGATAGCGCTTGCTGATTGGTGTAAAAAAATGGAATGAATCCTAAACTTACATTCTTTCTTTTCAAATAAAAATAGCAAGAGAACAAAGACAAAATAATAATATGAGTAAATTAGAAAGTTGCTTGCTCTATCTGAATCAAGAAAGAAAAAAAGTGGGTTTAGTATCTCTTTTACAGCTCAAATTCTAGGATTAGTTTGGATAGGAAAATCTACAGTTATCAGTCATTATATAAGAAATACTACTCTCACCTTACTGGTGTCTGAATTTACTACCTTTCATTATGAAGGTTAAAAGGGGCAGTCTACTCCAGAATTTTTATTGTTTAAAAAGATAGATAATCCCTTTATTACCCATTCCCCAGTTTTGCATAACCAACACAGTTATATTAATATACTTGTTACCTCTGTTATTACCTTAACTAAACCTCTGTAGTCTGCCCCCTTATTTCAGTTCTTTTGACAGATATGCATTTTAGCCAACCATTGTTGTCTCACAGATAACTCCACGGGATAGAGTACAAGCATATCTTTATGGCAAACATAAACTAGCACTGTATAGCTGTGAAAAATTGTGAAAATCCACTGAGATAAGAGGATGTCTTCAAGGGCTTAGAAATTAGCATATGAGCCCACTTAGGTTTAGCTTTCAACAAGGAATACCAAGTGAACAAAGCAGATTTGATGATAAAAGTAAATTGGATAGTTGTTTAAATATTGCATTCCCTATCTGAAATATGAAAGTTTAATTGGGACTAGACTGTCCCTTTAAGAGTTCATTTTTGATCATCCAAATGTGTTGAAAGTTACAATTATTAGTGTCCATGGAATTCCCTTTATTAATTTTTTTTTTAGTAAACTGTAACTGCTTTAGATATGAATATTTCAGTCATATCTTTTAATGACTGGTAGGATTATACACTATAATGGTCAAGACTGCAGGGCTGGCTTAACCATGGGACCAAGTGGGTCCAATGAACCAAGTCAGCACTTAACAGGGAGCAGCACTTCAGCGACGGACTGTCTTTGTGGTGGGAAGTCACAGGCTTGCAGCAGCATGCAGAGCGAGTCAGGAGCGCATTCAATGTGTGAAAAGAACAGCACTTCCCTAGATTCCTTCCCACTTGTACAATGGTGGATATGCAATGGCTGCCTGCAGGCGGATAGTCTTGGTAAGAAGGGCAGCCAGGCTAGTGGGTTGATATACTAATAATTAATATTACTATGGGGGGGCTCATTTAATTCTCAGACCAAGGCAGCACAATAACTTGCCTAAGACCCAGGACATAACCATGAAATATCCATAGGTAAACATTGGCAGCACAGTAGGTCATATTGAAGAACTTAATTACTTTAAATGTGGCACTGCCCTAGGTTACCACAAGTCAGTTTGTAACATGTCTGCCCTACTAGATCTTCACTAGTCAACTGTGCTATTACTGTGAAGTGGAAGAGTGTCAGCTACAATCAAGCACTGAAGTGGTAGACCATGCAAACTTACAGTGTGGCACTGCTGAGTGTGTAGAGTGTATACATTTCCTACCATCTGTTGCATCACTCACGACAGAGTTCCAAAATGCCTCTGGAAGCAACATCAGCACAAGAACTGTGTGTACGGAGCTTCATGAAATCTCTATAGCTATAGCTGAGCAACTGTATGCAAGCCTCACATCAACAAGCACAATGTCAAGCACAGGCTGGAGTGGTGTAAAGCACGTCACCACTGGACTCTGGAGCAGTGAAAAAATGTTATCTGGAGTGATGAATCACACCTCACTATCTGGAAGTCTGGTGAAAGAATGTGGGTGTGGCAGGAGAAAGCTACCTAACAGAATGCACAGTGTCTACTGTAAAGATTGTCGGAGGAGAGATAATGGTCTGTGGCTACTTTTCAGAGTTTAGGCTAGGCTCCTTTGTACCAGTAAAGAGTCATTTTAATGCTATAGGATACAAATTTTATTTTAAATAATTGGAAGCTTCCAACATCAAGGGCAAAACTTTAGGGAAGGCTATTTCCTGTTTCAGCATGACTGTGCCCATATGCACAAAGTGAAGTACACTGAGGCATGGTTTGACAAGTTTGGTGTTAAGGAACTCGAATGGCCTGCACAGAGCCCTGACCTTAACCCTATTAAACACCTTGGGATAAATTAGAATGCCAATTGTGAGCCAGATCTTCTCATCCAACATCAGTGCCAGACATCACCTTCTTTTGGTTGAATGAGCATAAATTCCCACAGATGGTTTGGGAATGGGATGTCTAACAAGCTCATAAAGGTTTGATGGTAAGGTGTCCACATTATTACTATCTGAAATAGTAAGAACATTTAAATGTAATTTAAAGTTCATTACATGATGTGGTTAAAGGGATAGGAAAGTCAAAGTTAAACTTGCATGATTCAGATAGAGCATATAATTTTAAGATACTTTCAAATTAACTTAAATTTTCAAATGTACTTTGTTGTCTTTGTATCCCTTGTTGAAAAAGAATGTGCAAATATCCTACACTAGTGGGAGCTAGCTGCTCATTGGTGCCTGTACACATTTGTCTCTTGTGATTGGCTTACTAGATGTGTTCAGCTAGCTGCCAGTAGTGCAATGTTGTTCCTTCAGCAAAGGATAAAAACATAATTTATGCTTACCTGATAAATTTATTTCTCTTGTAGTGTATCCAGTCCACAGATCATCCATTACTTGTGGGATATTCTCCTTCCCAACAGGAAGTTGCAAGAGGATCACCCACAGCAGAGCTGCTATATAGCTCCTCCCCTCACTGCCATATCCAGTCATTCGACTGAAACAAGCCGAGAAAGGAGAAACCATAGGGTGCAGTGGTGACTGAAGTTTAATTAAATTTAGACCTGCATTAAAAGGACAGGGCGGGCCATGGACTGGATACACTACAAGAGAAATAAATTTATCAGGTAAGCATAAATTATGTTTTCTCTTGTTAAGTGTATCCAGTCCACGGATCATCCATTACTTGTGGGATACCAATACCAAAGCTAAAGTACACGGATGATGGGAGGGACAAGGCAGGAACTTAAGCGGAAGGAACCACTGCCTGTAGAACCTTTCTCCCAAAAACAGCCTCCGAAGAAGCAAAAGTATCAAATTTGGAAAATTTGGAAAAAGTATGAAGCGAAGACCAAGTCGCAGCCTTGCAAATCTGTTCAACAGAGGCCTCATTTTTAAAGGCCCAGGTGGAAGCCACAGCTCTAGTGGAATGAGCTGTAATCCTTTCAGGAGGCTGCTGTCCAGCAGTCTCATAGGCTAAACGGATTATACTCCGAAGCCAAAAAGAAAGAGAGGTTGCCGAGGCCTTTTGACCTCTCCTAAAAAACTTCAAGGCACGGACTACGTCTAGATTATGCAAAAGACGTTCCTTCTTTGAAGAAGGATTAGGACATAATGATGGAACAACAATCTCTTGATTGATATTCTTGTTAGAAACCACCTTAGGTAAAAACCCAGGTTTTGTACGCAGAACAACTTTATCTGAATGAAAAATCAGATAAGGAGAATCACAATGTAAGGCAGATAACTCCGAGACTCTTCGAGCCGAGGAAATAGCCATCAAAAAAAGAACTTTTCATGAAAGAAGTTTGATATCAATAGAATGAAGGGGTTCAAACAGAACCCCTTGAAGAACTTTAAGAACCAAGTTTAAGCTCCATGGAGGAGCAACAGGTTTAAACACAGGCTTAATTCTAACTAAAGCCTGACAAAATGCCTGAACGTCTGGAACTTCTGCCAGACGCTTGTGTAAAAGGACAGAGCAGAAATCTGTCCCTTTAAAGAACTAGCTGATAATCCTTTGATCAAACCCTCTTGGAAGAAGGACAATATCCTAGGAATCCTAACCCTACTCCATGAGTAATTCTTGGATTCACACCAATGAAGATATTTACGCCATATCTTGTGGTAAATTTTCCTGGTGACAGGCTTTCGTGCCTGTATTAAGGTATCAATTACTGACTCGGAGAAGCCACGCTTTGATAGGATCAAGCGTTCAATCTCCATGCAGTCAGTCTCAGAGAAAGTAGATTTGGATGATTGAAAGGATCTTGTATTAGAAGGTCTTGTCTCAGAGGCAGAGTCCATGGTGGAAAGGATGACATGTCCACTAGGTCTGCATACCAGGTCCTGCGTGGACACGCAGGTGCTATCAATATCACCGATGCTCTCTCCCGTTTGATTTTGGCAATCAGACGAGGGAGCAGAGGAAACAGTGGAAACACATAAGCCAGGTTGAAGAACCAAGGCGCTGCTAGAGCATCTATCAGTGCCGCTTCTGGGTCCCTGGACCTGGATCCGTAACAAGGAAGCTTGGCGTTCTGGTGAGATGCCATGAGATCCAATTCTGGTTTGCCCCAACGGAGAACCAATTGAGCAAACACCTCCGGATGGAGTTCCCACTCCCCCGGATGAAAAGTCTGACGACTTAGAAAATCCGCCTCCCAGTTCTCTTCACCTGGGATATGGATCGCTGACAGGTGGCAAGAGTGAGTCTCTGCCCAGCGAATTATCTTGGAGACTTCTGACATCGCTAGGGAACTCCTGGTTCCCCCTTGATGGTTGATGTAAGCCACAGTCGTGATGTTGTCTGACTGAAATCTGATGAACCTCAGTGTTGCTAACTGAGGCCAAGCCAGAAGAGCATTGAATATTGCTCTTAACTCCAGAATATTTATTGGGAGGAGTTTCTCCTCCCGAGTCCATGAACCCTGAGCCTTCAGGGAGTTCCAGACTGCACCCCAGCCTAGAAGGCTGGCATCTGTTGTTACAATTGTCCAATCTGGTCTGCGAAAGGTCATACCCTTGGACAGATGGACCCGAGATAACCACCAGAGAAGAGAATCTCTGGTTTCCTGATCCAGATTTAGTAGAGGGGACAAATCTGTGTAATCCCCATTCCACTGACTGAGCATGCATAATTGCAGCGGTCTGAGATGCAGGCGCGCAAATGGCACTATTGTCCATCGCCGCTACTATTAAGCCGATTACTTCCATGCACTGAGCCACCGTGGGGCGCGGAATGGAGTGAAGAACACGGCAAACATTTAGAAGTTTTGATAACCTGGACTCCGTCAGGTAAATTTTCATTTCTATAGAATCTATTAGAGTCCCTAGGAAGGAAACCCTTGTGAGAGGAGATAGAGAACTATTTTCTTCGTTCACTTTCCACCCATGCGACCTCAGGAATGCCAGAACTATCTCTGTATGAGATTTGGCAATTTGAAAGCTTGACGCCTGTATCAGGATGTCGTCTAGGTAAGGAGCCACCGCTATGCCTCGTGGCCTTAGGACCGCCAGAAGTGAGCCCAGAACCTTTGTAAAAATTCTTGGGGCTGTAGCCAACCCGATTGGAAGAGCTACAAATTGGTAAAGCCCGTCTAGAAAGGCAAACCTCAGGAACCGATGATGATTCTTGTGAATTGGAATGTGAAGGTAGGCATCCTTTAAGTCCACTGTGGTCATGTACTGACCCTCTTGGATCATGGGTAAAATGGTTTGAATAGTTTCCATCTTGAATGACGGAACCAAAATTGGTCTGAAGGTTCCCTCTTTTTTGGGAACCACAAACAGATTTGAATAAAACCCCTGTCCTTGTTCCGTCCGCGATACTGGATGGATCACTCCCATTACAAGGAGGTCTTGTACGCAGCTTAGGAATGCCTCTTTCTTTATCTGGTTTGCAGATAATCTTCAAAGGTGAAATCTCCCTTGTGGAGGATAAGCTTTGAAGTCGAGAAGATATCCCTGAGATATGATCTCCAACGCCCAGGGATCCTGAACATCTCTTGCCCACGCCTGGGCGAAGAGAGAGAGTCTGCCCACTACTAGATCCGTTGCCGGATAGGGGGCCGTTCCTTCATGCTGTCTTGGAGGCAGCAGCAGGCTTTCTGGCCTGCTTGCCCTTGTACCAGGACTGGTTAGATTTCCAGGCCTGCTTGGATTGAGCAAAAGTTCCCTCTTGTTTTGAAGCAGAGGAAGTTGATGCTGCACCTGCCTTGAAATTTCGAAAGGCACGAAAATTAGACTGTTTGGCCCTTGCTTTGGCCCTGTCCTGAGGAAGGGTATGACCCTTACCTCCAGTAATGTCAGCAATAATTTCTTTCAAACCAGGCCCGAATAAGGTCTGCCCCTTGAAAGGAATGTTGAGTAATTTAGACTTTGAAGTCACATCAGCTGAACAGGATTTGAGCCATAACGCCCTACGCGCCTGGATGGCGTTAGTAAAGTCAAATGAACAATGGCATCAGAAACAAATGAGTTAGCTAGCTTAAGAGTTCTAAGCTTGTCAATAATTTCAGTCAATGGAGCTGTATGGATGGCCTCTTCCAGGGCCTCAAACCAGAACGCTGCCGCAGCAGTGACAGGAATGAATGCATGCAAGGGGCTGTAAAATAAAACCTTGTTGAATAAACATTTTCTTAAGGTAACCCTCTAATTTTTTAAATTGGATCTGAAAAAGCACAACTATACTCCACCGGGATAGTGGTACGCTTTGCTAAAGTAGAAACTGCTCCCTCCACCTTAGGGACTGTCTGCCATAAGTCCTGTGTAGTGGCATCTATTGGAAACATTTTTCTAAATATAGGAGGTGGGGAAAAGAGCACACCGGGTCTATCCCACTCCTTACTAATAATTTCTGTAAGCCTTTTAGGTATTGGAAAAACATCAGTACTCACCGGCACTGCATAGTATTTATCCAGCCTACACAATTTCTCTGGTACTGCAATTGTGTCAAAGTCATTCAGAGCAGCTAACACCTCCCCAAGCAATACACGGAGGTTCTCAAGCTTAAATTTAAAATTAGAAATCCCTGAATCACGTCTCCCTGATTCAGAGATGTCACCCACAGACTGAAGCTCTCCGTCCTCAGTTTCTGCATATTGTGACGCAGTATCAGACATGGCTCTTACAGCATCTACGCGATCTGTATCTCGTCTAACCCCAGAGCTATCGCGCTTACCTCTCAATTCAGGCAATCTGGATAATACCTCTGACAGGGTATTATTCATGATTGCAGCCATGTCCTGCAAAGTAATCGCTATGGGCGTCCCTGATGTACTTGGCGCCATATTAGCGTGCGTCCCTTGAGCGGGAGGCGAAGGGTCCGACACGTGGGGAGAGTTAGTCGGCATAACTTCCCCCTCGACATACCCCTCTGGTGAAAATTCTTTTATAGATAAAGACTGATCTTTACTGTTTAAGGTGAAATCAATACATTTAGTACACATTCTCCTATGGGGCTCCACCATGGCTTTTAAACATAATGAACAAGTATCCTCTGTTTCAGACATGTTTGTACAGACTAGCAAGCTTGGAAAACACTTTAAAGCAAGTTAACAAGCAATATAAAAAATGTTACTGTGCCTTTAAGAGAAACAAATTTTGACAAAATTTGAAATAACAGTGAAAAAAGGCAGTTACACTAACGAAATTTTTACAGTGTATGTAACAAGTCAGCAGAGCATTGCACCCACTTGCAAATGGATGATTAACCCCTTAATACCAAAAACGGAATAATAAATGACAAAAACGTTTTTAAAACAGTCACAACAACTGCCACAGTCTACTGTGGTTGTTACCCTCCTCAAACACGACTTTTGAAGCCTTTTGAGCCCTTCAGAGATGTCCTGTATCATGCAGAAGGAAGCTGAGTGTCTCAGTCTGTAATTCTAGCTGTGCAGAAAAGCGCTAAAATAGGCCCCTCCCACTCATATTACAACAGTGGAAAGTCTCAGGAAACTGTTTCTATGACTGGATATGGCAGTGAGGGGAGGAGCTATATAGCAGCTCTGCTGTGGGTGATCCTCTTGCAACTTCCTGTTGGGAAGGAGAATATCCCACAAGTAATGGATGATCCGTGGACTGGATACACTTAACAAGATAAAAGATAATAAAGCAAATTTGATAACAGAAGTAAATTGAAAAAGAAAATGTATGCTTACCTGATAAATGTATTTCTTTTTTGACAAGATGAGTCCACGGATCATCTTAATTACTAATGGGATATTCACCTCCTGGTCAGCAGGAGGCGGCAAAGAGCACCACAGCAGAACTGTATAAAATAGCTCCTCCCTTCCCTCCCACTCCAGTCATTCGACCGAAGTTAGGAATAGAAAGGAAAAGCCAAGGTGCAGAGGTGTCTGAAGTTTACAATAACCCTTAACCTGTCTATAAGAACAGGGCGGGCTGTGGACTCATTGTGTCAAAAAAGAAATACATTTATCAGGTAAGCATAAATTTTCTTTTCTTTTTTAAAGACAGGAGTCCACGGATCATCTTAATTACTAATGGAATTCAATACCCAAGCTAGAGTACACAGAAGATATGGGAGGGACAAGACAGGGAACCTAAACGGAAGGCACCACTGCTTGAAGAACCTTTCTCCCAAAAACAGCCTCAGCCGAGGCAAAAATGTCAAATTTGTCAGATACAACCTGTCTAAAGAAACAGGGCGGGCCGTGGACTCATCGTGTCAAAAAATAAATAAATTTATCAGGTAAGCATACATTTTCTTTTCCTTTTTAAGACACGATGAGTCCACGGATCATCTTAATTACTAATGGGATTCAATACCCAAGCTAGAGTACACAGATGATACGGGAGGGACAAGACAGGGAACCTAAACGGAAGGCACCACTGCTTAAAGAACCTTTCTTCCAAAAGCGGCCTCAGCCGAGGCAAAAGTGTCAAACTTGTAAAACTTAGAAATAGTGTAAAAGAGAGGACCAAGTTGCAGCCTTACAAATATGCTCCACAAAAAGCTTCATTTAAGAACGTCCATGAGGAAGCAACAGCCCTCATGGAATGAGCCATAACTCTCTCTGGAGGCTGCTGTCCAGCAGTCTCATATGCAAAATGTAAGATACTCTTCAGCCAAAAAGAAAGAGAAGTAGCCATAAAGCTTTCTGTCCCTTGCGTTTTCCTGAGAAAACCACAAACAAGGAAGACTGATGACAGTCCTTAGTCACCTGCAGGTAAAACTGAAAAGCACGGACCACGTCCAAATTTAACAGAAGTCCTTCCTTCTGAGAAAAAGGATTAGGACACAAGAAAAGAACAACAATCTCCTGATTAATGTTCCGATCAGAGACAACCTTAGGAAGAAATCCTAATTTAGAACGTAAAACTACCTTATCTGAATGGAAATAAGATAAGGAGACTCATACTGAAATGCAGAGAGCTCTGACACTCTCCGAGCAGAGGAAATAGCAATGAGAAATAAAACTTTTCAAGATAACAACACAATATCTAAAGGAAAGAATAGGCTCAAAAGGAGCCCCTTGAAGAACTCTGAAAACTAAATTCAGACTCCATGGAGGAGTAACTGGTGTGAACACCAGCCTGATCCTGACCAAGGCCTGACAAAAAGATTGTACATCTGGGACATCTACCAGACGTTTGTGAAACAAAATAGAGAAAGACAGAGTTTTTACCCGTTAGGGAACTTGACGATAAACCTTCCTCCAAACCCTCTTGGAGAAAAGACAAAATGCTAGGAATCCTATCTACTCCATGAGTAGCCCATGGATTCACACCAATAGAAATATCTATGCCATATCTTATGAAAAAAAATTCTAGTGACAGGTTTACGAGCCTGAAACATGGTCTTCAATGAAGAAAAAAAAAACCCGCTTGGATAAATTAAGCGTCCAATCTCCAAGGAGTCTTCAGAGATACTAGATTTGTGAGGAGGGGCCCTTGAATTAGAAGGTCCTTCCTTACGGAAGTCTCCAAGGTGGCAAAGATGACATGGCCACCAGACCTGCATACCAAACCCTGCGAGGCTAAGCCGGTGCTATGAGGATCACCAATGCCCTCTCCTGCGTGATCCAAGCAAGAAAAGTAAACGGGGAAAAAGCTGGAGAACTGTACCGGATGAAGTTCCCACTCCCCCAGATGAAGGACTGCCTGCTCAGGAAATCCGTCTCCCAGTTGTCCACCCCTGGGATGTGGATCGCCAACAGGCAGCAAGAATGGACCTCCGCCCACTGAAGTATTTTGGAGACCTCTGTCATCGCTAAGGAACTCCTCGTTCCTTCTTGATGATTGATGTAAACCACTGACGTAATTTGTCTGACTGGAACCTGATAAACTGGACCGAAGCAAACTGAGGCCAGGCCAGGAGAACATTGTAGATCGCTCTCAGCTCCAGAAAAGGAAGAACAGACTCTGGCAGAGTCCAAACCCCGAGCCCTTAAGGAGCCCCAGACCCCACCCTAGAAGGCTGGCGTCTGTTATCACAATCACCCAAGGTGGTCTGCGAAAGCAGGTTCCCTGAGAGAAATGATCCAGAGACAACCATCATTGAAGAGAATCCCTTGTCTCCTGTTCTAAAAGCATTCGAGGAGACAAATCTGAATAAATCCAATCCAATGCCTGAGCAAGCTCAACTGCAGAGGTCTGAGATGGAACCAAATAACGGGATGATGTCCTGCCGTTCACCATCAGTTCGATTAACTCCATGCACTGAGCCACTTGATGGCTGAGGAGAGGACTGAAGAGCTAGACAAGTATTGAAGATCTTTGACTTCCTGACTTCTGTCAGAAAAATCTTCAGTGATAGAGAACCTAATATGGTTCCCATAAAAGTTACCATTGTACTCGGGACTAAAGAACCCTTTCCCAAATTTATCATCCATCCGAGATCACAGGAAGGATAACAACATTTCCGTGTGGGATCTTGCTTAGTGAAAAAATGGTGCCTGGAATAGGATGTTGTCCAGATAGGGTGCCACTGCAATACCTCACAACCGAAGCACCTCCAATAGGGAACCCAGAACCTTAGAGAAAAATCTGGGAGCTATGGCAAGACCGAAGGGCAGAACCATGAATTGGAAGTCTTTGTCTAGAAAGGCAAACCCTAGAAACTTGTGATGGATCCCTATGAATGGGAACATGCAAGTACGCATCCATCAAAACCACAGTTGTCATAAATTGTGGACTAAAAGGAGAATGAAACAAATAGTTCCCATCTTGAAGGACCTCATTTGTTTAGAGTCTTAAAAACTAAAATAGGCCTGGAGATTCCCTCCTTGATTGGGAACCACAAACATAATGGAATAAAATCCCAGATCCCGTTCCTGAATCATAACAGGAACTATCACTCCCAGGTCGGAGAGGTCTCTTACACAGAGGAAGAACACCTCTCTTTTTGTCTGGTCTACAGATAATCTTGAAAGCAGAAACCTGCCTCTGGGAGGAAAACCTTTGAACTCTAACCTGCATCCCTGGGATTTATTTTCATTGCCCAGGGAACCTGAACATCTCAAACCCAAGCCTGAGCCAAGACGAAAAGTCTGCCCCCTACCAGATCCGGTCCCGGATCGGGGGTATGTCCTTCATGCTGTCTTCGATTCAACAGTAGGCCATTTTTTTTTTTTTATTATTGAAATTCTTTAAATTTCAAACGAGATTACTTTCGTCAAGTTAGGTCCCAACAAAGTCTTCCCCTCGTAAAGAAACGCTAAAAGCTTAGACTTAAAGCGTACATCCATAGAACAAGGCTCTAACCACAAGGCCCTATGAGTAGGAACCAAGAAAACTATGTTCCCAGTTTGATAACTTGAAGGGAAAAATATGAAAGAAAGAATTAGAAAATTTTAAAGCTTTTCATCCGATCCTGGATTTTATCCAGGGGAGTTCCTAACTTAGTAGTATCAGACAACGCATCAAACCAATATATTATGTCACACTAGTGACGGTAGCAAAGTACACAGCTGGTTGCCATTGTAAGCCCTGGTGTACATTCTTTCTCTAATTTTTGTCCATAGGACCTTTGAAAACCCCCACTATCCTCTAAGGGTATAGTAGTTCTCTTAGCTAAGCTGGAAACTATTCGTTCCACCCTAGGGAATGATTGCCCAGCCTCCATAGCTGAGTCGGCTATGGGAAACGTCTCTTTAAATATAGGGAATGCGGTTAATAGCTGCAGCTGGTTTCAAACTGCAAACCTTGCGCTAGCTAGACAGCTAAGCTAACCATCAGGCTACTACAGCTGGTTGTTTCCATTCCTTATAACTTGCTGGACGCACTAGGATCGATTACACCGGTAATGTTGGGGTCGCCCAGGGTAGCTAAAACCTCCTAAAGTAACAAAGTGAGGTGTTCAAGTTAAAAACTGAAAGAAAAAACAACTTCAGGATCAAATAAAATAATGTTCCATCTGAGTTTGAGAATTCTCTCTCAGATAATCCCGAAGTATCTTCCTCTTTCAGGTAACAGGGAAGAACCATTCGGAATAGTAACTACTGAATCAATTAATTTTCTATTCTAAGTGATTGAAAGTTGTGACGCCCGGCTACCCCGACTGGGTAGCTCTGCCAAAAGGGGTCCTGATTCCTCCCTGCCGACTGCAGCTATTTAGCTGGCAAGTGACCACAGCCTGTAGGCACCCCTGATGCCTGACAGCACCAGTACTCAGGGTCCCACCCTGACCAGCTACCAGACAAGGTAGCTCTGCCAGAGTGTCCTTCCTCTGCCTGGAACAGGCTGCTATGTAGACCAGGAAGTGTGATTTTAGCTGGGGCCAACCCAAATAACTAGACAGACTAGCCTTCAGGTTAGACAGGAACTGATTTTATTGTAAAACATACACTCCTTTTATACACAGAGCTCATCTTGATAACACAAAGGACAATACCACAATTTTCCCACCATTCCCGCCCCTCCAGACTGACCAGCACCTCCATAGGAGCCACAGTACCACATAATATCAATACTTAGGGGTGGCGGTTTCGGGATGATCCACTTCCAGGGTGTCATTTTAAAGCTCTCAGTCCCCAGACTTCACAGTCCAAAAATCAGCATGATTCGTTACTGGGGACCGGAGTTACAGTCTGTTGAAGTTATGGGGTTAGGGGTGTCCAAAACCCCCGGTTCCCAAAGGAGCTCCCCTCCGGCAATTCCCCCACCCCTTGTACTCCCCAGGGGCTACTAATCCCCAAAAGAGTGGAGCTCTGGGCACATGGTTGCTGGAGCGACCTGGGTTAAAGTTAGCGGGTGTTCTGCTGTCCTGTGGCCGACCGTGAGTTTCAGGAGCCTGGCCAGCCTGAGAGGGGTTAGGCGGGTGTCCGTTGTGAGGTGGCCGACCGGGAGTTCCAGGAGCGAGCCCGGCCAGCCTAGGAGGGTTTTCCTGGTCATACCCCATCTCTTCTTTGAAGACAAAACAAGCCAAAACAAAGCAAACAAACAGCTTCCAGAGATGGTGGTTGCTCTGAGAAGCCCAAAACCACTGAGAAACAACAGGGGTGAGGTTGTAGGGGGGTGGGGGATAGCCTTAGCCATCTGGTATCCGTGACAAAAGTAATTCCTCTAGGAATGTCTTCTACCACGTGGAAAAAACATATAATGCATGAATGCAGAGCAACTCCTGGTGGAGTGTGAAAGGAAGCACAGGGCACTGCATGTGGCCATAAAGTTTAGAGGGACACTATAGTAGAAGTTTGTGGCATAGATTGACCATTGTCAACAGACTCCTAGACAGCAATCACCTTAGAAGGAGTAGGTTCAGAAAAAAAAAAATTAATAAAAAAAATTGACACATAAAAAAAAAAACGTAACTGTCTCTTTAAATTTTAAAAAGTAACTATTTTTTGTGTGCTCTAGATCCATCCTAAGATACAAAGGATGAATTAAACCAATTAACATGTTAAATTTTGTAATAAAAGTTAACCATAAAAAAGGGTACTGTCTCTTCAAAACTTAAAAAGAAACTTTATATTTTTTAGAGCAGCAAAAGGATAAGATAGTGCATAACTATATCAGAACCTATCTACACCTCAGCCTAACCACTGCTGAGGTGTCCATCTGTCTGTGAAATCAGATAACACCCCAAACTATTTATAAAAAGTTACAAGTAATAAAGATATTGGTTCTTATTTATATGCAAAACGGATCCGGAACGCAGCAGCGGTGCTGTCCGGTCCCACATGAGGAACAACAGAAAGTACTGTGCTACCAAGCTTCCTTTCCGATATCGGAAGGAAAATAGTAAGTGCGCCATCCAAACCGGCGCCAAACATAACTCCGCCCCCGTGGGCTTGATACCAGAAACTCTCTCTAGCTTGAAAACGTGGTATCATACACTGTATAACGTTCAGCCCTGCACCCTCAGTAGAAACCAGAGAAGCTGCTGGGAACTGTTAGGGTGAACTGAGAAGCACAATGCAATCAGACCCTTTACTAGTCAACACAGACTTAGCCGTCTAACACTGGCAATGTACCTAAAACAGTAGCGTCTGCTCAAACCAAGCTCCTTCCATCATGGGCGTTACTGCTATCGATCTCCCGGTCGCCAATGTCATATTAAGTTAAAAATAGCTACCGGGAGAAACTTAGGCTCCATAAAGAACGTGAGTGAAAATAGTACTACCGCTGACAGGTAGCATCTTAGCCCAAAGACAAACCGATTGGGATGTAATCAACTGAACCAGCCACAAAAAGTATGCAGCCACTTTACCCTCCTGAGTTCTCTATACTCAGTTATAGATATAAGCCCTTAGCCCAGTGCCTGCATACTAATTGGTGTCACTGGGTCCTCCTTCTTACAGAAATGAAGCTATGTCCCCTGAAATATAATAAAGTGCTCCACTCCTCTGAGATCCTCCCACACCCAGAATAAAAAGTTAGCACTTACCTTGAACTCTGCCAGACAGAAGGGCAGCTCAGCAGATTTAGGAGGTCCTTTCCCTCCCATAGCCCTGTGGAAAAAGGATAACGCCTTAG
Organism: Bombina bombina; assembly: GCF_027579735.1. NCBI lineage: Eukaryota > Metazoa > Chordata > Amphibia > Anura > Bombinatoridae > Bombina > Bombina bombina. The sequence continues at coordinate 215,773,259 of NC_069504.1, read as the reverse complement.
TAATCTTTCTTAGGCTATCAGGATTAGGGCAGCATAAATATATGGGAGGCGCAGTGAGAATTATGTCCCACCAGTTCCCATTGCTCTAAAGCCACCAAAAGCTCTACTGAAGAGACTGATATGGACTATGGCTACACCCCAGGGTAAAGTAGCACTCTCTGGCACTACTTTAAAAATAATAAACTCTTGATTGAAGAATCTATACTAACACCTCACTTTACCACTTCCTATCACTAACGTAGGCAAAGAGAATGACTGGAGTGGGAGGGAAGGGAGGAGATATTTAACAGCTCTGCTGTGGTGCTCTTTGCCTCCTCCTGCTGACCAGGAGGTGAATATCCCATTAGTAATTAAGATGATCCGTGAACTCATTGTGTCTTAAAAAAGAAAGCTGTTTAAAATTGTATGTTCTATCTGAATCATGAAAGAAAATGTTGGGGTTTCTTGTACCTTTAAATTCTCCTGGGACAGTTGTGGTCTGTTGCCTGGAACTCTCTGTACATCTGATAGCAAGTAGACGTGCACATATGGATTCAGATAAATAAAAAATTGCACTAATTTTGCATACATTTCAAAATGAAAAACATGAGGCAAATTATAGAGCATAAAAAAATGAAAAAAAAGTTCCTTCAATCATGCCTATAAAACTGCTATTCTAAAGGTGGGAATGGCTTTTACACTATCCAGTTGAACAAGGAACATGGCAACCCAACCCTCGTCAATGAGGTGCAGCCATATTCCTCTAAACACATTGTGAAAGGAATCCATGGCTGGTTTCCACATCACCCATAGGTAGACTTTCAAAGTGTCATATTGCAAATACATACATATATTTCTCCTCAGTGAGCTATAAGAGTGACTGGTCTTGTGAACAAGCAAATAAGTTTTCCAGCTTTTGTTTTGTCTCAGTTGAGAGCATCTCTTTATTTTCTTTTTTGTGTATGCAAATTACTCCAGGGTCTCCCTAAATAAAAGGGGAAACCATATGTGAACTCCTTCCTAACACACAACTGCACCTCAATGGTGAGGCCCAGAGAGGCCAAAACGTAAAGCTGGGGTTTGTTATTTTCTCTTTTCGGAGGAGAATCCCCAGGTATTTTGGGGCTGGAGTGTCTTTTGTCAGTATCAGACTGATATGCTTTTGTTCTGTCTCAGTTGAGTGCATCTCTCTATCTTCTTTTTTTTGTATCCATAATCATGTTTAACAAATTTATTTAATGATAATTTGAGCAATAAACATTGAAAACATTTAATATTAGCTAATCTTAGCTACCTTACAGAAAAGTAAAAAAATACATTGGGAGAAAAGGGGGGGGGGATACTTTTATTTATAAAGTAATCAAAGGGTTCTGGGGGGGGGTAGCTACACTACAGAAAGTAGCTTAAAATTAAAGAATCCTTTTTTTTACTTAACTGGGTACTGGCAGACAGCTGCCAGTACCCAAGATGGCGCCCATTAGGCTAGAGAGGGAGGGTTAGTGATCTGTTTGATAGGGGATCCATGATATTGGGGGCTAAGGGGGGATTCTACACAACAGCATATGCAAATATGCTATTTAAAAAAACAAAAAAACAAAAAATATACCTTTTATATTAGTACTGGCAGACTTTCTGCCAGTACTTAAGATGGTGGGAACAATTGTGGGGGAGGGAAGAGAGCTGTTTGGGAGGCTGATCTCTACACTAAAGCTAAAATTAACCCTGCAAACTACCTACAAGCTACCTAATTAACCCCTTCACTGCTAGCCATAATACACGTGTGATGCACAGCGGCATTTAGCGGCCTTCTAATTATCAAAAGCAACACCAAAGCCACATATGTCTGCTATTTCTGAACAAAGGGGATCCCAGAGAAGCATTTACAACCATTTGTGCCATAATTGCACAAGCTGTTTGTAAATAATTTCAGTGAGAAACCTAAAGTTTGTGAAAAAGAAAACAATTTATTTTATTTGATCGCATTTGGCGGTGAAATGGTGGCATGAAATATACCAAAATGGGCATAGATCAATACTTTGGGTTGTCTACTACACTAAAGCTAAAATTAACCCTACACATTCCCTACAAGCTCCCTGATTAACCCCTGCACTGCTGGACATAATACACCTGTGGTGCGCAGCGGCATTTAACAGCCTTCTAATTACCAAAAAGCAACGCCAAAGCCATATATGTCTACTATTTCTGAACAAAGGGGTTCCCAGAGAAGCATTTACAACCATTTATGCCATAATTGCACAAGCTGCTTGTAAATAATTTCAGTGAGAAAACGAAAGTTTGTGAAAAAATATATGAAAAAGTGAATGATTTTTTGTATTTGATCACATTTGGCGGTGAAATGGTGGCATGAAATATACCAAAATGGGCCTAGATCCATACTTTGGGATGTCTTCTAAAAAAAAAATATATACATGTCAAGGGATATTCAGGGATTCCTGAAAGATATCAGTGTCCCAATGTAACTAGCGCTAATTTTGAAAAAAAGTGGTTTGGAAATAGCAAAGTGCTACTTGTATTTATGGCCCTATAGCTTGCACAAAAAGCAAAGAACATGTAAACATTGGGTATTTCTAAACCCAGGACAAAATTTAGAAACTATTTAGCATGGGTGTTTTTTGGTGGTTGCAGATGTGTAACAGATTTTGGGGCTAAAAGTTAGAAAAACTGTTTTTTTTGCATTTTTTCCTCATATTTTATAATTATTTTTATAGTAAATTATAAGATATGATGAAAATAATGGTATCTTTAGAAAGTCCATTTAATGGCGAGAAAAACGGTATATGTGTGGGTACAGTAAATGAGTAAGAGGAAAATTACAGCTAAACACAAACACCGCAAAAATGTAAAAATAGCCTTTGTCACAAACGGACAGAAAATGGAAAAGTACTGTTGTCATTAAGGGGTAAAAAGGGACAGTCTAGTCCAAAATAAACTTTCATGATCCAGATAGGGCATGTAATTTTAAACAATTTCCAGTTTACTTTTATCACCAATTTTGCTTTGTTCTCTTGGTATTCTTAGTTGAAAGCTAAACCTAGGAGGTTCATAAGCTAATTTCTTAGACCTTGAAGGCTGCCTCTTATATGAATGCATTTTGAAAGTTTTTCACCATTAAAGGGTGTTAGTACATGTGTATCATATAGATAACTCTGTGCTCACACACGTGGAGTTACCTAGGAGCCAGTACTGATTGGCTAAAATGCAAGCCTATCTAAAGAACTGCAATAAGGGAGCAGTTTGCAGAGGCTTAGATAAAAGATAATCACAGAGTTAAGAAGTGTATTAATATAACTGTGTAGGTTATGCAAAACTAGGGAATGGGTAATAAAGGGATTATCTATCTTTTAAAACAATAACATTTCTGATGTAGACTGTCCCTATCCTACGTAGAAAGAAAAAAATGAAATCTTCTTTAAAAATTGAAGTAAGACAAAGAAATGGAACAACAATGCCCTGACTGAAAAAAAGTCAAAGAGAATACCTTATCCTATTCGAAAATAAGATTAATAATCTCACAAAAAAAGAAAATTTTGCAAAAGAAACAATCACCTTAAAAAAAGATGAATGTTTAATTAGTTGGTTCAAAAGAAGAGCTTGTAAAACTAATAAAACCAATAAGGTTCTCAGGAAGATAAAATCTCTGAAGACTTAATTTGACTAGATCTAGAACAAAAGGTCTAAATGTCAGAGACCTCATAAGAAACTTGCAGATAAGTTCATAACTAAAATGAATAACTAAATTATTTCATATGAATTGAAAAAAAACAAATCATGAAGATTCTGTTAAATAACTGGTAAAAACAATGTTTATCAATGAGAAAGAGAAAATATTCAAAAACATAAATTATGCTTACCTGATAATTTCATTTCCATCGTTACGAGGAGAGTCCACGGCTTCATTCTTTACTTGTGGGAAAACAGAACCTGGTCACCAGGAGGAGGCAAAGACACCACAGCAAAAGTCTTAAATACCTCCCCCCACTCCCCTCATCCCCTATTAATTCTGCCGAGGGAACAAGGAACAGTAGGAGAAATATCAGGGTATAAAAGGTGCCAGAAGAACAAACAAATTTAGGTCCGCCTAATGGAGAACCGGGCGGGAGCCGTGGACTCTCCTCATAACGACGGAAATTAAATTATCAGGTAAGCATAATTTATGTTTTCCATCTAATACAAGGAGAGTCCACGGCTTCATTCATTACTTGGGGGAAACACATACCCAAGCACACTGAATGAAAAAAAAAAACGGGAGGGTAAAAGGAGGTAGACCCTTATCGAAGGGCACCACAGTCTGCAAAACCTTTCTCCCAAAAGCTGCTGTAGCCGAAGCAAAAACATCAAATTTGTAAAACCTTCTTAAAGTATGTAAAGAGGACCAGGTAGCCGCCTTACAAATCTGCTCCATAGAGGCCTCATTCTTAAAGACCCAAGAAGAAGCCACAGCTCTAGTTGAGTGAGCCATAATCCTCTGAGGAGGCTTATGTCCTGCTGTCTCATAAGCCAAATGAATCATGCTCCTCAGCCAAAAAGATAGGGAAGTAGAAGAAGCCTTCTGTCCTTTGCGCTTCCCCGAATAGACTACGAACAGCTGAAGTCCATCTGAAATCCTTTGTAGCCTGAAGATAGAATTTCAAGGCTCGAACCACATCCAAGTTATGAAGTAATCGTTCCTTTGAAGAAGGCCACAAGGAAGGGACCATAATTTCCTGATTAATGTTGCGATCAGACACAACCTTAGGAAGAAACCCCATCCAGTGCCAAGAACAGCCTTATCTGCATGGAAAACCAGATAAGGAGGCTCACATTGCAGGGCCGCTAATTCAGACACTCTGCGTGCTGAAGCAATGACCAGAAGAAAAAGAACCTTCTAAGACAGAGTCTTCAAGAGAATGCATAGGCTCAAACAGAGGCCCCTGCAAAACCTTCAGAACCCGATTCAAACTCCAAGGAGGAGCAGAATGTCTAAACACAGGCCTGACCATGGACAGAGCCTGAACATAGGACTGAATATCAGGGAGCTCAGCGAGCTTCTTGTGTAGCAGCACAGATAGAGCCAAAATCTGTCCCCTTAAGGAACTGACAGCAAGTCCTTTCTCCAGACCGTCCTGGAGGAAGGAAAGAATTCTGGATACCCTGACCTTATGCCAAGAATATATGCGAGATTCACACCAGAGTAAGTAGGTCCTCCACACCTTATGATAGATGTGACGGGTAACCGGCTTTCTGGCTTGAATGAGAGTTTTAATCACCCTCTCAGAAAAACCTCTTCTGGCTAAGACTAAGTGTTCAATCTCCATGCAGTCAGCCTCAGAGAATCTAGATACTGATGCACAAAGGGGCCCTGTACAAGAAGATCCCTGCAACAGGGCAACCTCCATGGAGGGAAGGATGAAATCCCGACTAGGTCCGCAAACCACTTCCTCTGTGGCCACGATGAAGCAATAAGAATAGTTGACGCTTGCTCCTGTTTGATGCGGGCCACTACACGAGGTAGAAGTGGTAATGGTGGGAAAAAGGAAAGTTATGCTTACCTGATAAATTGATTTCTTTTACGATATACCGAGTCCACAGGTTTCATCCTTACTTGTGGGATTAATCTTCCTGCTAACAGGAAGTGGCAAAGAGCACCACAGCAGAGCTGATATATAGCTCCTCACTTAACTCCTCCCCCCAGTCATTCGACTGAAGGTATAGGAAGAGAAACGGAAAAACTAAAAAGGTGCAGAGGTGACTGAAGTTTAGAAAAAATAAATCCTGTCCCAAAATGACAGGATGGGCCATGGACTCAGTATATAGTAAAAGAAATCAATTTATCAGGTAAGCATAAATTTCCTTTTCTTTTACAAGATATACCGAGTCCACGGGTTTCATCCTTACTTGTGGGATACCAATACCAAAGATTTAGGACACGGATGAAAGGGAGGGATAAGACAGGAACCTAAATGGAAGGTACCATTGCTTGAAGCACCTTTCTCCCAAAAATAGCCTCAGAAGAAGCAAAAGTATCAAATTTGGCAAATTTAGAAAAAGTATGAAGGGAGGACCAAGTCACAGCCTTACAAATCTGTTCAACAGAAGCGTCGTTTTTAAAAGCCCATGTGGAAGCCACAGCTCTAGTGGAATTAGCCGTAATTTTTTCTGGAGGCTGCTGTCCAGCAGTCTCATATGCCAGGTGGATGATGCTTTTCAGCCAAAAGGAGAGAGACGTAGCCGTAGCTTTTTGACCCCTACATGTTCAAGAATAAACAACAAACAGAGAAGATGTTTGACGGAAATCCTTGGTCGCTTGTAAATAAAATTTTAAAGAATGAACCACGTCCAAATTATGTAGCAAACGTTCCTTCTTAGAGGAAGGATTAGGACACAAGGAATGAACAACAATTTCCTGATTAATATTCTTATTTGAAACAACCTTAGGAAGGAATCCAGGTTTAGTATGCAAAAACACCTTATCAGAATGGAATATAAGATAAGGGGAATCACATTGTAACGCAGAAAGCTCGGAAACTCTTCTAGCAGAAGAGATAGCAACTAAAAACAAAACTTTCCAAGATAACATCTAAATATCTATGGAATGCATGGGTTCAAACGGAAACCCTTGAAGAACATTAAGAACTAAATTCAAACTCCATGGCGGAGCAATAGGTTTAAACACAGGCCTGATCCTGATTAAAGCTTGATAAAATGTCTGAACATCTGCCAGACGCTTGTGAAGTAAAATTGACAAAGCAGAAATTTGTCCCTTTAAGGAACTAGCTGATAATCCCTTCTCCAATCCTTCTTGGAGAAAAGACAGAATCCTAGGAATCCTAACCTTACTCCATGAGTAGCCCTTGGATTCACACCAATAAAGATATTTACGCCATATCTTATGATAAATTTTTCTAGTGACCGGCTTGCGAGCCTGAATCAGAGTATCAATAACCGACTCAGAGAAACCTTGCTTAGATAAAATCAAGCGTTCAATCTCCAAGCAGTCAGCTGCAGAGAAGTTAGATTTGGATGTTGGAATGGACCTTGGATGAGAAGGTCCTGTCTCAATGGCAGTTTCCACGGTGGCAGAGACGACATGTCCACTAGATCTGCATACCAGGTCCTGCGTGGCCACGTAGGCGCTATTAGGATTACTGAAGCCCTCTCCTGTTTGATTCTTGCAATCACACGAGGTAGGAGAGGAAAAGGTGGAAACACATAAGCCAGGTTGAACGACCAAGGCACTGCTAGAGCATCTATCAGTACAGCCTGGGGATCCCTTGACCTGGATCCGTAACGTGGAAGTTTGACATTCTGTCGAGATGCCATCAGATCCAATTCCGGCGTGTCCCATTGATGAATCAAAGTGCAAACTCCTTCGGACGGAGTTCCCACTCCCCCATATGAAAAGTCTGACGACTTAGAAAATCCGCTTCCCAGTTCCCCACTCCTGGGATATAGATTGCAGATAGATGGCAAGAGTGTATCTCCGCCCATCAGATTATCTTTGATACTTCTATCATCGCTAGAGAACTCCTTGTTCCCCCCTGATGATTGATATATGCCACAGTCGTGATATTGTCAGACTGTAATCTTATGAATTTGGCTGAAGCCCACTGAGGCCACGCCTGAAGCGCATTGAATATCGCTCTCAGTTCCAGAATATTGATTGGCAGTTGAGACTCCACCTGAGTCCACACACCCTGAGCCTTCAGGGAATTCCAGACTGCACCTCAGCCCTGGAGGCTGGCGTCCGTCGTAACTATTACCCAAGATGGCCTGCGGAAGCACATCCCCTGGGACAGATGGTCCTGTGACAACCACCACCGAAGAGAGTCTCTGGTCTCTTGATCCAGATTTATCTGAGGAGATAAGTTTGCATAATCCCCATTCCACTCACTGAGCATGCACAATTGTAGTGGTTTGAGATGAAAGCGAGCAAACGGGATGATATCCATTGCTGCTACAATTAGTCCGATGACTTCCATACACTGAGCTACTGATGGCCGATGAATGGACTGCAGAGCTCGACAAGTATTTAGAATCTCTGATTTTCTGACCTCCGTCAGAAATATTTTCATGTTTACTGAGTCTATCAGAGTTCCCAGGAATGGAACTCTTGTTTGAGGAACTAGTGAACTCTTTTCTACGTTCACTTTCCAACCGTGAGTTCTTAGAAATGACAACACGATGTCCGTGTGAGATTTGGTCAGATGATAAGTTGACGCCTAGATCAAGATATCATCCAGATAGGGCGCCACTGCTATGCATCGCGGTCTGAGAACCACTAGAAGGGACCCTAGAACCTTTGTGAAGATCCTGGGAGCTGTGGCCAACCCAAAGGGAAGAGCCACAAACTAATAATGTTTGTCCTGAAAGGCAAATCTTAGGTATTGATGATGATCCTTGTGGATAGGAATGTGAAGATACGCATCCTTCAGGTCCACAGTGGTCATATATTGACCCTCCTGGATCATTGGCAAAATTGTACGAATGGTCTCCATCTTGAACGATGGGACTCTGAGAAATTTGTTTAGACATTTGAGATCTAAAATTGGTCTGAAAGTTCCCTCTTTTTGGGAACTACGAATAGGTTTGAGTAGAACCCCTGACCCTGTTCCAGATCTGGAATTGGGCAAATTACCCCCATTGTGTAGAGGTCTTTTATACAGCTTAAGTACGCCTCTCTTTTTGTCTGGTCTACAGACAAACGTGAAAGATGAAATCTTCCCCTTGGGAGAAAATCTTTGAATTCCAGTTGGTACCCCTGGGTCACAATTTCCAATGCCCAGGGGTCCTGTACATCCCTTGCCCAAGCCTGAGCAAAGAAAAAGTCTGCCCCTACTAGATCCTGTCCTGGATCGGGGGCTGCCCCTTCATGCTGTCTTGGTAGCAGCAGCAGGCTTCTTGGCTTGTTTACCTTTATTCCAGGCATGGTTAGGTCTCCAGACCGACTTGGATTGAGCAAAGTTCCCTTCCTGCTTAGTGGAGGAAGAGGAAGCAGCAGGTACTCCTTTAAAATTTCAAAAGGAATTAAAAATATTCTGTTTACCCCTCATCTTGAGAGGCTTGTCCTGAGGTAGGGCATGAACCCTTGCCTCCAGTAATGTCAGAGATTATTTCCTTCAGCTCAGGCCCGAATAGGGTCTTACCTTTGAAAGAAATAGCTAAAAGCTTAGACTTGGATGAAACATCAGCAGACCACGATTTTAGCCATAATGGCAGGATGGCAAAGCCTGCGTTTTTCGCCGCTAATTTAGCAATTTGAAAAGCATCAGAAATAAAAGTTGGCTAATTTAAGAGCCTTTATTCTGTCTAAAATGTCCTCTAAAGGTGTCTCCACCTTCAGAGACTCTTCCAGGGCGTCAAACCAAAAAGCAGCTGCAGTAGTTACTGGAACAATGCAGGCTGTAGGCTGTAAGTGAAAGCCCTGGTGAACAAATATCTTCTTTAGAAGACCTAATTTTTTATCCATATGGTCTTTAAAAGCACAACTGTCCTCAATAGGTATAGTTGTACACTTGGCTAGAGTAGATATAGCTCACTCTACCTTAGGGACCAATTGCCAGGAGTCCCGTATGGTGTCAGATATAGGAAACATCTTCTTAAAATTAGGAGGGGGAGAAAAAGGTATACCTGGTTTATCCCATTCCCTCTTAACAATTTCCGAAATTCTTTTAGGAACCGGAAAAACATCGGTGTAATTAGGTACTTCTAGATATTTGTCCATTTTACACAATTTTTCTGGGGGAATTGTGATCGGATCACAATCATCCAGAGTTGCCAAAACCTCCCTGAGCAATAGGCAGAGGTGTTGCAGTTTAAATTTAAAGGACGTGATGTCTGAATCTGTCTGAGGTAACAATTCCTGATTCTGAAAGTTCTCCCTCAGACATAAAATCCCTAACCCCCAAATCAGAGAATTGTGAGGGTGCATCGGAAATAGCCACGAAGGCATCAGAGGGTTCAGTATTTACATTAATACCTGACAGACTGCGTTTACCCTGCAAACCTGGCAGTTTAGATAATACCTCTGTAAGGGTAGTAGACATTACTGCAGCCATCTCTTGCAAAGTAAAAGAAATAGACGCACTAGAGTTACTTGGCGTCGCTTGTGCAGGCGTTAAAGGTTGTGACACTTGGGGAGAATTGGATGGCATATCCTGAAAAAACAATTCAGCAAAAAAACGAGCACTGCTTGATTGAAGAAAACTAAAACTATAATTTTATCACCACATAAACTTTACCCTTCCTATTGCTAGCATAGGCAAAGAGAATGACTGGGGGGAGGAGTTAAGGGAGGAGCTATATAGCAGCTCTGCTGTGGTGCTCTTTGCTCCAAGGCACTGCTAAGACATCCATCAGTTCTGCCTGGGGATCCCTGGACCGTGACCCGTATCTGGGTAGCTTGAAGTTGGGTCTGGACGCCATGAGATCTATCTCCGGAGTCCCCCAAATGTTGCAAATCTCTGCAAACACTTTGGGGTGAAGAGACCATTCCCCCGGATGAAATGAAACTTCCTTAATTTGAAGGGATAGTAATCTAGATTTGGACATCATATCAGCCGACCACGACTTCAGCCACAGGGCCCTCCGGGCCAAACCAGAAAAGCCTGATGTCTTAGTATTCAAGTGGATAATCTGCATATTAGCATCACAAATAAATGAATTAGCAACCCTCAGGGCCTTTATTCTTTCATGAATTTCATTGAGAGGAGTCTCCACCTTGCTCATCTCTGACAGAGAGTCACACCAATAGGTAGCGACTCCCGTCACCGCAGCAACAGGTTGAAAAACGAACCCTGTGTGCTGAAACATTTTTCTTAACAGGGTTTTTAATTTCTCTAATTTCTTATCCATCAGTTCCTTAAACGAACTATCCTCAAGCAGGATAGTGGTGCATTTAGCGAGCGTGGAGATAGCTCCATCCACCTTAGGGACAGATCCATAACTCTAGTTGAGCATCTGGAACTGGGAACAGTTTTTTAAAAGAAGGGGAGAAAGACAATTCCAGTCTCTCCCATTCATTCTTGATAATATTCGCCATATTTACGGGAACCAGAAAGGCCTGGGGCACTACCCTGTCCTCATAAACCTTATCCAGTTTAGGAATAGAAGGTTTCTGCAGTAGTTTCAGTTCCAGAACCTCTAGAGTCGCTAACACCTCAACAAAAAGCGTAAGTTCTCCATCCTAAACATAAAGTCTGGTTCCACCGCAGCCAGAGGCCTAGAGGCCGCAGATTGCGACCCAGAGAGAGAGAGGAATCCTTAGTTAGCATCAGTTGATAATCTAGTCTCAGATACATCTAACGGAGTAGATGACCCCTGAGAAGGATAGCAATGTTTAACCCTTCGCTTGCGCTTGGCCGGGTGCAACCCCGCAGGAGGATTAGAAGTGCACTGGGGAACTGCATGTGTAATCGGAGATGAATGTAGGGAATGCACTTCACGGGACGGAGACCCCTCAGAGGTGGACAGGCTCAGTGGTACTAAACATTTTATTTCTTTTAGATATCACTATCTTATCGAGGCATGTGACACATAGTTGAGCAGGCGGAGATAACGAAACCTCCTCACTATAAACACAGGCATTAGATAAAGAGGGAGTACCTTCTAACATATCAGAGTCCTCCATAGCTTGCGCTTTAATAAGGATTACAGAAAAGGATTAAATGGCACCTTTATACTTCCAATGGCCAGGGCACTCACCACCTTCTATGACCCAGGCCCACAGAGAAACCATGTAAACGTCTCCTGCAACCGACTGAAGGAAAAGAAAGAGGCCACACCCGGTCACATGGTACAATGCAGGACCGCCCCCGCAGCCAGGAAAAAAGCACGCCAACTAAACGGGATGCGCAGTAATCAAGGAAGGAAAAACCTGACTGTTCCACATTGCCAGAGCCACATCTCACACATGTCGCAGCAAAACACAATAAAAAGATATATATATATATATATATATATATATATTCCCAACGGAAGTCATGGTCGGGGCTTTGCGAGGAGCGCGAGAGAGGCATCCTCAGTCGAAGGAAGAGTACTTCCATCCAACCCCCACGTGCCTGGAACCCCTTTGCCGGTAAAGACAAAACCAAGCTCGGGAATGCATATGAGGTGTTCCGGAAGCCACGTGGGGTTGATGTGGTTTCGTCGCTGAAACCTGGCCTACACAGCATAGCCTGATATTGCTGCACACAAGAACACGACCGTCTTTCTAACTGAGGCGATGCACAACTCCACTGGCTAAATCCTGCCCATCCTGGACTGAGTTGCCTCTACGGATGAGAGATGTCCCTGCAGTACAAGGGCAGGTAAATATCTGCTCTAGGCGGCGGACTGAAAGATTGCAGCTACAAAAATAAGTGTAGATGTAAGGAAAGCGGTCTTTTTATAATAAGTGCAGCACCGTTCTTATGGAATAAGGGACATATAAAGGCCATCATATAGGTGTTATTTGGCTGGGGAGAAATGCTCCAGAAAGAAGGAGAGATATACGAGCGACAACCCTGGGCAGCTGTATAAAGGATTGCTTTAATGCAAGTTCATAACCGTATGGCCTATTGTGTGTCCCACTATTAAAACTTTTGTTAAATGGAAGAAAAAAGTAAGAGCTAGGGATCTGCAGCTAATGAACGAAATAAAGAATAGCTATGTTGCTTATATTGATAACCCTAATATTGAGACATGGGGGAAATATAAAGATGTGAAGGCAGAAAAGGACACATTTTTGAAGCAGAAAGGGTTCAGGGAGGATACAAGGAACAAAGATTTTTTTTCGGGTCACCAGACCAGATCTGCTAAATACCTTGCCAAGGTAACTAAGTCAGGTAAAGGAGGGAGGAATATAGCGAGCATTAAGACAAGTGCAGGAAATGTGACATCTCCAGATGAGATCAGGAATGCTTTTTACACATATTACCAGGGTATATATTCAGTGGATAAATTTGATGGCTCAGTGAAGGATTTATTCTGGAATAAGATTTCACTTCCTAAATTTACAGAGTTAAATCAGCCAATTGATAGGGATGAAATCTTAACTGCTATTGGTAAGGCAAAATTAAGTAAAGCTCATGGGCCAGCTGAATTTTATAGAAATGCTTAAAGATGAGGTCATAGATACACTTTTAAGCTTTTTAATAAGTATTATATAGACAATAAGATGGAATGTAATCTGTTTACAGCCTCAGTAATTACACGGATTCCTAAGAAAGATAAAGATCCGGAACAGCTCAGCTCCTATCGCCCCATCTCCTTACTTAATAATGACTACAAATTACTCACTTCTATCCTTGCAGAGAGACTGAAAACATGTATCATCAGCTTAATTCATTTTGATCAGGCAGGTTTCATGCCAGGTAGAAATTCTTCTAAGAACCTACGTAAAGTATTATTGCTTTTAGAATATAACGAACAGAATTAATAATACTAACAAACCCTCTAAAATAGATATGGTGTTAGTGACCCTGGATGCGGAAAAAGCATTTGACTTTATAATAGGGGATCACCTATTTACAAAACTCACACATTTCAGATTGACGGGTCAATTTCTTAACTTTACAAAACTGTTATACAATAATCCCTGCTCTCAGGTACTAATCAATGGGGGGGCTGTCGCCCATGACTAGACAGGGATGCCTGCTTTCGCCGCTTCTATTCAATCTCTCGCTAGAACTTCTTGCAGTTCGTTTAAGACAAGATCTAGAGGGAATAAGGTTGGGGGATACCAATTGTGTGTTGTCACTTTATGCTGTCAATTTATTGGTATTCCTCTTTAATACATATTTGAGTAACCCGTGTCTTGTAGATATTATCAAAGAGTTCAGTCAATTTTCAGGATATAAAATCAATCAAAAGAAATCAGAATTGTTGTGTATTAACTATACCAAAAATAGTTGTTTAGATCATCCATTCCAAATTGTTGATCAAATCAAATATTTAGGGCTCTGGATAAGTAATAATCCCAATTTATGGTATAAGGCTAACTATCTAAAATTATTTCAGGAAAGTAGGCCTCTTGTCGAACGCTGGTCAGCACTCCCTATTTCTCTCTCTGCTAAAATTACCTTATTGAAATTTTGTTCTGTTTCCGAAAATTGTATATATAATGCAAAATTTACCAATACCCCTTCAGAATTATATTAGACAACTCAATAAATTGTGTTTACGATGCTTGTGGGGAGGGGGGAAGCCACACCTTTCTTTACGTATTTTGTCTCTTGAAAGGGAAGTTGGGGGGGTTCGGTCTTCCGAATATTAAGTATTATAGTTGAGTACTATGATTAAAATTGCAGCAGATTGGCTTACAGGGAAGAATTATTACTCTTTAGTGGGTACAGAAGAAAAGCTGATTAGACCTTATTCATTGAAAGCTCCATCTCCCTATAAATAAGCTACCCTTAGCGGGCTATAAATTTACTCTTATTAGAAACATAGTCATCGCCTGGCAGAAATTTTCTGGTGAATTACAAATTAATTGTAGAGTATCGCGCTCCCTATTGTTGGTAACCCCAAATTTCTGCCAGGGCTAGATTCTGGGGTATTTCAGATCTGGAAAGGGAAGGGACTTGAATTCTTAATTCAGTTGGCAGAAACTGGCCTGCAGTCTTATAAATTGTTTGGTCAAATTCAAAGTGAATATGATATTCCCAAACAAAAATTTTTTGGATTCTTACAGTTAAGACAATTTTTTATACAAACTATAAGAGATTTTGGACCATCATGGGATTTGGGCATAATTGAGAAAAATATTCAGGCTTATGAAGCAGGCGCCCATTCTATCTCCTCATGGTACAAAATGCTCATAAGAAAGCAAGGCTTTGCATATTAGGAAGAAATTACTGCTAAATGGCAAAGGTACTTTCCACACTTGGAAATGCAGGACATCAAAAGTAGTTTCGCGAGGGTTGGATTTAAGACATCGACTTGGAGAGAATCACACAGTAAACTGATTATTTTTTCATATATTACACCTCAAAGACTAGCTAAGTGGAAAAAAAGATGAGGGATGATGTTTTCACTGTTGTGCTGGCAGAGCAGATTTATTGCATTGTTTTTGGACATGCCCTAAGATTTGTCAATTTTGGAATAAAGTCAACTATTGGCTTAACAAATTGATATCACAAAAATTAACGTTTCTCCCCCAAAATATCCTTTTCCTTCTCCCTACAAATCAGATTATTTTAGAACAACGCCAACTCATCTATACTACTATACTTATAGCAAGGAATTTAATATTGCAGCACTGGAAGTGGCGTAAGTGCCCTAGTATATAAGTATTTGTTCAGACAGTCTATACACAGTTAATTATAGAGCAACTCAAGGTTGATGTTGCCAATTCCTTAAAATTTACCAGTTATTTTAAGAAATGGCTACAAGTAATTCTGTTACTCCCTTACCCAGTACAAATTCAAATTATACGCCCATTACGAAAGGCTGAAGTATTCTACACAGCAAAACAGAGTGTTTTTCTCCCTGCCTATTCGATGATGGGGTAGTGGAGATGTGGGGCGGGGGTCACCCCCCTTTTTTTTTTCCTTTTGTGTGTTTTATTGTTTGTTTGTATGTATGTTTCTCTTAATATAATTTGAAAAGGTCAATATACGAAGACAGGGGTAAGATCTGTTGGCCATATATTAATAATTGCAAATATAATAGAATTATTGGTATTATAGACAGGCAGTAAGAATGTATACTTGTTTAAGTTAGCTTTCACACATCTCAAAGTGTATTGATTATATGACAAATTAGTCTTGTTATGGTACTTTATTACCGTTATACTGTCTAATGTCTTTTTTTGTGCTTTTGTTTTTAATATCGACCAGAGGTTACTTTTTCTTTTTTGTGGTATGTATATTGACAAATAAATAAATATACGATACATATATATACATATATATATATATATATATATATATATATATATATATACACATATATATATACACATATATATATATATATACACACATATATATACATATATATATATATATATATATATATATATACATACATATATATATACATACATATATATACATACATATACATACATATATATACATACATATATATACATACATATATATACATACATATATATACATATATATATATATATATATATATATATATATATATATATATTCCCCTGTTCAATAATCACCTTCCGGAGATATTAACCTTTGATTCTTGTCAGGATTACTCTCCTAATCTCTAAACACCATCTTCATACTATTCCTTTAAGGATTTCCATGCATCCTTAACTCCACCCTATATAAAGCTCACCTATGCCCTACCTTCTTTGCATAGTATTGAAGTGTTGATTCATTTGATATTCTTAGCCAACTCCTTGTGAACGCTGTTCACATCCTAAAGATAAACTTTTCTCTGCAGCATCAAAGATTTATCTGTGAACACTGTTCACCCTCACCGTTACTTGAAGAAACTGTCTGCTCTGTTGCTGCTTTGCAATACAGTTACCTGTACATCACTCTCTGCCTGCGTTAACCCTGACAGGCTTCTTTACAGCTGGACTCACTCAGCTGATCGCACAACGTCCAGCCGCTTCACATCGCGGTGACGTCACACGCCATCTGCTCTCAGTTCACCGGAATCCAGCGCTGCTACCGTTCACGGCTCAACCGCCCAAGCCTGAAGTAAGTAATCAATCTTACTAAGAGACTACCTTGCTAATTGTATACATTCATACTAGCGGTACTAACCAGTCTGCAGAATTGCCTTTACGTCCAGTTGTTTCAGTAAAGTTTTACTTGAGAGGAATTGTGATTAAACTTCCTGCTATAAAACAGATTCAGTAACTAGCAGTCTGTCCGTTTCTCCTTATTCTACTCTGCCCCACGCTCTATAAATTTCATTCCGGGTTTCATTAGAACTTAGCTCCTCAGTTTTATTGCAGCTTGCCTACTGCTCTGATCTTATTTTTGTCCCCCATAAGCACATTAGTTACTGAACTAAGTGTTTTTTCCTTACATGTAAGAAATTGCATATACCTATTTTCTATGCTGACCGGGATTACTAAGCATATTTTTCCCTGCTGCAAGTTTCAGTGCTTGTTCATCACACAGGTGGCAGCAATAGGGTTAAGTAGCTTCAACTCCCTTTACAGTAATTAAAGCCTGGTGATACAAGGTTATTGCTTTCACTACTCCAGTGACTGCTGTGGTACTCAGTATCTTTCTGCTATATCAAATACATTTTTCTACTATCTCAGCCGTTGAGGTCCAAATATTCACTTAGCTAATGTCTATATTTCTAGATATCAGACTAAGCCCCGTGACAATTCTATACAGATAAACGAGCCACACTGTGACCCTGTCTTCTTGTGTTATCATTATAGATATAAAATTGAAACGATCTTACCAGAATCAACGCCGTGGAACAGGAACACGGCCTCTCAAGTTTGACAGTGTGCAGCAGCGCTCCTGACATGGACTTGAATGAAAAAAGTAGGCAGTGAAACTCGTCAACACTGATTGCTTGTGGAGCTGTTAATATGAGTCGTGATGGTTTCTCAGAAAGACTCTCCCTGCATCTCCGGACTCTAACTTTCATCCATGCTCTCACTGAGAGGCTGACAAGACTACTTAAAACTCCAGTCCCATTCTGAAGATTACTACCCTCCATAAGAGACTACTCCAAAATCTTTCGACACTTCAACCTCCTGTGACGAAAGGCAAAGAATGACTGGGGGATGAGGGGAGTGGGGGAGGCATTTAAGCCTTTGGCTGGGGTGTCTTTGCCGCCTCCTGGAGGCCAGGTTCTGTATTCCCACAAGTAATGAATGAAGCTGTATACTCTCCTCGTTTTAAATGGAATCAGGAAATACCAAAGAGCTGCAGGATCCTACAGTAAACTGAGATGACATATTCCTGGTTCTGGAAAGCATCTGGAAAAGCGAGGGTTAAACAGAGACCATAAGGTCTAAATGAGAATTATGTCAAAGATTCACAAACTAGTAGAAAACCCCTAGAAAGAGAAAAACATTCTCAGATGAAGAAACTGAGAAACAGAACAGTAGAGTACAAGTCAAATTCATGAGACTACCATCATAGGTAGGACAACTAAAAGGTTCCCCTCCAAAGATCAAAATATTTCACAGCAGTGATATTATCCGACTTGAAAAAGAAAATAAACAAAGTATCTAATTTGAGGGGAAAAAAATGAAGTCTGAAAAGTCTTTGCGCTCTATTCAAATCCCAGACTACACCCCAGCTCACGAGACTAGTATCAGTGAAGATTATTGTCCAACAAAAATTAATAAAAATCCTCCAGAAAAAATGGAGTGGAGACTAAACCAGTAGGATAGAGACTGCTTTACAGAGGAGAACAAAAGGATAACAAAGAAAACAGACTATAATCCTTGAACAAAGGAAATAGCAACCCAGATTGAGAAGGCTGATATAAAAAGTGCAAACAGACATATGAGGATGAAACTATTCACAAGAAACTTCCATACATAGAGGAAATAATGGAAACATTAACATTTGTTTGAACTTGGATCTGCATTAATATGCAAGAAAAAGTTGCATGGTACAGTCTACAAAGGCTCCCAGAATTGAAGAGGAAGAACTTAGAGAATAGGAAAACATGAAATCTGAACCAAAATAGTATCCATTAATGGAACCAAGGAAAAACACAAATTCTGAGAGCTATAGCAAGTTCCAAAGGAAGTCACAAACAAAAGTGATTGCCTAGTAAAACAAAATGCTAGGATAGAAATATAAAAGAAATGCATCCATCAAATTGCAAACATAAATGAACCCTCATTAACAAGGGTAAAAAGAACTACCCTGAAAAGGAAATGTAAACCAGTTGTGGTAATTGTCACATCCACCTTGAAAAAGATTCCCCAAAGCTCTATCATAGAGGCTGATAAATGGAATATCTTACATCTTTAAAAACTCAGAAAAGGAGTAAAATAAAGTCCTGGCATGACCTATTCCAAGAAAATAAATTCTGAGATGGCCTCAGGAATAAAATGCATCTAAACGTTTAGCAGAAACAAACAACAAAAAATTAAATTGTATGATAGATTTTTCTTGAGCTGGATTAGGATATTGGACATCTAAAATACTTAAAATCTCTCTTAGCTAATAGCAAAGATGCATTGAAAAAAAACAGTTTTTCTTGACAGTGGCAATTTAGGGGGTTGTTAGGGCACTGTCTAATGCATTTCTTAAAGGAATCAATTGCACATGCAAGAGCTGATGTGAATTGAACCTGCATTTGCAGAATTCTAGAGCCTAAGCTTTACCACTAAGCTACCTGTAGGCTTCTTACATATCTAAATCAGGATTAAATTCCTGACAGACATCTCCCTACAGAAGACCAATTCTGTGGAATCAGTGTCTGAATATTTAAAGACTTCCTTGACTAGACTAATCTGTATGAGAATCAGTAACCAGATAATTTAACAATAGGAAAATTATCCAACAAATCTATGCGCTGACTTGGAGGAGGCTTAGCCAACCTGACTGCAGAAACTGTAGAGCATAGAAAGTCTTGAGTCATGGAGCCAAATCTGTAGAACTCCCTTGTACAATGGAAACAAAGGGAGTACAGAATCCTTTAGAGAGAGAAAAAAAAAAAAAAAAACAGTATTAGAATGCATAAAAAGATACATATAGAATTGCAAATATTAAGTACGCTCCGTCCAAAGGATTATATATATACATACACTGTGTCCACAATGAATACTGTATAAGGTGGCAAGTCTGTAAGTAATGCAAGTAACGGTCCCCTGGCTATAATATACATACTTGTATGTACCTGCTAATAGCCTGCAGGAATTTCAGTGTCTGAGGTACATACCTGAGAAGCAACCACTCTACAGTGCTTACCCAGCTAAAAAAAAAACTGTTTCCAGTAAAGAGCCCATCAAGTGCTGTTTCAGAAACAACTGAGGATATCACAAAGAGTAGAAACAATAAGCCAACAGAAGGAGGCTAAAGGACCCACAACACCTGTGGTTGGCTAGTGATAACCTGCGACAGGAGAATTACATTCACTTCCTAAGAACTCTATTAGTCACCTCTATGTAAACCCTGATGTAATACTAATAAATAAAACACAGAATGGTTAAATAGATAGAAAGCAATATAGGGATATGAGAACAGAGAGAGGGAGAGGATGATTGGTTATAAAACAGCCAGTTTAAGAACAGTAGAAACTTTTCTGACATGATGAAGAAGAAATAAGGAATAAGCATATGAGTAAGCAGAAGTAATACCTGGTGATGTCAGACCAATTAAAACTTATAATGAAAATTCTTGGCCTGTTTAGGCTTCCCTTTCCCCATATTTTGTCTGCATTTACTGTCTGTTTTAATGGATGTTATTAATTAAATAATAATTGCTTTTGGAGGCCTCATACTATTGCACTGACTATATACAGTAAAATGGTACATGCTTCCACAGCTTAGTATAACATACTAATACAAATCACTGGAGTTTTAAAGTTGAAAAATATAAACATACTATAAATACTATATTTTTAGGCTTGCATAGCTTATAGCTCAGCTGTTAGTGGTGTCCAAGAGTCCCACCCACCTCAAAACGTTTTCTGTGACACCCATTTTACATTCTATGATAGAGAGGTCTAACTCTCTGGAGTGTCTAGAGATAGCTTGGTTAAAGCAGGGCACAGCTGATTCTACGGTTTATCTTAATATTTATTAATGTCAGTCTTGGGAAACGCGTAAATATGTAGTGCCAGACTTGTACCATGTCCAGTGCTAAATTACCAGCTTGTTACGACAGATTAAACAGCTCGTAGGAAATGCATGTGAATTTATGTAGGTATTTAGGCTACAGTGAAAAAATGACTACTAAAAAAAAAGTGTTTTTTGTTTTAAATAAAAAAAAAATTGCCATCTAATAACAGCAGAAAGTGAGTGTGAGGAAAGCAATAGACTCGATAGGCAGATAGATGGATTACACCCAGATAAAAAGCTAATGTGATACAAGGACAAAGAAGCAATAATTCTAAAGACCAGCAGGAGTCAGCCGTGTTTCATCAGATACCAAGCCATGCCACTGAAGAAGTTATTTCTCTTAAGTTATTTCTCTTAAGTCAGGTGTGTATGTATGTATGTATGTATGTATGTATATATGTATATATGTATATATATATATATATATATATATATATATATATATATATATATATATATATATATATATATATATATATATATATCTTCATCAAAACCATACGGATACAAAGTTCCACTACTAAGGCAAACTCACATTTGAGGATTCGCATTTAGTGCTATCATGGCAGGCCGAGGCTTTTGAACCGCTTAGCTGACTCACTCCTGTCTGAGTGGATCATCTCCACTGCTACGGGGAACATCAGTGTCTACATCATTAAATTAAGGAAGGACCTGCAAACCACAATCCACTTTTAGTGAAGAACTCGGCAATCCGCAATTAGCACAATGTCAAGCCCAATACTTGAAGAGATCCCCAGCACTATTATGGCGCTAGCCCAATTACTTGAGAGTGAACAATAATAAGCTCACTATAAGCAAGGTGTGAAAATGTATAAGGAAAAATATAAGAGAGGTCCTGCTCCAAATTTGGTGACAGACACTGATGTTCAATGGAGCAGTGCGGTGATCCACACAGATGGGAGTAAGTCAGCTGATCGGCTCAGAAGCCACGGTCTGTCATGAAAGCACTATATGCGCCTCTTCAAATGTGAGTTAACCTTCATAGTGGAACTTTGAACCCCTATGGTTTTAAATGTCACACAGTCTGAGCAGAATTAGGTTTTTTACCAAGATACATTAGACTTTAGATTATTACAACATTGAAGAACAGATGCTAATTTTGATTGACCTGATTCCACTGGGAAAGTGGATTTACAGTGGTCTGATGAAGAAAAAAGGAAATTTAGCTTTTTGTGATTGCAATTATTAGGCCACAAAATTATTTTAAACTAATAAAACTCTTTGTGAACACGATTGGTGATGTAGTTATACCAAAATGGATAATTACATTTTCTTAGGGATAGACACGCAATTTAGATTTAGAATGAATTGGGAAATAAAAATAACAACCCTTTCTCTAACAAATTGGTTTCATTCTCTTGGTATCCTTTGTTGGAGCAGCAGTGCTGGTATTGGGAGCTAGCTAAATGCATTCAGAAGCTCTTGAGCCTACCTATGTGTGCTTTTCAACAAAGGATATTTAGATAACAAAACAAATTAGATAACAGAAGTAAATTGAAAAGTTGTTAAAAATTGCATGCACTATCTGAACCATGAAAGAAAAAAAGTTAGGGTTTCATGGGACTTTAACTAATTTTGATGACAAAATGTAGTAACTTTTCAAATACATAGCTAACATTACTTCTAAAAACAGGGAATTGTCATTGTTCTGCAACCTGAAATTAATTTTAAGAGGTAGCTTATCAGGTCATAAAGAGGAG
Organism: Bombina bombina; assembly: GCF_027579735.1. NCBI lineage: Eukaryota > Metazoa > Chordata > Amphibia > Anura > Bombinatoridae > Bombina > Bombina bombina. The sequence continues at coordinate 215,750,831 of NC_069504.1, read as the reverse complement.
GGGATGGTTTAAAGACAGATTGTTGTCCATATAACTTATGTATGAATTGAAAACTTTAAAGCTGTTAACTCTGATTTGAAACAGAAGATGTCACCTGATCTGTGGGACAGACGCTCACCGGCTCCCACGGATAACGGCTGCATTGGTGTTTGCAGCTTATAACACCTTTTTTATAAAAAATAAAATAAAACAATAAAACAGATGTAATATACATTCAAATGCTTCCATTGCACAGTGGGCTAAAATATAGAAATGAATGATTAGAAACATAATTTATGCTTACCTGATAAATTTATTTCTCTTGTAGTGTATCCAGTCCACGGATCATCCATTACTTGTGGGATATTCTCCTTCCCAACAGGAAGTTGCAAGAGGATCACCCACAGCAGAGCTGCTATATAGCTCCTCCCCTAACTGTCATATCCAGTCATTCGACCGAAAACAAACAGAGAAAGGAGAAAACATAGGGTGCAGTGGTGACTGTAGTTTAATTAAAATTTAGACCTGCCTTAAAAGGACAGGGCAAGCAGTGGACTGGATACACTACAAGAGAAATAAATTTATCAGGTAAGCATAAATTATGTTTTCTCTTGTTAAGTGTATCCAGTCCACGGATCATCCATTACTTGTGGGATACCAATACCAAAGCTAAAGTACACGGATGATGGGAGGGACAAGGCAGGATTAAGCAGAAGGAACCACTGCCTGAAGAACCTTTCTCCCAAACACAGCCTCCGAAGAAGCAAAAGTATCAAATTTGTAAAATTTTGAAAAAGTGTGAAGCAAAGACCAAGTCGCAGCCTTGCAAATCTGTTCAACAGAGGCCTCATTTTTGAAGGCCCAGGTGGAAGCCACAGCTCTACTAGAATGAGCTGTAATCCTTTCAGGGGGCTGCTGTCCAGCAGTCTCATAGGCTAGGCTTATTACGCTCCGAAGCCAAAAGGAAAGAGAGGTTGCCGAAGCTCTTTGACCTCTCCTCTGTCCAGAGTAAACGACAAACAGGAAAGATGTTTGACGAAAATCCTTAGTAGTTTGTAAGTAAAACTTCAAGGCATGGAATACGTCCAGATTATGTAAAAGACGTTCCTTCTTTGAAGAAGGATTAGGGCACAACGATGGAACAACAATCTCTTGATTGATATTCTTGTTAGAAACCACCTTAGGTAAAAACCCAGGTTTGGTACGCAGAACTACCTTATCTGCATGAAAAATCAGATAGGGAGAATCACATTGTAAGGCAGATAGCTCAGAAACTCTCCGAGCCGAGGAAATAGCCATAAAAAACAGAACTTCCCAAGATAAAAGTTTAATATCAATGGAATGAAGGGGTTCAAACGGAACTCCTTGAAGAACCTTAAGAACCAAGTTTAAGCTCCACGGGGGAGCAACAGGTTTAAACACAGGCTTAAATCTTACCAAAGCTTGGCAAAATGCCTGGACGTCTGGAACCTCTGCCAGACGTTTGTGCAAAAGAATAGACAGAGCAGAAATCTGTCCCTTTAAGGAACTAGCTGATAATCCTTTGTCCAAGCTCTCTTGGAGAAAAGACAATATTCTAGGAATCCTAACTTTACTCCATGAGTAAGTCTTGGATTCACACCAATAAAAATATTTACTCCATATCTTGTGGTAGATTTTCCTGGTAACAGGCTTTCGTGCCTGTATTAAAGTATAAATGACTGACTCGGAGAAGCCACGCTTTGATAGAATCAAGCGTTCAATCTCCATGCAGTCAGTCTCAGAGAAATTAGATTTGGATGATTGAAAGGACCTTGTATCAGAAGGTCCTGTCTTAGAGGCAGAGTCCATGGTGGAAAGGATGACATGTCCACTAGGTCTGCATACCAAGTCCTGCGTGGCCACGCAGGTGCTATCAGAATCACTGATGCTCTCTCCTGTTTGATTTTGGCAATCAGTCGAGGGAGCAGAGGAAACGGTGGAAACACATAAGCCAGGTTGAAGAACCAAGGCGCTGCTAGCGCATCTATCAGCGTCGCTTCTGGGTCCCTGGACCTGGATCCATAACAAGGAAGCTTAGCGTTCTGGCGAGACGCCATGAGATCCAACTCTGGTTTGCCCCAACGATGAATCAACTGAGCAAACACCTCCGGATGGAGTTCCCACTCCCCCGGATGGAAAGTCTGACGACTTAGAAAATCCGCCTCCCAGTTCTCCACGCCTGGGATATGGATTGCTGACAGGTGGCAAGAGTGGTACTCTGCCCAGCTAATTATTTTTGAGACTTCTAACATCGCTAGGGAACTCCTGGTTCCCCCTTGATGGTTGATTTAAGCCACAGTCGTGATGTTGTCCGACTGAAATCTGATGAACCTCAGTGTTGCTAACTGAGGCCAAGCCAGAAGAGCATTGAATATCGCTCTTAACTCCAGAATATTTATTGGAAGGAGTTTCTCCTCCGGAGTCCACAATCCCTGTGCCTTCAGGGAATTCAAGACTGCACCCAACCTAGAAGGCTGGCATCTGTTGTTACAATTGTCCAATCTGGCCTGCAAAAGGTCATACCCTTGGACAGGTGTACCCGAGACAACCACCAGAGAAGAGAATCTCTAGTCTCTTGATCCAGATTTAGCAGAGGGGACAAATCTGTGTAATCCCCATTCCACTGACTCAGCATGCATAATTGCAGCGGTCTGAGATGAAGGCGCGCAAATGGCACTATGTCCATTGACGCTACCATTAAGCCGATTACCTCCATACACTGAGCTACTGAAGGGCGCGGAATGGAGTGAAGAACACGGCAAGCATTTAGAAGTTTTGATAACCTGGACTCAGTCAGGTAAATTTTCATTTCTATAGAATCTATAAGAGTCCCTAAGAAGGAGACTCTTGTGAGTGGGGATAGAGAACTCTTTTCCTCGTTCACTTTCCACCCGTGCGACCTCAGAAATGCCAGAACTATCTCTGTATGAGACTTGGCAACTTGAAAGCTTGACGCCTGTATCAGGATGTCGTCTAGATACGGAGCCACCGCTATGCCTCACGGTTTTAGAACCGACAGAAGTGAGCGCAGAATCTTTGTAAAGATTCTCGGGGCTGTAGCCAACCCGAAGGGAAGAGCTACAAATTAGTAATGCCTGTCTATTAAGGCAAACCTTAGAAACCGATGATCTTTGTGAATCGGTATGTGAAGGTAGGCATCCTTTAAGTCCACTGTGGTCATGTACTGAAGTTCTTGGATCATGGGTAGGATGGTCCGAATAGTTTCCATTTTGAAAGATGGAACTCTGAGGAATTTGTTTAAGATCTTTAGATCCAAAATTGGTCTGAAGGTTCCCTCTTTTTTGGGAACCACAAACAGATTTGAATAAAAACCCTGTCCTTGTTCCGTCCGAGGAACTGGATGGATCACTCCCATAACTAGAAGGTCTTGCACACAGCGTAGGAATGCCTCTTTCTTTATCTGATTTGCAGATAGCCTTGAAAGATGAAATCTCCCTTGTGGAGGGGAAGCTTTGAAGTCCAGAAGATATCCCTGAGATATGATCTCCAACGCCCAGGGATCCTGAACATCTCTTGCCTACGCCTGGGCGAAGAGAGAAAGTCTGCCCCCTACTAGATCCGTCGCCGGATAGGGGGCCGTTCCTTCATGCTGTCTTAGAGGCAGCTGCAGGCTTTCTGGCCTGCTTGCCTTTGTTCCAGGACTGGTTAGGTTTCCAGGCCTGCTTAGATTGAGCAAAAGTTCCCTCTTGTTTTGAAGCGGAGGAAGTTGATGCTGCACCTGCCTTGAAATTTCGAAAGGCACGAAAATTAGACTGTTTGGCCTTTGCTTTGGCCCTGTCCTGAGGAAGGGTGTGACCCTTACCTCCAGTAATGTCAGCAATAATTTCCTTCAAACCAGGCCCGAATAAGGTCTGCCCCTTGAAAGGAATGTTGAGTAATTTAGACTTCGAAGTCACGTCAGCTGACCAGGATTTAAGCCATAGCTCCCTACGCGCTTGGATGGCGAATCCGGAATTCTTAGCCGTTAGTTTAGTCAAATGAACAATGGCATCAGAAACAAATGAGTTAGCTAGCTTAAGTGTTCTAAGCTTGTCAATAATTTCAGTCAATGGAGCTGTATGGATGGCCTCTTCCAGGGCCTCAAACCAGAATGCCGCCGCGGCCGTGACAGGCGCAATGCATGCAAGGGGCTGTAAAATAAAACCTTGTTGAATAAACATTTTCTTAAGGTAACCCTCCAATTTTTTATCCATTGGATCTGAAAAAACACAACTGTCCTCAACCGGGATAGTGGTACGCTTTGCTAAAGTAGAAACTGATCCCTCCACCTTAGGGACCGTCTGCCATAAGTCCCGTGTAGTGGCGTCTATTGGAAACATTTTTCTAAATATAGGAGGTGGGGAAAAAGGCCCCCCCGGTCTATCCCACTCCTTGCTAATAATTTCTGTAAGCCTTTTAGGTATAGGAAAAACATCAGTACACACCGGTACCGCATAGTATTTATCCAGCCTACACAATTTCTCTGGTACTGCAACTGTGTTACAGTCATTCAGAGCAGCTAATACCTCCCCAAGCAACACACGGAGGTTCTCAAGCTTAAATTTAAAATTAGAAATCTCTGAATCAGGTTCCCCCGATGTCACCCACAGACTGAAGCTCTCCGTCCTCATGATCTGCATATTGTGACGCAGTATCAGACATGGCCCTTACAGAATCTGCACGCTCTGTATTTCTCCTAACCCCAGAGCAATCGCGCTTGCCTCTTAATTCAGGCAACCTGGATAATACCTCCGACAGGGTATTATTCATGATTGCAGCCATGTCCTGCAAGGTAATCGCTATGGGCGTCCCTGATGTAATTGGCGCCATATTAGCGTGCATCCCCCTGAGCGGGAGGCAAAGGGTCTGACACGTGGGGAGAGTTAGTCGGCATAACTTCCCCCCTCGTCAGAATCTTCTGGTGATATTTCTTTTATAGTTAAAAACTGATCTTTACTGTTTAAGGTGAAATCAATACATTTAGTACACATTCTCCTATGGGGCTCCACCATGGCTTTCAAACATAATGAACAAGTAGTTTCCTCTGTGTCAGACATGTTTAAACAGACTAGCAATGAGACTAGCAAGCTTGGAAAACACTTTAAACAAGTTTACAAGCAATATAAAAAACGTTACTGCACCTTTAAGAAACACAAATTTTGTCAAAATTTGAAATAACAGTGAAAAAAGGCAGTTACACTAACAAAATTTAGTTAGCAGAGCATTGCACCCACTTGCAAATATATGATTAACCCCTTAATACCCAAAACTGAATAATAAAAGACAAAAACGTTTTTATTTTTGTTTGTTTTTTGTTTTTTCAAACAGTCACAACTGCAACAGCTCTACTGTGGCTTTTTACCTCCCTCAAAAACGACTTTGAAGCCTTTTGAGCCCTCCAGAGATGTCCTGGATCATGCAGAGGGAAGCTGAATGTCTCTGTCAGTATTTTTAGCTGCACAGAAAAGCACTAAAAAAGGCCCCTCCCACTCATATTACAACAGTGGAAAGCCTAAGGAAACTGTTACTAGGCAAAATTAAAGCCAGCCATGTGGAAAAAAACTAGGCCCCAATAAGTTTTAACACCAAATACATATAAAAACTATTAAACATGCCAGCAAACGTTTTATATTACATTTTTATAAGAGTATGTATCTCTATTAATAAGCCTGATACCAGTCGCTATAACTGCATTTAAGGCTTTACTTACATTAGTTCGGTATCAGCAGCATTTTCTAGCAAATTCCATCCCTAGAAAAATATTAACTGCACATACCTTATTGCAGGAAAACCTGCACGCCATTCCATCCTCAGAATATGTGAGAACAGCCATGGATCTTAGTTACTTCTGCTAAGATCATAGAAAATGCAGGCAGATTCTTCTTCTAAATACTGCCTGAGATAAACAGTACACTCCGGCACCATTTAAAAATAACAAACTTTTGATTGAAGAATAAACTAAGTATAAAACAACACACTCCTCTTACGACCTCCATCTTGGTTGAGGCTTGCAAGAGAATGACTGGATATGAAAGTTAGGGGAGGAGCTATATAGCAGCTCTGCTGTGGGTGATCCTCTTGAAACTTCCTGTTGGGAAGGAGAAGATCCCACAAGTAATGGATGATCCGTGGACTGGATACACTTAACAAGAGAAAAGGGATATTTTATCACTTAGTACATAATAATTCCTATGTAAATAATAGACCTTAAAATTGACAAAATATTCAATAATCCATATGTTCTATCTATAAAGAGAATGGTTCCAAAAGCATTACAGATAATTATTTATTTATTGTTTGAAGTGGATGTTCTTGTACTGAATAACCACTATCAGCCAGTAATAGATTATTATTAATTCTTATTAAATAGATTCCCAGCACTATTAATAATAAAGGAATAGTCTAGTCAAAATTTAACTTTCCTGATTCAGATAGAGCATGCAATTTTAAGCAACTTTCTAATGTACTCCTATTATCAATGTATCTTTGTTCTCTTGGTATCTTTATTTGAAAAAGCAGGAATGTAAGCATAGGAGTCGGCCCATTTTTACATACCACTACGATTAGGAATACATGACACGTTGCACAGGCTAAAAAGTATGTACGTAATGTGTTCTGGCAGGTTAAGGCAAATATGTTATAGCAATCCAGCATGTATTGTATTTCAGTCTGCTCCACTGTAAATGTTATAGTTTATATGCTACAGGTGACACTACAGCTTTTAAATTATAAGCATGTGGCTATCAGGGTTGCAGGGTATTTAAGGCTTAGAGGGGCTTCTCGACCATAAGGTATGAACAGAGGTCTCATTATGACACCAAATGACAACCCTCATGGTCACCCACTGGTTATGTTGTATTTCTGAGGACAGTTTATTAAGCATTTTAGAACTACATCCCCCAATATACTATTAACACAACCTGTCCTATATGTTTTCTTAAATAAATAAAAAATCTTATAACATGGAGATCAGCACCATATATATATGTAAGACTCAGACCCGAGATAGGCACTGTCAATCAACTGTCAATCAAGCTTATGCATACTATGCTCTGAGATCAACACCTGGGGGCTTATCAATAGTGTTAAAAAGCAGCAGTTTTTATAAAACACACCATCTACCTTCAAAATCATGTGCAACAATTATTGCAGTTTGGTTGTTTATCATGCGTTTATTTTTGCCTTCAGATTATACTTTTCTTTCATCCTTTCTACTGTTGTATTATATGAGCCAAGGTAGGCAGGACTGGCTCTATAATGGGTCCTGGTGCCACCATAAGACCCAGGCAGCATTTAAGATGAGCAGCAAATGGTTGTCTTTAATAATATAAAATTTATATATATATATATATATATATATATATATATATATATATATATATATATATATCTGTGTATCTCTTTTGCCTTTAGGATGCATCGCAATGATTAGGTTTAGACTGTAGTGGAGAATCGGGGAGTCATTTTATGCTTGGACCCAGGAAAGTAAATGTTACCTATTGAAGACCCCACTTTACGTCTGTCTCAGCACCACACATTTTGGAAGTTAAAAAGACTCAGTTTACGAATAGGTAGTTAATTTAAAAAAAAAAAAAATCAGTAAGCTCTCTATTTATAACAACTTTCTTTTAAGCATAAAACCTGTAGAAGAATCAGCCTTACTTTACATTTTAGTTGTCCAGAAGCTCTTTTAATTGATATGGGAAAGAATCCTTTCTGATTCAAGAACAAAATTGGATTATTTTCTGATTGTTACAGTAAATCAGATTTCTGTATTGGGGCTGGCGGAAAATATGTTAAGGGATAATTTTTTTTTAATTTTGTGTACATACTAATATTAATCACAATATACTGTAATAACAGTAAGGTAAACAGAACATCAGAAATGTATTAAAAAGGGTGTGAAGAGGTACAAGATAAGGATCCAGTGGTTACTTTTTATAGTGATTTTTAAAGCAAAATAAGTATTAGCTTGCCACCTAGTGGGTGTTTTATACAACAGAAAATATGAAGAAGAAACAGTCAAATTTGTCTAATAAAAATAAAATGAATTTGCTCATAAAGAAGAAAAACATTACAAACTTTATTATAAGAGAGGCAAAACTATTAGCATGAGACACACATTAAATGCATTACCTCAAATTGTCCTCTATACCAGACATCCTCAAACTTGGCCCTCCAGAGGTTTTGGAACTATATTTCCCATGATGCTCAGCCAGCATATCAGTTGGCTGAGCATCATGGGAAATGTAGTTCCAAAAACTCTAGCGGGCCAAGTTTGAGAATGTCTGCTCTAAACTATTCCACATGAACAGAGTAGTAAAGCACTAATAGATTTATTTTTTAAAACAAAATATTTTTTATGACACTCGAACAAGAATTGTTATTGAAAGCTCATTTTAGAACATAGCTATTTTACGATTCAGTGCAAATTTAATTTTATGATTAAAAATCTGGCTACTAGGGCATTCATGCATACTGCGGACGTTACATTAACAACTTATTTTTGATCTGGAAGATAATGAAGATGTAAGTGCCCCAAAAATTCAGTTGTGCTTTTGGATCTTGGGTTGGTTGGTAGTTTTCAGAAGGGGCATAATTCATCTACTTTACAAAGCTATGATGCAGAATCTGAAATTCTGTAGATGAGATTTGTTGACAAGGGCTACCGAAAGCCACTTATTTTATTGTAAAAGTTATTAAAATGATATACAACTTTTTTTTCACCAGATATAAGTAACTGTAAACCTCTGCTTATTACACAGTTTTCAAGTAAATTTAAATTAAACATATTGGGAAAAAAAGTATATTGGATAACATTATAGAAGTATCTAGTTCTAAGAGGAATATGGAATGAACATAAAATACCCTTTTTATGAAGAGGGACTATATTAGCACTTTTGCAGTCTTCTGGAAAAACTGTTAACAGTGACTGATTAAATAAATCAGCTAATGGACTAGCTAATCATGGATCCAAGTTCTCTTAGAACCCTTTAATGAATATTATCTGGACCCAGGGACTTGTGTACTTTTATTTTGGATAAAACCCTTGAAACCTCTTCCTTTGTAAAAGAGAAGTACTACCCACATTATCATTTAAAATAAAATCCCTTAAAAGAATTTCACTATCCATACAATCTGTTTTTAAAACTGAATAAAACTAATCATGTGGACAGTTTGCTTTTTGTCTGCTCTTGAAAATGTTCTGTAACTTGCCTATGCTTATGGGATACAGTAGGGGCAGAAATGTCCTCTGACAGAGTAGAATAATGAATAAAATTATTAAATCCTGGCACAAAATCCATCAAAACTCCCTGTGAAGTGCACAAGGGAGTAGAACAAGCACCTTTGGAGTGGAAAATGGGGACAGACTGACTAGAGTACATTACATGACAAACACAAGTAGTGAATAGTTGAGCAAGAGGACAAACAAACTGCTTTGCACAGCACACAAATAGTTTGACAGAAAATATGGTCTGCTTATCTCCCCTCTAAAGGGTCTGAGAAAATAGCAGTGGCGGCAGATTTATTGGCCTCTATTAGAAAAGAGATATAGTAAACACACAAACAAAATAGTGCCACCAGTTATAAGTTTAATGTTTTGCATACGAAGAGAGAAGCGCTCTACCAGGAACGAACAACAGCTCAGTTGCTTGTTCTATGGCGATATACCACCCGGAAGCAGCCTCTTTTAGACCAGTGTGCTTTTCACAGAAGAAAACTTTCCTGAAGTATATCAGTCTGATCCCGCCAAGTAAGGTCAGCCCAGCCCCGAAATACCAGGCAATTCTCCTCTGAACAAGGAACATGACAACCCCAGACGATCGTTTCGGCCTCCTATGGGCCTCGTCAGTGAGGTGCAGCCACATTCCTCTAAGCACACTGGGCAAGGAGTCCACGTCTGGTTTCCCCCATCACCCATAGGGAGACTTCCCCAGGGTCATAATAATTTGCATACGAAGAGAGAAGCGCTCTACCAGGATTGATACCAATTGGGCAGAAAGAAGCTACTCCCAAGTGGCAACCGGGCCATAGAACAAGCTATTGATGCTGCTGTTCATTCCTGGCAGACTGCTTCTCATTCTGTTTTGCATAAGTTTAATGTTGTTTTCAACTGTATAAATGTTGTGCTACTGTGAGAAAATAGTAATAATACTGTAATTTGAAACCACGATCCCTTGATGTAAAGGGTACTGGAAAAATCTTTCTTAGAGACAGCTGAGACGACGCTAAGATAAAACACCAACAATGGCTGCAGCACCACAGAAGGAAGAGTGTGCGATAGTACAAGGTCAGGGAAAAGGCTAATGTAATAGATGCCAAGCTACAGCAAAATGTGCACAAACCAATGCACCAAGGAAAATTTGCCTGCCAAAGACTAGGAACACGCAAAGAAATGTGGGTGCTAAAGCCAAGCAAAAAACTTGGGGAGCGCTCTTAAACCATTATAATAGCGTGCTCAAGCTGCCACTCTAAGTACAAAACTAAGAACTAGGCAGTTCACTCTTTGCGCTAAAATAATTTCAATTCTGTGAAAAAATGTATATAAAACAAAATTAATTTGCCACAAGCTGAAGTGCACAAATACCACTTGAATAAAAACATAATTTATGCTTACCTGATTAATTTATTTCTCTTGTAGTGTATCCAGACCACGGATCATCCATTACTTGTGGGATATTCTCCTTCCCAACAGGAAGTTGCAAGAGGATCACCCACAGCAGAGATGCTATATAGCTCCTCCCCTCAGTGCCATATCCAGTCATTCGACCGAAACAAGCCGAGAAAGGAGAAACCATAGGGTGCAGTGGTGACTGTAGTTTAATTAAAATTTAGACCTGCCTGAAAAGGACAGGGCGGGCCGTGGACTGGATACACTACAAGAGAAATAAATTTATCAGGTAAGCATAAATTATGTTTTCTCTTGTTAAGTGTATCCAGTCCACGGATCATCCATTACTTGTGGGATACCAATACCAAAGCTAAAGTACACGGATGATGGGAGGGACAAGGCAGGAACTTAAACGGAAGGAACCACTGCCTGTAGAACCTTTCTCCCAAAAACAGCCTCCGAAGAAGCAAAAGTATCAAATTTGTAAAATTTGGAAAAAGTATGAAGGGAAGACCAAGTTGCAGCCCTGCAAATCTGTTCAACAGAGGCCTCATTTTTAAAGGCCCAGGTGGAAGCCACATCTCTAGTAGAATGAGCTGCAATCCTTTCAGGAGGCTGCTGTCCAGCAGTCTCATAGGCTAAAACGGATTATACTCCAAAGCCAGAGTAAACAACAAACAGGTTAGATGTTTGGCGAAAATCTTTAGTAGCCTGTAAGTAAAACTTCAAGGAACGGACTACGTCTAGATTATGCAAAAGACGTTCCTTCTTTGAAGAAGGATTAGGACATAATGATGGAACAACAATCTCTTGATTGATATTCTTGTTAGAAACCACCTTAGGTAAAAACCCAGGTTTTGTACACAGAACAACTTTATCTGAATGAAAGATCAGATAAGGAGAATCACAATGTAAGGCAGATAACTCCGAGACTCTTCGAGCCGAGGAAATAACCATCAGAAAAATAACTTTCCATGAAAGAAGTTTGATATCAATAGAATGAAGGGGTTCAAACGGAACCCCTTGAAGAACTTTAAGAACCAAGTTTAAGCTCCATGGAGGAGCAACAGGTTTAAACACAGGCTTAATTCTAACTAAAGCCTGACAAAATGCCTGAACGTCTGGAACTTCTGCCAGACGCTTGTGTAAAAGAATAGACAGAGCAGAAATCTGTCCCTTTAAAGAACTAGCTGATAATCCTTTGTCCAAACCCTCTTGGAGGAAGGACAATATCCTAGGAATCCTAACCCTACTCCATGAGTAATTCTTGGATTCACACCAATGAAGATATTTACGCCATATCTTGTGGTAAATTTTCCTGGTGACAGGCTTTCGTGCCTGTATTAAGGTATCAATTACTGACTCGGAGAAGCCACGCTTTGATAGGATCAAGCGTTCAATCTCCATGCAGTCAGTCTCAGAGAAAGTAGATTCGGATGATTGAAAGGACCTTGTATTAGAAGGTCTTGTCTCAGAGGCAGAGTCCATGGTGGAAAGGATGACATGTCCACTAGGTCTGCATACCAGGTCCTGCGTGGCCACGCAGGCGCTATCAATATCACCGATGCTCTTTCCTGTTTGATTTTTGCAATCAGACGAGGGAGCAGAGGAAACGGTGGAAACACATAAGCCAGGTTGAAGAACCAAGGCGCTGCTAGAGCATCCATCAGTGCCGCTTCTGGGTCCCTGGACCTGGATCCGTAACAAGGAAGCTTGGCGTTCTGGCGAGACGCCATGAGATCCAATTCTGGTTTGCCCCAACGGAGAACCAATTGAGCAAACACCTCCGGATGGAGTTCCCATTCCCCCGGATGAAAAGTCTGACGACTTAGAAAATCCGCCTCCCAGTTCTCTACACCTGGGATATGGATCGCTGACAGGTGGCAAGAGTGAGTCTCTGCCCAGAGAATTACCTTGGAGACTTCTGACATCGCTAGGGAACTCCTGGTTCCCCCTTGATGGTTGATGTAAGCCACAGTCGTAATGTTGTCCGACTGAAATCTGATGAACCTCAGTGTTGCTAGCTGAGGCCAAGCCAGAAGAGCATTGAATATTTATTGGGAGGAGTTTCTCCTCCTGAGTCCATGAACCCTGAGCCTTCAGGGAGTTCCAGACTGCACCCCAACCTAGAAGGCTGGCATCTGTTGTTATAATTGTCCAATCTGGTCTGCGAAAGGTCATACCCTTGGACAGATGGGCCCGAGATAACCACCAGAGAAGAGAATCTCTGGTTTCCTGATCCAGATTTAGTAGAGGGGACAAATCTGTGTAATCCCCATTCCACTGACTGAGCATGCATAATTGCAGCGGTCTGAGATGCAGGCGCGCGAATGGCACCATGTCCATCGCCTCTACCATTAAGCAGATTACTTCCATGCACTGAGCCACAGTGGGGCGCGGAATGGAGTGAAGAACACGGCAAGCATTTAGAAGTTTTGATAACCTGGACTCCGTCAGGTAAATTTTCATTTCTACAGAATCTATTAGAGTCCCTAGGAAGGAAACACTCGTGAGAGGAGATAGAGAACTCTTTTCTTCGTTCACTTTCCACCCATGCGACCTCTGGAATGCCAGAACTATCTCTGTATGAGATTTGGCAATTTGAAAGCTTGACACCTGTATCAGGATATCGTCCAGGTAAGGAGCCACCGCTATGCCTTGAGGTCTTAGGACCGCCAGAAGTGAGCTCAGAACCTTTGTAAAAATTCTTGGGGCTGTAGCCAAACCGAATGGAAGAGCTACAAATTGGTAATGCCTGTCTAGAAAGGCAAACCTCAGGAACTGATGATGATTCTTGTGAATCGGAATGTGAAGGTAGGCATCCTTTAAGTCCACTGTGGTTATGTACTGACCCTCTTGGACCATGGGTAAAATGGTTCGAATAGTTTCCATCTTGAATGACGGAACTCTGAGGAATTTGTTTAGGATCTTTAAATCCAAAATTGGTCTGAAGGTTCCCTCTATTTTGGGAACCACAAACAGATTTGAATAAAACCCCTGTCCTTGTTCCGTCCGCGGAACTGGATGGATCACTCCCATTACAAGGAGATCTTGTACGCAGCTTAGGAATGCCTCTTTCTTTATCTGGTTTGCAGATAATCTTGAAAGGTGAAATCTCCCTTGTGGAGGAGAAGCTTTGGTTAGGTTTCCAGGCCTGCTTGGATTGAGCAAAAGTTCCCTCTTGTTTTGAAGCAGAGGAAGTTGATGCTGCACCTGCCTTGAAATTTTGAATGGCACGAAAATTAGACTGTTTGGCCTTTGATTTGGCCCTGCCCTGAGGAAGGGTATGACACTTACCTCCAGTAATGTCAGCAATAATTTCTTTCAAACCAGGCCCGAATAAGGTCTGCCCCTTGAAAGGAATGTTGAGTAATTTAGACTTTGAAGTCACATCAGCTGACCAGGATTTGAGCCATAGCGCCCTACGCACCGGGATGGCGAATCCGGAATTCTTAGCAGTTAGTTTAGTCAAATGAACAATGGCATCAGAAACAAATGAGTTAGCTAGCTTAAGAGTTCTAAGCTTGTCAACAATTTCAGTCAATGGAGCTGTATGGTTGGCCTCTTCCAGGGCCTCAAACCAAAATGCCGCCGCAGCAGTGACAGGCGCAATGCATGCAAGGGGCTGTAAAATAAAACCTTGTTGAATAAACATTTTCTTAAGGTAACCCTCTAATTTTTTTATCCATTGGATCTGAAAAAGAACAACTGTCCTCAACCGGGATAGTGGTACGCTTTGCTAAAGTAGAAACTGCTCCCTCCACCTTAGGGACAGTCTGCCATAAGTCCCGTGTAGTGGCATCTATTGGAAACATTTTTCTAAATATAGGAGGTGGGGAAAAGGGCACACCGGGCCTATCCCACTCCTTACTAATAATTTCTGTAAGCCTTTTAGGTATTGGAAAAACATCAGTACTCACCGGCACTGCATAGTATTTATCCAGGCTACACAATTTCTCTGGCACTGCAATTGTGTCACAGTCATTCAGAGCAGCTAATACCTCCCCAAGCAATACACTGAGGTTCTCAAGCTAAAATTTTAAATTAGAAATCTCTGAATCAGGTGTCCCCGATTCAGAGACGTCACCCACAGACTGAAGCTCTCCGTCCTCAGGTTCTGCATATTGTGACGCAGTATCAGACATGGCTCTTACAGCATCTACGCGCTCTGTATCTCATCTAACCCCAGAGCTATCGCGCTTGCCTCTCAATTCAGGCAATCTGGATAATACCTCTGACAGGGTATTATTCATGATTGCAGCCATGTCCTGCAAAGTAATCGCTATGGGCGTCCCTGATGTACTTGGCGCCATATTAGCGTGCGTCCCTTGAGCGGGAGACGAAGGGTCCGACACGTGGAGAGAGTTAGTCGGCATAACTTCCCCCTCGACAGACCCCTCTGGTGACAATTCTTTTATAAAGACTGATCTTTACTGTTTAAGGTGAAATCAATACATTTAGTACACATTCTCCTATGGGGCTCCACCATGGCTTTTAAACATAATAAACAAGTATCCTCTGTTTCAGACATGTTTGTACAGACTAGCAATGAGACTAGCAAGCTTGGAAAACACTTTAAAGCAAGTTAACAAGCAATATAAAAAACGTTACTGTGCCTTTAAGAGAAACAAATATTGACAACATTTGAAATAACAGTGAAAAAAGGCAGTTACACTAACAAAATTTTTACAGTGTATGTAACAAGTCAGCAGAGCATTGCACCCACTTGCAAATGGATGATTAACCCCTTAATAACAAAAACAGAATAATAAATACAAAAATGTTTTTTAAACACAGTCACAACAACTGCCACAGTCTACTGTGATTGTTACCCTCCTCGAACACGACTTTGAAGCCTTTTGAGCCCTTCAGAGATGTCCTGGATCATGCAGGAAGAAGCTGAATGTCTCTGTCAGTATTTTTATCTGCACAGAAAAGCACTAAAATAGGCCCTTCGCACTCATATTGCAACAGTGGAAAGCCTCAGGAACTGTTTCTAGGCAAAAATCAAACCAGCCATGTGGAAAAAAAACTAGGCCCCAATAAGTTTTGTCACCAAACATATATAAAAACGATTAAACATGCCAGCAAACGTTTTATATTACACTTTTATAAGAGTATGTATCGCTATTAATAAGCCTGATACCAGTCGCTATCACTGCATTTAAGGCTTAACTTACATTAATCCGGTATCAGCAGCATTTTCTAGCAAATTCCATCCCTAGAAAAAATATTAACTGCACATACCTTATTGCAGGAAAACCTGCACGCCATTCCCTCTCTGAAGTTACCTCACTCCTCAGAATATGTGAGAACAGCAATGGATCTTAGTTACTTCTGCTAAGATCTTAGAAAGCACAGGCAGATTCTTCTTCTAATGTTGCCTGAGATGAAACAGTACACTCCGGTACCATTTAAAAATAACAAACTTTTGATTGAAGTTAAAAAACTAACTATAATACACCACTCTCCTCTTACTACGTCCATCTTTGTTGAGAGTTGCAAGAGAATGACTGGATATGACAGTGAGGGGAGGAGCTATATAGCAGCTCTGCTGTGGGTGATCCTCTTGCAACTTCCTGTTGGGAAGGAGAATATCCCACAAGTAATGGATGATCCGTGGACTGGATACACTTAACAAGAGAAATGTGATACAGATTACATTATGTAAAGAAGAGGTATATTACACATAACCATTGAAAAAACATAATTTATTTAAGAACTTACCTGATAAATTCATTTCTTTCATATTAGCAAGAGTCCATGAGCTAGTGATGTATGGGATATACATTCCTACCAGGAGGGGCAAAGTTTCCCAAACCTCAAAATGCTTACAAATACACCCCTCACCACACCCACAAATCAGTTTAACAAATAGCCAAGAAGTGGGGTGATAAGAAAAAAGTGTGAAAGCATAAAAAATAAGGAATTGGAATAATTGTGCTTTATACAAAAAAATCATAACCACCACAAAAAGGGTGGGCCTCATGGACTCTTGCTAATATGAAAGAAATGAATTTATCAAGGTAAGTTCTTACATAAATTATGTTTTCTTTCATGTAATTAGCAAGAGTCCATGAGCTAGTGACGTATGGGATAATGACTACCCAAGATGTGGATCTTTCCACGCAAGAGTCACTAGAGAGGGAGGGATAAAATAAAGACAGCCAATTCCGCTGAAAAATAATCCACACCCAAAATAAAGTTTAAATTTTATAATGAAAAAAACTGAAAATATAAGCAGAAGATTCAAACTGAAACAGCTGCCTGAAGTACTTTTCTACCAAAAACAGCTTCAGAAGAAGAAAACACATCAAAATGGTAGAATTTAGTAAAAGTATGCAAAGAAGACCAAGTTGCTGCTTTGCAAATCTGATCAACCGAAGCTTCATTCCTAAACGCCCAGGAAGTAGAAACTGACCTAGTAGAATGAGCTGTAATCCTTTGAGGCGGAGTTTTACCCGACTCGACATAAGCATGATGAATTAAAGTTTTCAACCAAGATGCCAAAGAAATGGCAGAGGCCTTCTGACCTTTCCTAGAACCGGAAAAGATAACAAATAGACTAGAAGTCTTTCGGAAATTCTTAGTAGCTTCAACATAATATTTCAAAGCTCTAACTACATCCAAAGAATGCAATGATTTCTCCTTAGAATTCTTAGGATTAGGACATAATGAAGGAACCACAATTTCTCTACTAATGTTGTTGGAATTCACAACCTTAGGTAAAAATTCAAAAGAAGTTTGCAACACCGCCTTATCCTGATGAAAAATCAGAAAAGGAGACTCACAAGAAAGAGCAGATAATTCAGAAACTCTTCTGGCAGAAGAGATGGCCAAAAGTAACAAAACTTTCCAAGAAATTAATTTAATGACCAACAAATGCATAGGTTCAAACGGAGGAGCTTGAAGAGCCCCCAGAACCAAATTCAAACTCCAAGGAGGAGAAATTGACTTAATGACAGGTTTTATACGAACCAAAGCTTGAACAAAACAATGAATATCAGGAAGATTAGCAATCTTTCTGTGAAAAAGAACAGAAAGAGCAGAGATTTGTCCTTTCAAGGAACTTGCAGACAAAACTTTCTCCAAACCATCCTGAAGAAACTGTAAAATTCTCGGAATTCTAAAAGAATGCCAGGAAAAAAGAAGAGAAAGACACCAAGAAATATAAGTCTTCCAGACTCTATAATATATCTCCCTAGATACAGATTTACGAGCCTGTAACATAGTATTAATCACAGAGTCAGAGAAACCTCTTTGACTAAGAATCAAGAGTTCAATCTCCATACCTTTAAATTTAAGGATTTGAGATCCTGATGGAAAAAAGGACCTTGCGACAGAAGGTCTGGTCTTAACGGAAGAGTCCACGGTTGGCAAGAGGCCATCCGGACAAAATCCGCATACCAAAACCTGTGAGGCCATGCTGGAGCTACCAGCAGAACAAATGAGCATTCCTTCAGAATCTTGGAGATCACTCTTGGAAGAAGAACTAGAGGCGGAAAGATATAAGCAGGATGATACTTCCAAGGAAGTGACAATGCATCCACTGCTTCCGCTTGAGGATCCCTGGATCTGGACAGATACCTGGGAAGTTTCTTGTTTAGATGAGAAGCCATCAGATCTATTTCTGGAAGTCCCCACATTTGGACAATCTGAAGAAATACCTCTGGGTGAAGAGACCATTCGCCCGGATGCAACGTTTGGCGACTGAGATAATCCGCTTCCCAATTGACTATACCTGGGATATGAACCGCAGAAACTAGACAGGAGCTGGATTCCGCCCAAACCAGAATTCAAGATACTTTTTTCATAGCCAGAGGGCTGTGAGTCCCTCCTTGATGATTGATGTATGCCACAGTGGTGACATTGTCTGTCTGAAAACAAATGAACGATTCTCTCTTTAGAAGAGGCCAAGACTGAAGAGCTCTGAAAATTGCACGGAGTTCCAAAATATTGATCGGTAATCTCACCTCCTGAGATTCCCAAACCCCTTGTGCCATCAGAGACCCCCACACAGCTCCCCAACCTGTAAGACTTGCATCTGTTGAGATTACAGTCCAGGTCAGAAGAACAAAAGAAGCCCCCTGAACTAAACAATGGTGATCTGTCCACCACGTCAGAGAGTGTCGTACAATCGGTTTTGAAGATATTAATTGAGATATCTTTGTGTAATCCCTGCACCATTGGTTCAGCATACAGAGCTGAAAAGATCGCATGTGAAAACGAGCAAAGGGGATAGCGTCCGATGCAGCAGTCATAAGACCTAGAATTTCCATGCATAAGGCTACCGAAGGGAATGATTGTGACTGAAGGTTTCGACAAGCTGATATCAATTTTAGACGTCTCTTGTCTGTCAAAGATACAGTCATGGACACTGAATCTATCTGGAAACCCAAAAAGGTTACCCTTGTCTGAGGAATCAATGAACTTTTTAGTAAATTGATCCTCCAACCATGATCTTGAAGAAACAACACAAGTCGATTCGTATGAGATTCTGCTAAATGTGAAGACTGAGCAAGTACCAAGATATCGTCCAAATAAGGAAATACCACAATACCCTGTTCTCTGATTACAGACAGAAGGGCACCGAGAACCTTTGTAAAAATTCTTGGAGCTGTTGCTAGGCCAAACGGCAGAGCCACAAACTGTTAATGCTTGTCTAGGAACGAGAATCTCAGAAACTGATAGTGATCTGGATGAATCGGAATATGCAGATATGCATCCTGTAAATCTATTGTAGACATATATTATTCAATATTTTTAGATCCAGAACTGGTCTGAAGGAATTCTCCTTCTTTGGTACAATGAAGAGATTTGAATAAAACCCCAGCCCCTGTTCCAGAACTGGAACTGGCATAATTACTCCAGCCAACTCTAGATCTGAAACACATTTCAGAAATGCATGAGCCTTCGCTGGATTTACTGGGACACGGGAAAGAAAAAATCTCTTTGCAGGAGGCCTTATCTTGAAGCCAATTCTGTACCCTTCTGAAACAATATTCTGAATCCAAAGATTGTGAACGGAATTGATCCAAATTTCTTTGAAAAAACGTAATCTGCCCCCTACCAGCTGAGCTGGAATGAGGGCCGCACCTTCATGTGGACTTAGGAGCTGGCTTTGATTTTCTAAAAGGCTTGGAATTATTCCAGACTGGAGATGGTTTCCAAACTGATACCGCTCCTGGGGATGAAGGATCAGGCTTTTGTTCCTTGTTGTGACGAAAGGAACGAAAACGATTATTAGACCTAAATTTACCTTTAGATTTTTTATCCTGTGGTAAAAAAGTTCCTTTCCCTCCAGTAACAGTTGAGAAAATAGAATCCAACTGAGAACCAAATAATTTATTACCCTGGAAAGAAAAGGAAAAGCAGAGTAGACTTAGAAGACATATCAGCATTCCAAGTTTTAAGCCATAAAGCTCTTCTAGCTAAAATAGCTAGAGACATATACCTGACATCAACTCTAATGATATCAAAGATGGCATCACAAATAAAATTATTAGCATGTTGAAGAAGAATAATAATGCTACGAGAATTATGATCTGTTACTTGTTGCGCTAAAGCTTCCAACCAAAAAATTGAAGCTGCAGCAACATCCGCCAAAGATATAGCAGGTCTAAGAAGATTACCTGAACACAAGTAAGCTTTTCTTAGAAAGGATTCAATTAGCAAGAGTAGAGACAGCCCCATCAACCTTAGGGATTTTGTCCCAAAATTCTAATCTGTCAGATGGCACAGGATATAATTGCTTAAAACGTTTAGAAGGAGTAAATGAATTACCCAAATTATTCCATTCCCTGGAAATTACTTCAGAAATAGCACCAGGAACAGGAAAAATCTTCTGGAATAACAACAGGAGATTTAAAAACCTTATCTAAACGTTTAGATTTAGTATCAAGAGGACCAGAATCCTCAATTTCTAATGCAATTAGGACTTCTTTAAGTAAAGAACGAATAAATTCCATTTTAAATAAATATGAAGATTTATCAGCATCAACCTCTGAGACAGAATCCTCTGAACCAGAAGAACCATTATCAGAATCAGAATGATGATGTTCATTTAAAAATTCATCTGAAAAATGAAAAGTTTTAAAAGACTTTTTACGTTTACTAGAAGGAGGAATAACAGACATAGCCTTCTTAATGGATTTAGAAACAAAATCTCTTATGTTATCAGAAATACTCTGAGTATTAGATGTTGATGAAACAGCAACAGGTAATGTAACTTTACTAAAGGAAATATTATCTGCATTAACAAGTTTGTCATGACATACAATACAAACAACAGCTGGAGGAACAGCTACCAAAAGTTTACAGCAGATACACTTAGCTTTGGTAGCTTCAGCACCAGGCACCGATTTTCCAGAAGTATCTTCTGACTCAGCTTCAACATGGGACATCTTGCAATATGCAATAGAAAAAACAACATATAAAGCAAAATTGATCAAATTCCTTAAATGACAGTTTCAGGAATGGGAAAAAATGCCAGTGAACAAGCTTCTAGCAACCAGAAGCAATAAAAAATGAGACTTAAATAATGCGGAGACAAAAGTGACGCCCATATTTTTTTAGCGCCAAATAAGACGCCCACATTATTTGGCGCCTAAATGCTTTTGGCGCCAAAAATGATGCCACATCCGGAACGCCGACATTTTTGGCGCAAAAGAACGTCAAAAATGACGCAACTTCCGGCGACACGTATGACACCGGAAACAGAAAAAAAAATTGCGCCAAAAAAGTCCGCGCCAAGAATGACGCAATAAAATGAAGCATTTTCAGCCCCCGCGAGCCTAACAGCCCACAGGGAAAAGTCAAATTTTAAGGTAAGAAAAAAATTGTTTTATTCAAATGCATTATCCCAAATATGAAACTGACTGTCTGAAAATAAGGAATGTTGAACATCCTGAGTCAAGGCAAATAAATGTTTGAATACATATATTTAGAACTTTATAAAAAAGTGCCCAACCATAGCTTAGAGTGTCACAGAAAATAAGACTTACTTACCCCAGGACACTCATCTACATGTTTGTAGAAAGCCAAACCAGTACTGAAACGAAAATCAGCAGAGGTAATGGTATATATATATATATAAAAGAGTATATCGTCGATCTGAAAAGGGAGGTAAGAGATGAATCTCTACGACCGATAACAGAGAACCTATGAAATAGACCCCGTAGAAGGAGATCATTGAATTCAAATAGGCAATACTCTCCTCACATCCCTCTGACATTCACTGCACGCTGAGAGGAAAACCGGGCTCCAACCTGCTGCGGAGCACATATCAACGTAGAATCTAGCACAAACTTACTTCACCACCTCCATAGGAGGCAAAGTTTGTAAAACTGATTTGTGGGTGTGGTGAGGGGTGTATTTGTAGGCATTTTGAGGTTTGGGAAACTTTGCCCCTCCTGGTAGGAATGTATATCCCATACGTCACTAGCTCATGGACTCTTGCTAATTACATGAAAGAAATGTGAATAGTACAAGTGCAACATGTCTGTGTGCTATATTCTATACATGAATAAACTTACCTACTAATAGCCTGTGGGTTATGTAAGTGCACTGTACTTACCTGAATAGCACCCAGCTGCAGAGAAGACTGCTTCCAGTAGAGAGCCCATCCATTGCTATGCAAGCAACAGCAGAGGATCTCTGGTAGAAGTACGACGACAACCCAAAAGGCGGAGGCTAAAGGACACATGGGGCAGTCTTGTGACCAAATCCATTTAGAGAAATAGAGGGTCGCTAACCAGTACTCCATATTCCCCTCTGTTCAATGTCCTCTGTCTGAGGGGATAACAGATCTCACTTAGGTATGAGAACCCCTTTAAAAGTAGAATCTAGAGAAACTCAATTCTTTATCTACTTCTGTGAAGGCAAATATATAAACAGATATGCAGGGAGGTGAGAGGGTTTAAAAGCTCTAGATGTTTGGGGTATCTTTGCCTCTTCCTAATGGCCAGGAGTTGAATCCCACATGTCAATGCTTGTGGACTCTCACTACCTTATGAAAGAAAAGGTAATCAGAAAACGTAAACATAAATTAACCTATATTGATGAAGACTGTTTCATATGTTTGAATGCAGGTTTGTTTTTTTCATTCATGATTTAGATAGAGTACACCATTTTAAACAATGTTCCAATCTACTTATATTATTAAATTTGCTTCATTCGCTTGATATTCTTTGTTGAAAAACAAAACAAAACAAAAAAACACTGCACTACTGGGATCTCCTATTAGTGCATTGCTGCTCCTGAGCCAACCTAGGCATACTTTTCAAAAAAGGATACCAAGATAACAAATCAATTTAAATAGAAGTCATTTGTAAAGTTGTTTAAAACACCAAGCTGTGTCTGATTCCTAAAAGTTTAATTTTGATTTTACCGTCTGTTAATACCTTTTGATGACATGAGCAAGTATTCTAAACTACTACAAACAATATAATTTAGCATGTTTAAACCTCCAAACACCTATATGAGGAAAAATGAAACAATTTGTGTAACGTTTTCATGATCTAATGGTGTAATTTGAACTAGATTTTCAAGTTTTCATTAAAAACATATCTATTAACATGTGAAATAAGCAACATCATCAACACTGAAAATAAAACATGCAAAGAGTCAAGAAATGCAGTTTCATTCATGGTTTAGGGAGTGTTATATCACACATGCATTTGAAAACTTTTAGATAAATTGTTTGTATAATCAATAGATTGTTTACATTCTGCAAAGGAATTCTGAACAGCAATACTCATTTTTAAATGACAAATAAATATAACGGTGCAATTAAAGGACATGGATCCCCAGAGTTTAGTAAGAAAAGATCTATTTTTTTGTGTGTATGTTCTACTTGTGGCCATACTAATGCAAGGAGATCTGTACTTTTTTTTCTTAATATCCTAGTTTTAAGTCCCAACTAACTCTTGTAAAATATGTATATTTTGAAGGGCACAATACACTTTTACTAAACACATTTATTTTCATACTTTTACTATTGGCTGCAGGAGAAATGTAAACTCATACAATGATCCTGTAATCTACTAGTGTGATCCACTTGTAGATCTTCTCTGCCTTTTCAGCATGCCTGATTGAATGAGTCTGGCTTACCTCATGTTCCCAGCCATGAGAAGACACAAATTGTAGATATGTGAAAAGATGAAGAGGAAGAGAATTGTGCTGAAGAACATTGTCATCCACGATCCATGATCATCACGAAACATTTTCAGCCGAAGCAATTGACCTAAGCAATGAAGATATTGTATCTTGAGATATTTGTCTTGCACATAAACCGCTGCAAACTATGTTATAGGTATTGTATTTTCAAAAAGTAACAAAATTGACAATGTTATTCCAACAAACAGGTTACCCACAAAGCCATCAATGGAGTGTTGATATTTATAACTAACAATTAAGGTGAATGTAAATTTAGGTCACTACAAAAAAAAAAAAAATAATAGAAGCATTTTTGCCAATGCATGTATATTACAAAATCGCTTCTGTTCAATACCGAAATGCACCCATGGGGTTTCCGATTTTGGCTGGCATATCCCTTTAAAGGAATACAAGGCCATGAATCTAGGTATGTTGCATGACACAGGGTTGCAGGTTCAGGATTCTGATGTGGGTATGTGGCTAAAATAAGGAAAGCAGGTCAATGATCTTATATATATGTGTGCGTGTGTGTGTGTGGCAGACATTAAAATCAGTCCTATGAGCTTTAGGTCAATTGATATGATGGATGATTATTATGATTGTGTAGTTAGGTTGCACATAGGCTAGCAAAGTCAGATTACCATTTTAAAACCACTAATATTAGACGATTCTATAGTTTTTAAAAGCAGTGTTCATCTCAGCACAAGGAACAATGGATACAAATAAAAGTCAACAAAAGGATTTAGAGACTGGCATCTGCACACTGCATATTTAAAAGAAATATGACTCCAGGGCCTTTAAATCTGACCTACAAATAGAAGCTACACTTAATGCAGAACTCCTTGGGGATGCATGTAAGGTAGGGTGACCAGACATCTCGTTTTAAGCACACTGTCCCTTTGTCCATAGATCTTTTTACAGGGATGTACCATTTTTTGGTTTGTTTGGTTTTTTTTTTTAAATAATGAATGTTTACTTATTTTATTTTTCATATTATATATATGAAATACTTGCACTGGTATTTGTACACCCATTGCAGCACAATAACTTGTAAAATCTGCAGCTTTTAGAAACTCTGCAGCAAAAGAACATGTGGTGGCCATGTGTAAAGAAGTTTGTGTGCCCTTTTGGTGGTGTCTGACTGATAATGGGGGTGGGCGCTTGTGGTCAAACAGTTGTGCAGCAGAGCGAGAGCAGCTGAACATTCAAGAGAGGGTTGAAAAGCATATTTATTTATACCCTTGTGAAACAGGAAGTCATGGTTATGCAATTTCCTGTTCCTAGTCACCCAGGTGTGCTAACAAATGTAAAATATTAATGGGAATATAATTCAAATATATTAATCTCATATGAATTAATACAGGTGCCAATAATTGCTCCACACATTTTTAACAAAGATTTCTTTATTTTATTTTTTGGATAAACCTGTGTTGTGTTTACAATTGTTTGGTAAATATGAGCAAAGAAGGCTGTAAAAAAGTGTCTTGTTTAACCTTTTGGTCTTTTGTTTTAAAAAAAAAAAAAAAAAATATACAGAAAAATACTCGGCACTCATGGATATCAAAGGTGCTAATTTTAGTGGAGGGTCTTATAAAACATAATTTATGCTTACCTGATAAATTTATTTCTCTTGTAGTGTATCCAGTCCACGGATCATCCATTACTTGTGGGATATTCTCCTTCCCAACAGGAAGTTGCAAGAGGACACCCACAGCAGAGCTGCTATATAGCTCCTCCCCTCACTGCCATATCCAGTCATTCGACCGAAACAAGACGAGAAAGGAGAAACCATAGGGTGCAGTGGTGACTGTAGTTTAATTAAAATTTAGACCTGCCTTAAAAGGACAGGGCGGGCCGTGGACTGGATACACTACAAGAGAAATAAATTTATCAGGTAAGCATAAATTATGTTTTCTCTTGTTAAGTGTATCCAGTCCACGGATCATCCATTACTTGTGGGATACCAATACCAAAGCTAAAGGACACGGATGATGGGAGGGACAAGGCAGGAACTTAAACGGAAGGAACCACTGCCTGTAAAACCTCTCTCCCAAAAACAGCCTCCGAAGAAGCAAAAGTGTCAAATTTGTAAAGTTTTGAAAAGGTGTGAAGCGAAGACCAAGTCGCAGCCTTGCAAATCTGTTCAACAGAGGCCTCATTACAGAACTTTCCAAGATAAAAAGTTTAATACAGAGGCCTCAAAACAGAACTTTCCAAGATAAAAGTTTAATATCAATGGAATGAAGGGGTTCAAACGGAACTCCCTGAAGAACTTTAAGAACCAAGTTTAAGCTCCACGGGGGAGCAACAGTTTTAAACACAGGCTTAATCCTAACTAAAGGCTGACAAAATGCCTGGACGTCTGGAACTTCTGCCAGACGCTTGTGCAAAAGAATAGAAAGAGCAGAGATCTGTCCTTTTAAAGAACTAGCTGATAAGCCTTTGTCCAAACCCTCTTGGAGAAAGGACAATATCCTAGGAATCCTAACCTTACTCCATGAGTAACTCTTGGATTCACACCAAAAAATATATTTACACCATATCTTATGGTAGATTTTCCTGGTGACAGGTTTCCGAGCCTGTATTAAGTTATCAATGACTGACTCGGGGAAGCCACGCCTTGATAGAATCAAGCGTTCAATCTCCATGCAGTCAGTCTCAGAGAAATTAGATTTGGATGATTGAAAGAACCTTGTATTAGAAGGTCCTGCAACAGAGGCAGAGTCCTTGGTGGAAGAGATGACGTGTCCACTAGGTCTGCATACCAGGTCCTGCGTGGCCACGCAGGCGCTATCAGAATCACCGATGCTCTCTCCTGTTTGATTTTGGCAATCAGTCGAGGGAGCAGAGGAAACGGTGGAAACACATAGGCCAGGTTGAAGAACCAAGGAGCTGCTAGAGCATCTATCAGCGTTGCTCCCGGGTCCCTGGACCTGGATCCATAACAAGGAAGCTTGACGTTCTGGCGAGACACCATGAGATCCAGTTCTGGTGTGCCCCAACGATGGACCAGTTGAGCAAACACCTCCGGATGGAGTTCCCACTCCCCCGGATGAAAAGTCTGATGACTTAGAAAATCTGCCTCCAAGTTCTCTACGCCTGGGATGTGGATCGCTGACAGGTGGCAAGAGTGAGACTCTGCCCAGCGAATTATCTTTAAGACTTCTAACATCGCTAGGGAACTCCTGGTTCCCCCTTGATGGTTAATGTAAGCCACAGTCGTGATGTTGTCCGACTGAAATCTGATGAACTGAGGCCAAGCTAGAAGAGCATTGAATATTGCTCTTAACTCCAGAATATTTATTGGGAGGAGTTTCTCCTCCTGAGTCCACGATCCCTGAGCCTTCAGGGAGTTCCAGACTGCGCCCCAACCTAGAAGGCTGGCATCTGTTGTTACAATCGTCCAATCTGGCCTGCGAAAGGTCATACCCTTGGACAGATGGACCCGAGAAAGCCACCAGAGAAGAGAATCTCTGGTCTCTTGATCCAGATTTAGTAGAGGGGACAAATCTGAGTAATCCCCATTCCACTGACTTAGCATGCATAATTGCAGCGGTCTGAGATGCAGGCGCGCAAATGGCACTATGTCCATTGCCGCTACCATTAAGCCGATTACTTCCATGCACTGAGCCACTGACGGGCGTGGAATGGAATGAAGGACACGGCAAGCATTTAGAAGTTTTGATAACCTGGACTCCGTCAGGTAAATTTTCATCTCTACAGAGTCTATAAGAGTCCCTAGGAAGGAGACTCTTGTGAGTGGTGATAGAGAACTCTTTTCCACGTTCACTTTCCACCCATGCGACCTCAGAAATGTCAGAACTATCTCTGTATGAGACTTGGCAATTTGAAAGCTTGACGCCTGTATCAGGATGTCGCCTAGATACGGAGCCACCGCTATGCCTCGCGGTCTTAGAACCGCCAGAAGTGAGCCCAGAACCTTTGTAAAAATTCTCGGGGCAGTGGCCAACCCGAAGGGAAGAGCTACAAATTGGTAATGCCTGTCTAGAAAGGCAAACCTTAGGAACCGATGATGATCTTTGTGAATCGGTATGTGAAGGTAGGCATCCTTTAAGTCCACTGTGGTCATGTACTGACCCTCTTGGATCATGGTTAGGAAGGTCCGAATAGTTTCCATTTTAAATGATGGAACTCTGAGGAATTTGTTTAAGATCTTTAGATCCAAGATTGGTCTGAAGGTTCCCTCTTTCTTGGGAACCACAAACAGATTTGAATAAAATCCCTGTCCTTGTTCCGTCCGCGGAACTGGATGGATCACTCCCATTACTAGGAGGTCTTGCACACAGCTTAGGAATGCCTCTTTCTTTATCTGGTTTGCTGATAACCTTGAAAGATTAAATCTCCCTTGTGGAGGAGAAGCTTTGAAGTCCAGAAGATATCCCTGAGATATGATCTCCAACGCCCAGGGATCCTGAACATCTCTTGCCCACGCCTGGGCAAAGAGAGAAAGTCTGCCCCCCACTAGATCCGTTTCCGGATAGGGGGCCGTTCCTTCATGCTGTCTTGGGGGCAGCAGCAGGCTTTTTGGCCTGCTTGCCCTTGTTCCAGTACTGGTTAGGTTTCCAGGCCTGTCTGGAATGAGCAACAGTTCCCTCTTGTTTTGAAGCGGAGGAAGTTGATGCTGCTCCTGCCTTGAACTTTCGAAAGGCACGAAAATTAGACTGTTTGGCCTTTAATTTGGCCCTGTCCTGAGGAAGGGTATGACCCTTGCCTCCAGTAATATCAGCAATAATTTCCTTCAAGCCAGGCCCGAATAAGGTCTGCCCCTTGAAAGGAATGTTGAGTAATTTAGACTTTGAAGTTACGTCAGCTGACCAGGATTTAAGCCATAGTGCCCTACGCGCCTGGATGGCGAATCCGGAATTCTTAGCTGTTAGTTTAGTCAAATGAACAATGGCATCGGAAACAAATGAGTTAGCTAGCTTAAGCGTTCTAAGCTTGTCAATATCATTCAATGGAGCTGTCTGGATGGCCTCTTCCAGGGCCTCAAACCAGAATGCCGCCGCTGCAGCAGTGACAGGCGCAATGCATGCAAGGGGCTGTAAAATAAAACCTTGTTGAATAAACATTTTCTTAAGGTAACCCTCCAATTTTTTATCCATTGGATCTAAAAAAGCACAACTGTCCTCAACCGGGATAGTGGTACGCTTTGCTAAAGTAGAAACTGCTCCCTCCACCTTAGGGACCGTCTGCCATAAGTCCCATGTAGTGGCGTCTATTGGAAACATTTTTCTAAATATAGGAGGTGGGGAAAAGGGCATACCGGGTCTATCCCACTCCTTGCTAATAATTTCTGTAAGCCTTTTAGGTATAGGAAAAACGTCAGTACACACCGGCACCGCATAGTATCTATCCAGCCTACACAATTTCTCTGGAATTGCAACTGTGTTACAGTCATTCAGAGCAGCTAATACCTCCCCAAGCAATACACGGAGGTTCTCAAGCTTAAATTTAAAATTAGAAATCTCTGAATCAGGTTTTCCCGAGTCAGAGATGTCACCCACAGACTGAAGCTCTCCGTCCTCATGTTCTGCATACTGTGACGCAGTATCAGACATGGCTCTAACAGCATTTGCGCTCTGTATTTCTCCTAACCCCAGAGCTATCGCGCTTGCCTCTTAATTCAGGCAATCTAGATAATACCTCTGACAGGGTATTATTCATGATTGCAGCCATGTCCTGCAAGGTAATCGCTATGGGGGTCCCTGATGTAATTTGCGCCATATTAGCGTGCGTCCCCTGAGCGGGAGGCGAAGGGTCTGACACGTGGGGAGAGTTAGTCGGCATAACTTCCCCCTCGACAGAACCCTCTGGTGATAATTCTTTTATAGATAAAGACTGATCTTTACTGTTTAAGGTGAAATCAATACATTTAGTACACATTCTCCTATGGGGCTCCACCATGGCTTTCAAACATAATGAACAAGTAGGTTCCTCTGTGTCAGACATGTTTAAACAGACTAGCAATGAGACTAGCAAGCTTGGAAAACACTTTAAAACAAGTTTACAAGCAATATAAAAAAACGTTACTGCGCCTTTAAGAAACACAAATTTTCCCAAATTTTAAAATAACAGTGAAAAAATGCAGTTACACTAACGAAATTTTTACAGTGTATGTAATAAGTTAGCAGAGCATTGCACCCACTTGCAAATGGATGATTAACCCCTTAATACCAAAAACGGAATAACAAATGACAAAAAAAAAACGTTTTTTAAACAGTCACAACAACTGCCACAGCTCTACTGTGGCTTTTTACCTCCCTCAATACGACTTTTGAAGCCTTTTGAGCCCTTCAGAGAAGTCCTGGATCATGCAGGAAGAAGCTGGATGTCTGTGTCTGTAATTTTTGCTGTGCAAAAAAACGCCAAAATAGGCCCCTCCCACTCATATTACAACAGTGGGAAGCCTCAGGGAACTGTTTCTAGGCAAAATTCAAGCCAGCCATGTGGAAAAAACTAGGCCCCAATAAGATTTATCACCAAACATATGTAAAAAACGATTAAACATGCCAGCAAACGTTTTAAAATACACTTTTATAAGAGTATGTATCTCTATTAATAAGCCTGATACCAGTCGCTATCACTGCATTTAAGGCTTTACTTACATTACTTCGGTATCAGCAGCATTTTCTAGCAAATTCCATCCCTAGAAAAATATTTTAACTGCACATACCTTATTACAGGAAAACCTGCACGCTATTCCCCCTCTGAAGTTACCTCACTCCTCAAAATATGTGAGAACAGCAAAGGATCTTAGTTACTTCTGCAAAGATCATAGAAAACGCAGGCAGATTCTTCTTCTAAATACTGCCTGAGATAAACAGTACACTCCGGTACCATTTAAAAATAACAAACTTTTGATTGAAGAAATAAACTAAGTATAAAACACCACAGTCCACTTACGACCTCCATCTTAGTTGAGAGTTGCAAGAGAATGACTGGATATGGCAGTGAGGGGAGGAGCTATATAGCAGCTCTGCTGTGGGTGTCCTCTTGCAACTTCCTGTTGGGAAGGAGAATATCCCACAAGTAATGGATGATCCGTGGACTGGATACACTTAAGAGAAATATACATTACACTGTAAAATAGTTTACTTGCATTATGTTTACACCGTACCCCTCACATGCACCTAAGTAACATATAGCCAAGCAAAATGAAGTAAGAAAAATGTAAAAGAGCCCTAAAAGGAGAAGGGAAAAAGACGTGCTAAAGAAAAACTAACACTAAAAAAATAATGGTGGTGTCTCATGGACTCTCACCACAATGAAATTACATTTTCTTTCATACTGGTGTTGAGAGTCCGCAATCCATTACTCTTGGGACCACTACCCAATCTGTGGTGTTCACGAGTAATACCACAAAGGGAGGGACTTAAAAAACATTTTTTTCACTGAGAAAAATAACCCACAACAATCCAAAAAAAACAGAATTTATGTTTACCTGATAAATTTCTTTCTCCTACGGTGTATCCGGTCCACGGCTTCATCCTTACTTGTGGGATATTCTTAATCCCTACAGGAAGTGGCAAAGAGAGCACACAGCAAAGCTGTCCATATAGCTCCCCTCAGGCTCCGCCCCCCCAGTCATTCGACCGACGGTTAGGAGAAAAAGGAGAACCATAGGGTGCAGTGGTGACTGTAGTTTACAAAAAATAAAATTTAAACCTGACCAAATGCCAGGGTGGGTCATGGACCGGATACACCGTAGGAGAAAGGAATTTATCAGGTAAATATAAATTCTGTTTTCTCCTACATTGGTGTATCCAGTCCACGGCTTCATCCTTACTTGTGGGAACCAATACCAAAGCTTTAGGACACGGATGAAGGGAGGGAACAAGTCAGGTAACCTAAACGGAAGGCACCACTGCTTGCAAAAACTTCTCCCAAAAATAGCCTCCGAAGAAGCAAAAGTATTGAATTTGTAAAATTTGGCAAATGTATCCAGTGAAGACCAAGTCGCTGCCTTACAGATCTGTTCAACAGAAGCCTCATTCTTGAAAGCCCATGTGAAAGCCACAGCTCTAATAGAGTGAGCTGTAATTCGTTCAGGAGGCTGCCTTCCAGCAGTCTCATAGGCCAACCGGATGATGCTTTTCAGCCAGAAAGATAGAGAGGTCGCAGCCGCCTTTTGACCTCTCCTCTTGCCAGAATAGAAGACAAACAGGGACAATGTTTGTCTGAAGTCTTTAGTTGCTTTTAGATAAAACTTCAAAGCACGAACCACATCAAGATTGTGTAATAGACGTTCCTTGTTAGAAACTGGATTAGGACACAGAGAAGGAACAACTATTTCCTGGTTAATATTCTTATTGGAAACCACTTTTGGAAGAAAACCAGGCTTGGTACGTAAAACGACCTTATCTGTATGAAACACCAGATAGGGTGAATTACACTGCAAAGCAGACAATTCAGAAACTCTTCTAGCAGAAGAAATAGCAACCAAAAAACAAAACTTTCCAAGATAGTAACTTAATATCTATGGAATTTAGAGGTTCAAACGGAACCCCTTGAAGAACTGAAAGAACTAAATTTAGACTCCATGGAGGAGCCACAGGTCTGTAGACAGGCTTGATTCTGACTAAAGCCTGTACGAACACCTGAACATCTGGCACGGATGCCAGACGCTTGTGCAACAAAACAGACAGAGCAGATATCTATCCTTTTAGGGAACTAGCTGACAGACCTTTCTCCAATCCTTCTTGGAGAAAAGATAGAATCCTTGGTATCTTAATCTTACTCCA
This sequence comes from Bombina bombina, assembly GCF_027579735.1. NCBI lineage: Eukaryota > Metazoa > Chordata > Amphibia > Anura > Bombinatoridae > Bombina > Bombina bombina. The sequence goes on along the minus strand of NC_069504.1, from coordinate 215,718,302 downwards.
TGAGTAACCCTTGGATTCGCACCAGCAAAGATATTTCCGCCATATCTTATGGTAAATTTTCCTGGTGACAGGCTTTCTAGCCTGGATCAGAGTATCTATAACTGATTCCGAAAACCCACGCTTAGCTAGAATCAAGCGTTCAATCTCCAAGCAGTCAGTTGCAGAGAAACTAGGTTTGAATGTTGGAATGGACCTTGGATTAGAAGGTCCTGTCTCAAAGGTAGCTTCCATGGTGGAACCGATGATATATTCACCAGGTCTGCATACCAAGTCCTGCGTGGCCACGCAGGAGCTATTAAAATTACCGAAGCCTTCTCCTGTTTGATCCTGGCTACCAGCCGGGGGAGGAGAGGAAACGGTGGAAAGACATAAGCTAGATTGAACGACCAAGGCGCCACTAAGGCATCTACCAATGTCGCCTTGGGATCCCTGGACCTTGACCCGTAACGTGGAACTTTGGAGTTCTGACGTGACACCATCAGATCCAGATCTGGAAGGCCCCATAGTTGAGTTAACTGGGCAAAAACCTCCGGGTGAAGTTCCCACTCCCCCGGATGGAAAGTCTGACGACTCAGATAATCCGCCTCACAGTTGTCCACTCCTGGGATGTGAATTGCTGATAGATGGCAGGAGTGATCCTCTGCCCATTTGATGATATTGGATACCTCCCTCATCGCCAGGGAACTCTTTGTTCCTCCCTGATGATTGATGTACGATACAGTCGTCATGTTGTCCGACTGAAATCTGATGAATTTGGCCTCCGCTAGTTGAGGCCATGCCTGGAGCGCATTGAATATCGCTCTCAATTCCAAAATGTTTATCGGGAGAAGAGATTCTTCCAGAGACCAAAGACCTTGAGCTTTCAGGGACTCCCAGACCGCACCCCAGCCTAAGAGGCTGGCGTCGGTCGTGACAATGATCAACTCTGGTCTGCGGAAACTCATTCCCTGAGACAGGTGATCCTGAGACAACCACCAGAGGAGTGAGTCTCTGGTTTTCTGGTCCATTTGTATTTGGGAAGACAAATCTGCATAATCCCCATTCCACTGTTTGAGCATGCACAGTTGCAGTGGTCTTAAATGAATTCGAGCAAAGGGAACCACGTCCATTGCCGCAACCATTAGTCCTATTACCTCCATGCACTGAGCTATGGAGGGTTGAGGAATGGATTGAAGAACTCGACAAGTGTTTAAAAGTTTTAACTTCCTGACCTCCATCAGAAAGATCTTCATTTCTACCGAGTCTATGATTGTTCCCAGGAAGGGAACCCTTGTGAACGGGGACAGGGAACTCTTTTCTATGTTCACCTTCCACCCGTGAGACCTTAGAAAGGCTAGAACAATGTCCGTATGAGCCTTTGCTTTGTGAAAGGACGACACTTGTATTAAGATGTCGTCTAGGTAAGGTGCTACTGCAATGCCCCTTGGCCTTAGCACCGCTAGAAGGGACCCTAGCACCTTTGTGAAAATTTTGGGGGCAGTGGCCAATCCGAAGGGAAGAGCCACAAACTGGTAATGTTTGTCCAGAAAGGCGAACCTTAGGAACTGATGGTGATCTTTGTGGATAGGAATATGCAGGTACACATCCTTTAAGTCCACGGTAGTCATATATTGACCCTCCTGGATCATTGGTAAAATTGTCCGAATGGTTTCCATTTTGAATGATGGAACTCTGAGGAATTTGTTTAGGATTTTTAAATCCAGAATTGGCCTGAAAGTTCCTTCCTTTTTGGGAACTACAAACAGGTTTGAGTAAAAACCCAGTCCTTGTTCTGCTGTTGGAACTGGGTGAATCACTCCCATTTTTAAAAGGTCTTCTACGCAATGTAAGAATGCCCGTCTCTTTATCTGGTCTAAAGACAAGCGAGACATGTGGAACCTTCCCTTTGGAGGAAGGTCCTTGAATTCTAGAAGATACCCCTGAGAGACAACTTCTTGAGCCCAGGGGTCCGGAACATCTCTTGCCCAAGCCTGAGCAAAGAGAGAAAGTCTGCCCCCTACTAGATCCGGTCCCGGATCGGGGGTTACCCCTTCATGCTGTCTTTGTAGCAGCAGCAGGCTTCTTGGCCTGTTTACCCTTGTTCCAGCATTGCAATGGTTTCCATGCTGGTTTGGGCTGGGATGCGTTACCCTCTTGCCTAGTGGCTGTAGAGGTAGAAGCCGGTCTGTTCCTGAAATTGCGAAAGGAACGAAAAACAGAATTTATGTTTACCTGATAAATTACTTTCTCCAACGGTGTGTCCGGTCCACGGCGTCATCCTTACTTGTGGGATATTCTCTTCCCCAACAGGAAATGGCAAAGAGCCCAGCAAAGCTGGTCACATGATCCCTCCTAGGCTCCGCCTACCCCAGTCATTCGACCGACGTTAAGGAGGAATATTTGCATAGGAGAAACCATATGGTACCGTGGTGACTGTAGTTAAAGAAAATAAATTATCAGACCTGATTAAAAAAACCAGGGCGGGCCGTGGACCGGACACACCGTTGGAGAAAGTAATTTATCAGGTAAACATAAATTCTGTTTTCTCCAACATAGGTGTGTCCGGTCCACGGCGTCATCCTTACTTGTGGGAACCAATACCAAAGCTTTAGGACACGGATGAAGGGAGGGAGCAAATCAGGTCACCTAAATGGAAGGCACCACGGCTTGCAAAACCTTTCTCCCAAAAATAGCCTCAGAAGAAGCAAAAGTATCAAACTTGTAAAATTTGGTAAAAGTGTGCAGTGAAGACCCTACATATCTGATCAACAGAAGCCTCGTTCTTGAAGGCCCATGTGGAAGCCACAGCCCTAGTGGAATGAGCTGTGATTCTTTCGGGAGGCTGCCGTCCGGCAGTCTCGTAAGCCAATCTGATGATGCTTTTAATCCAAAAAGAGAGAGAGGTAGAAGTTGCTTTTTGACCTCTCCTTTTACCGGAATAAACAACAAACAAGGAAGATGTTTGTCTAAAATCCTTTGTAGCATCTAAATAGAATTTTAGAGCGCGAACAACATCCAAATTGTGCAACAAACGTTCCTTCTTTGAAACTGGTTTCGGACACAGAGAAGGTACGATAATCTCCTGGTTAATGTTTTTGTTAGAAACAACTTTTGGAAGAAAACCAGGTTTAGTACGTAAAACCACCTTATCTGCATGGAACACCAGATAAGGAGGAGAACACTGCAGAGCAGATAATTCTGAAACTCTTCTAGCAGAAGAAATTGCAACTAAAAACAAAACTTTCCAAGATAATAACTTAATATCAACGGAATGCAAGGGTTCAAACGGAACCCCCTGAAGAACTGAAAGAACTAAATTGAGACTCCAAGGAGGAGTCAAAGGTTTGTAAACAGGCTTAATTCTAACCAGAGCCTGAACAAAGGCTTGAACATCTGGCACAGCGGCCAGCTTTTTGTGAAGTAACACAGACAAGGCAGAAATCTGTCCCTTCAGGGAACTTGCAGATAATCCTTTTTCCAATCCTTCTTGAAGGAAGGATAGAATCCTAGGAATCTTAACCTTGTCCCAAGGGAATCCTTTAGATTCACACCAACAGATATATTTTTTCCAAATTTTGTGGTAAATCTTTCTAGTTACAGGCTTTCTGGCCTGAACAAGAGTATCGATAACAGAATCTGAGAATCCTCGCTTCGATAAGATCAAGCGTTCAATCTCCAAGCAGTCAGCTGGAGTGAAACCAGATTCGGATGTTCGAACGGACCCTGAACAAGAAGGTCTCGTCTCAAAGGTAGCTTCCAAGGAGGAGCCGATGACATATTTACCAGATCTGCGTACCAAGTCCTGCGTGGCCACGCAGGAGCTATCAAGATCACCGACGCCCTCTCCTGATTGATCCTGGCTACCAGCCTGGGGATGAGAGGAAACGGCGGGAACACATAAGCTAGTTTGAAGGTCCAAGGTGCTACTAGTGCATCCACTAGAGCCGCCTTGGGATCCCTGGATCTGGACCCGTAGCAAGGAACTTTGAAGTTCTGACGAGAGGCCATCAGATCCATGTCTGGAATGCCCCACAGCTGAGTGACTTGGGCAAAGATTTCCGGATGGAGTTCCCACTCCCCCGGATGCAATGTCTGACGACTCAGAAAATCCGCTTCCCAATTTTCCACTCCTGGGATGTGGATAGCAGACAGGTGGCAGGAGTGAGACTCCGCCCATAGAATGATTTTGGTCACTTCTTCCATCGCCAGGGAACTCCTTGTTCCCCCCTGATGGTTGATGTACGCAACAGTTGTCATGTTGTCTGATTGAAACCGTATGAACTTGGCCCTCGCTAGCTGAGGCCAAGCCTTGAGAGCATTGAATATCGCTCTCAGTTCCAGAATATTTATCGGTAGAAGAGATTCTTCCCGAGACCAAAGACCCTGAGCTTTCAGGGATCCCCAGACCGCGCCCCAGCCCATCAGACTGGCGTCGGTCGTGACAATGACCCACTCTGGTCTGCGGAATGTCATCCCTCGTGACAGGTTGTCCAGGGACAGCCACCAACGGAGTGAGTCTCTGGTCCTCTGATTTACTTGTATCTTCGGAGACAAGTCTGTATAGTCCCCATTCCACTGACTGAGCATGCACAGTTGTAATGGTCTTAGATGAATGCGTGCAAAAGGAACTATGTCCATTGCCGCTACCATCAACCCGATCACTTCCATGCACTGAGCTATGGAAGGAAGAGGAACGGAATGGAGTATCCGACAAGAGTCTAGAAGTTTTGTTTTTCTGGCCTCTGTCAGAAAAATCCTCATTTCTAAGGAGTCTATTATTGTTCCCAAGAAGGGAACCCTTGTTGACGGAGATAGAGAACTCTTTTCCACGTTCACTTTCCATCCGTGAGATCTGAGAAAGGCCAGGACAATGTCCGTGTGAGCCTTTGCTTGAGGAAGGGACGACGCTTGAATCAAAATGTCGTCCAAGTAAGGTACTACAGCAATGCCCCTTGGTCTTAGCACAGCTAGAAGGGACCCTAGTACCTTTGTGAAAATCCTTGGAGCAGTGGCTAATCCGAAAGGAAGCGCCACGAACTGGTAATGTTTGTCCAGGAATGCGAACCTCAGGAACCGATGATGTTCCTTGTGGATAGGAATATGTAGATACGCATCCTTTAAATCCACCGTGGTCATGAATTGACCTTCCTGGATGGAAGGAAGAATAGTTCGAATGGTTTCCATCTTGAACGATGGAACCTTGAGAAACTTGTTTAAGATCTTGAGATCTAAGATTGGTCTGAACGTTCCCTCTTTTTTGGGAACTATAAACAGATTGGAGTAGAACCCCATCCCTTGTTCTCTTAATGGAACGGGATGAATCACTCCCATTTTTAACAGGTCTTCTACACAATGTAAGAATGCCTGTCTTTTTATGTGGTCTGAAGACAACTGAGACCTGTGGAACCTCCCCCTTGGGGGAAGTCCCTTGAATTCCAGAAGATAACCTTGGGAGACTATTTCTAGCGCCAAAGGATCCAGAACATCTCTTGCCCAAGCCTGAGCGAAGAGAGAGAGTCTGCCCCCCACCAGATCCGGTCCCGGATCGGGGGCCAACATTTCATGCTGTCTTGGTAGCAGTGGCAGGTTTCTTGGCCTGCTTTCCCTTGTTCCAGCCTTGCATTGGTCTCCAAGCTGGCTTGGCTTGAGAAGTATTACCCTCTTGCTTAGAGGACGTAGCACTTTGGGCTGGTCCATTTCTACGAAAGGGACGAAAATTAGGTTTATTTTTTGCCTTGAAAGGCCGATCCTGAGGAAGGGCGTGGCCCTTACCCCCAGTGATATCCGAGATAATCTCTTTCAAGTCAGGGCCAAACAGCGTTTTCCCCTTGAAAGGAATGTTAAGTAGCTTGTTCTTGGAAGACGCATCAGCCGACCAAGATTTCAACCAAAGCGCTCTGCGTGCCACAATAGCAAACCCAGAATTCTTAGCCGCTAACCTAGCCAATTGCAAAGTGGCGTCTAGGGTGAAAGAATTAGCCAATTTGAGAGCATTGATTCTGTCCATAATCTCCTCATAAGGAGGAGAATCACTGTCGACCGCCTTTATCAGCTCATCGAACCAGAAACATGCGGCTGTAGCGACAGGGACAATGCATGAAATTGGTTGTAGAAGGTAACCCTGCTGAACAAACATCTTTTTAAGCAAACCTTCTAATTTTTTATCCATAGGATCTTTGAAAGCACAACTATCCTCTATGGGTATAGTGGTGCGTTTGTTTAAAGTGGAAACCGCTCCCTCGACCTTGGGGACTGTCTGCCATAAGTCCTTTCTGGGGTCGACCATAGGAAACAATTTTTTAAATATGGGGGGAGGGACGAAAGGAATACCGGGCCTTTCCCATTCTTTATTAACAATGTCCGCCACCCGCTTGGGTATAGGAAAAGCTTCTGGGAGCCCCGGCACCTCTAGGAACTTGTCCATTTTACATAGTTTCTCTGGGATGACCAACTTGTCACAATCATCCAGAGTGGATAATACCTCCTTAAGCAGAATGCGGAGATGTTCCAACTTAAATTTAAATGCAATCACATCAGGTTCAGCTTGTTGAGAAATGTTCCCTGAATCAGTAATTTCTCCCTCAGACAAAACCTCCCTGGCCCCATCAGACTGAGTTAGGGGCCCTTCAGAAATATTAATATCAGCGTCGTCATGCTCTTCAGTATCTAAAACAGAGCAGTCGCGCTTACGCTGATAAGTGTTCATTTTGGCTAAAATGTTTTTGACAGAATTATCCATTACAGCCGTTAATTGTTGCATAGTAAGGAGTATTGGCGCGCTAGATGTACTAGGGGCCTCCTGAGTGGGCAAGACTCGTGTAGACGAAGGAGGGAATGATGCAGTACCATGCTTACTCCCCTCACTTGATTGAATAATAAAAACTACAGTTAAACACTAAAAAACTCTAAGCCATCTCCGTGGAGATGTTGCCTGTACAACGGCAAAGAGAATGACTGGGGTAGGCGGAGCCTAGGAGGGATCATGTGACCAGCTTTGCTGGGCTCTTTGCCATTTCCTGTTGGGGAAGAGAATATCCCACAAGTAAGGATGACGCCGTGGACCGGACACACCTATGTTGGAGAAATTAGACTTATTTTTAGCTTTGAAAAGTCTATCCTGTGGAAGGGCATGGCCCTTTCCCCCAGTGATATCTGAAATAATTTCTATCAACTCTGGTCCGAATAGGGTCTTACCCTTGAAAGGAATATTAAGCAATTTAGTTTTGGACGACACGTCCGCCGACCAAGATTTTAGCCAAAGCGCTCTGCGCGCCACGATTGCAAAACCAGAATTTTTCGCCGCTAATTTAGCTAACTGAAAAGCGGCATCTGTAATGAAAGAATTAGCCAACTTCAGGGCGTGAATTCTGTCCATGACTTCATTATAAGAAGTATCCTTCTGGAGCGAGTTTTCTAGTTCCTCAAACCAAAAAGCCGCTGCAGTGGTTACAGGAATAATGCAAGAAATTGGTTGAAGAAGAAAACCTTGTTGAACAAAAATTTTCTTAAGTAAACCTTCTAATTTTTTATCCATAGGATCTTTGAAAGCGCAACTGTCTTCTATTGGTATAGTCGTGTGCTTAGCTAGCGTTGAAACTGCCCCCTCTACCTTGGGGACCGTCTGCCACGCGTCCCTTCTGGGGTCAACAATTGGGAACATTTTCTTTCATATAGGAGGGGGAACAAAAGGTACACCTGGCTTCTCCCACTCCTTATTCACTATATACGCCACCCTCTTAGGTATCGGAAACGCATCAGTGTGTACTGTGACCTCTAAGAATTTATCCATTTTACACTATTTTTCTGGGACCACCAAGGGGTCACAATCATCAAGTGTAGCTAGGACTTCCTTAAGTAGGGCGCAGAGGTGTTTTAGCTTAAATTTAAATGCTATGGTATCAGGCTCTGCCTGCTGAGAAATTTTTCCTGTGTCAGAAATTTCTCCCTCAGACAGGCCCTCCCTCACCGCCAAGTCAGATTGATGTGAGGGCACTACAGATAAATTATCCTCTGCGTCTGCTTGCTCATTTTCTGTATTTAAAACTGAACAATCACGCTTCCTAGGAAAAGCTGGCAGTTTGGATAAAAATGCTGCAAGAGAATTATCCATTACTGCTGCTAACTGCTGCATAGTAATAGCAATAGGAGCGCTAGATGTACTGGGCATCGCTTGCGCGGGCATAGCTGGTGTTGACACAGGAGGAGGGGATAGCGAGCTATCCTCACTACCTTCAGCTAAAGAATCATCTTGAGCTACATCTTTAAGCGTGATTGTACGGTCCTTAAGCTGTTTGGACGCTACGGCACACTTCACACATAAATTTAATGGGGGAACCACCTTGGCCTTTAAACATACAGAACATAGGCTATCTAAAGGGTCAGACATGTTTGACAGACTTAGACAGAACTTCAATGCAATAAAAATTATTTTTCACAAAAACGTTACTGTCTCTTTAAATAATAAAAGTGCACACTTTATTACTGAAACATCAGAAAACCATCAAATAAACATCCAATTTTAATGACATTTTCACCACAGTGTCTTAATGTTTTGAGAAGATTGCACACAAATTTTCAAACCAATTAACCCCTTAATGCCCAAACCGGAGCTAGTTAACCGGTTAAAAACGCTACAGTCCCATGCCACAGTCTCTACTGTGGCCTTTACCTTCCTTAGGGATTATTTAAGTAGGAAATAAGCCTCTCTGAAGTCCTTTCTGATGCCTCTGGACTCCCCACGTGAAGCTGCATGAACTGCCTAGTGAAAACAACTGCGCAATTGAGGCGCGAAAATGTGGCCTCCTCCCTCTACATTCCAGAATGGAGGGGACTTTCTGACTAGATTAGGTGTCTAAGTAACTGCCAGGTGTAATTTTAAACCCCATAAGTGTTTCAAGTCTGAAAAAACACCTTATTTATACTTCAAACATGCCAAAAAGCAATCGATTTAGCCCACAATAGTGTCAACCAGCATAGAGCCCTTAATATAAGCCATAATTTTATACAGAGTCTAAGAAAAATGGCTTACCTATCCCAGAAGGGATTTCTGACAGTCTTCTAGAATTACTTGGTCTTGTTAGAAAAATGACTGATCATACCTGAAGCAGTTAAGCCTGCAAACTGTTCCCCCCAACTGACGTTCTCTGGTTTCAACAGTCCTGCGTGGGAACAGCAATGGATTTTAGTTACTGGTGCTAAAATCATGTTCCTCTCAGCAGAAATCTTCATCGCTTTCTGCTGCATAGTAAATAGTACAAGCCGGCACTATTTTAAAATAACAAATCTTGATAGAAGAAATAAAAAACTACAACTAACACCACATACTCTTTACCACCCCCGTGGAGATGCTAATAGTTAGAGCGGCAAAGAGAATGACTGGGGGGCGGAGCCTGAGGGGAGCTATATGGACAGCTCTGCTGTGTGCTCTCTTTGCCACTTCCTGTAGGGATTGAGAATATCCCACAAGTAGGGATGAAGTCGTGGACCGGATACACCAATGTAGGAGAAAGGCTTTTTTTTAATGCACTTAAAAAAAAAAAAAAAAATCAATCAGGCAAGAAAAAATCAAACTGAGAAAACTGCCTGAAGGACCTTCCTACCAAAGTCTGCCTCTGAGGAAGCAAAGACATGAAAATGGTAGAATTTTGTACAAGTATGCTAAGAAGACCAAGTAGCTGCCTTCCAAAATTTGGTCAACCGAAGCCTCGTTTTTGAAAGCCAATAGACACTTGTCCACAAGCAAACAACCAGCAGACAGTCAAACCAGTACTAAAACAAATCAGTAGAGGTTATAGGAGTATATTGTAAATCCATGGGAGGCAAAATACAAGTCCTTACAACAAATTATGGAGGTTCTGTAACAGATATCCAATGAAGTGAAAAAACATAATTTATGCTTACCTGATAAATTTATTTCTCTTGTAGTGTATCCAGTCCACGGATCATCCATTACTTGTGGGATATATTCCCTTCCCAACAGGAAGTTGCAAGAGGATCACCCACAGCAGAGCTGCTATATAGCTCCTCCCCTCACATGTCATATCCAGTCATTCGACCGAAACAAAACAAGAAAGGAGAAACCATAGGGTGCAGTGGTGACTGGAGTTTTAATTAAAATTTAGATCTGCCTTAAAAAGACAGGGCGGGCCGTGGACTGGATACACTACAAGAGAAATAAATTTATCAGGTAAGCATAAATTATGTTTTCTCTTGTTAAGTGCATCCAGTCCACGGATCATCCATTACTTGTGGGATACCAATACCAAAGCTAAAGTACACGGATGATGGGAGGGACAAAGCAGGAACTTAAGCGGAAGGAACCACTGCCTGTAGAACCTTTCTCCCAAAAACAGCCTCCGAAGAAGCAAAAGTGTCAAATTTGTAAAATTTTGACAAAGTGTGAAGCGAAGACCAAGTCGCAGCCTTGCAAATCTGTTCAACAGAGGCCTCATTCTTAAAGGCCCAGGTGGAAGCCACAGCTCTAGTAGAATGAGCTGTAATTCTTTCAGGGGGCTGCTGTCCAGCAGTCTCATAGGCTAAGCGTATTATGCTACGAAGCCAAAAGGAGAGAGAGGTTGCCAAAGCTTTTTGACCTCTCCTCTGTCCAGAGTAAACGACAAACAGGGAAGAAGTTTGACGAAAATCTTTAGTTGCCTGTAAATAGAACTTCAGGGCATGGACTACGTCCAGATTATGCAAAAGACGTTCCTTCTTTGAAGAAGGATTAGGGCACAATGATGGGACAACAATCTCTTGATTGATATTCCTGTTAGAAACTACCTTAGGTAAAAACCCAGGTTTAGTACGCAGAACTACCTTGTCTGAATGGAAAATCAGATAAGGAGAATCACAATGTAAGGCAGATAACTCAGAGACTCTTCGAGCCGAGGAAATAGCCATCAAAAACAGAACTTTCCAAGATAAAAGCTTAATATCAATGGAATGAAGGGGTTCAAACGGAACACCCTGAAGAACTTTAAGAACCAAGTTTAAGCTCCAAGGAGGAGCAACAGTTTTAAACACAGGCTTAATCCTAGCCAAAGCCTGACAAAAAGCCTGGACGTCTGGAACTTCTGCCAGACGCTTGTGCAAAAGAATAGACAGAGCAGAAATCTGTCCCTTTAACGAACTAGCAGATAAGCCCTTTTCCAAACCCTCTTGTAGAAAGGACAATATACTAGGAATCCTAACTTTACTCCATGAGTAACTCTTGGATTCGCACCAATACAAGTATTTACGCCATATCTTATGGTAGATTTTTCTGGTAACAGGCTTCCGTGCCTGTATTAAGGTATCAATAACTGACTCTGAGAAGCCACGCTTTGATAGGATCAAGCGTTCAATCTCCATGCAGTCAGCCTCAGAGAAATTAGATTTGGATGGTTGAAAGGACCTTGTATTAGAAGGTCCTTCCTCAGAGGTAGAGACCATGGTGGACAGGACGACATGTCCACTAGGTCTGAAAACCAGGTCCTGCGTGGCCACGCAGGCGCCATCAGAATCACCGATGCTCTCTCCTGTTTGATCTTGGCAATCAGTCGAGGCAGCAGCGGAAACTGTGGAAACACATAAGCCATGTTGAATAACCAAGGGGCTGCTAGAGCATCTATCAGCGCCGTTCCCGGGTCCCTGGACCTGGATCCGTAACAAGGAAGCTTGGCGTTCTGGCGAGACGCCATGAGATCCAGTTCTGGTTTGCCCCAACGATGAATCAGTTGAGCGAACACCTCCGGATGAAGTTCCCACTCCCCCGGATGAAAAGTCTGGCGACTTAGAAAATCCGCCTCCCAGTTCTCCACGCCTGGGATGTGGATCACTGACAGGTGGTGGCAAGAGGGAGACTCTGCCCAACGAATTATCTTTGAAACTTCTAACATCGCTAGGGAACTCCTGGTTCCCCCTTGATGGTTGATGTAAGCCACAGTCGTGATGTTGTCCAACTGAAATCTGATGAACCTCAGTGTTGCTAACTGAGGCCAAGCTAGAAGAGCATTGAATATTGCTCTTAACTCCAGAATATTTATTGGGAGGAGTTTCTCCTCCTGAGTCCACGATCCCTGAGCCTTCAGGGAGTTCCAGACTGCGCCCCAACCTAGAAGGCTGGCATCTGTTGTTACAATCGTCCAATCTGGCCTGCGAAAGGTCCTGCCCTTGGACAGATGGACCCGAGAAAGCCACCAGAGAAGAGAATCTCTGGTCTCTCGATCCAGATTTAGTAGAGGGGACAAATCTGAGTAATCCCCATTCCACTGACTTAGCATGCATAATTGCAGCGGTCTGAGATGCAGGCGCGCAAATGGCACTATGTCCATTGCCGCTACCATTAAGCCGATTACTTCCATGCACTGAGCCACTGACGGGCGTGGAATGGAATGGACACGGCAAGCATTTAGAAGTTTTGAAGTTAGGAAGGAGACTCTTGTGAGTGGTGATAGAGAACTCTTTTCCACATTCACTTTCCACCCATGCGACCTCAGAAATGCCAGAACTATCTCTGTATGAGACTTGGCAATTTGAAAGCTTGACGCCTGTATCAGGATGTCGTCTAGATACGGAGCCACCGCTATGCCTCGCGGTCTTAGAACCGCCAGAAGTGAGCCCAGAACCTTTGTAAAGATTCTCGGGGCCGTAGCTAACCCAAAGGGAAGAGCTACAAACTGGTAATGCCTGTCTAGAAAGGCAAATCTTAGGTACCGATAATGATCTTTGTGAATCGGTATGTGAAGGTAGGCATCCTTTAAGTCCACTGTGGTCATGTACTGACCCTCTTGGATCATGGGTAGGATGGTTCGAATAGTTTCCATTTTGAATGATGGAATGATCTTTAGGTCCAAGATTGGTCTGAAGGTTCCCTCTTTCTTGGGAACCACAAACAGATTTGAGTAAAATCCCTGCCCTTGTTCCGTCCGTGGAACAGAGTGGATCACCCCCATTACTAGTAGGTCTTGTACACAGCGTAGGAATGCCTCTTTCTTTATCTGGTTTTCTGATAACCTTGATAGATGGAATCTCCCTCGAGGAGGAGAAGCTTTGAAGTCCAGAAGATATCCCTGAGATATGATCTCCAACGCTCAGGGATCCTGGACATCTCTTGCCCACGCCTGGGCGGAGAGAAAGTCTGCCCCCACTAGATCCGTTTCCGGATAGGGGGCAGTTCCTTCATGCTGTCTTAGGGGCAGTAGTAGGTTTTCTGGCCTGCTTGCCCTTGTTCCAGGACTGGTTAGTTTTCCAGGCCTGTCTGTAACGAGCAACAGTCCATTCCTGTTTTGGAGCGGAGGAAGTTGATGCTGCTCCTGCCTCGAAATTTCGAAAGGCACAAAAATTAGACTGTTTGGCCTTTGATTTGGCCCTGTCCTGAGGAAGGGTATGACCCTTACCTCCAGTAATGTCAGCAATAATTTCTTTCAAGCCGGGCCCGAATAAGGTCTGCCCCTTGAAAGGAATATTAATTAATTTAGATTTAGAAGTCACGTCAGCTGACCAGGATTTAAAGGACCAGTCAACACTGTAGATTTGCATAATCAACAAATGCAAGATAACAAGACAATGCAAGAGCACTTAGTCTGAACTTCAAATGAGTAGTAGATTTTTTTTGACAATTTTAAAAGTTATGTCTTTTTCCACTCCCCCTGTACCATGTGACAGCCATCAGCCAATCACAAATGCATACACGTACCATGTGACAGCAATCAGCCATTCACAAATGCATACACACTTATTCTTGCACATGCTCAGTAGGAGCTGGTGACTCAAAAAGTTTAAATATAAAAAGACTGTGCAACTTTTGTTAATGGAAGTAAATTAAAAAGTTGTTTAAAATTGCATGCTCTATCTGAATAATGAAAGTTTAATTTTTATTGAGTGTCCCTTTAAGCCATAGCGCTCTCCGCGCCTGGATGGCGAATCCGGAGTTCTTAGCCGTTAGTTTAGTTAAATGTACAATGGCATCAGAAACAAATGCATTAGCTAGCTTAAGTGCTTTAAGCTTGTCCATAATTTCATCCAATGGAGCTGTATGAATGGCCTCTTCCAGAGACTCAAACCAGAATGCCGCAGCAGCAGTGACAGGCGCAATGCATGCAAGGGGCTGCAAGATAAAACCTTGTTGAACAAACATTTTCTTAAGGTAACCTAATTTTTTATCCATTGGATCCGAAAAAGCACAACTATCCTCCACCGGGATAGTGGTACGCTTAGCTAAAGTAGAAACTGCTCCCTCCACCTTAGGGACCGTCTGCCATAAGTCCCGTGTAGTGGCGTCTAATGGAAACATTTTCCTAAATATAGGAGGTGGGGAAAAGGGCACACTGGGTCTATCCCACTCCTTGCTAATAATTTCTGTAAGCCTTTTAGGTATAGGAAAAACGTCAGTACACACCGGCACTGCATAGTATCTATCCAGCCTACACAATTTCTCTGGAATTGCAACTGTGTTACAGTCATTCAGAGCAGCTAAAACCTCTCCTAGCAATACCCGGAGGTTCTCAAGCTTAAATTTAAAATTAGAGATCTCTGAATCCGGTTTCCCTGGATCAGATCCGTCACCCACAGAATGAAGCTCTCCGTCCTCATGTTCTGCAAACTGTGACGCAGTATCGGGCATGACTCTCACAGCACCAGCGCGCTCTGTTCTAATCCCAGAGCTATCGCGCTTGCCTCTTAATTCTGGCAATCTAGATAATACTTCTGTCAGGGTATTATTCATGATTGTAGCCATGTCCTGTAAAGTGATTGATATGGGCGTCTCTGATGTACTTGACGCCATATTAGCACGCGCCTCCTGAGAGGGAGGCGAAGGTACTGACACGTGAGGAGAGTTAGTCGGCATAACTTCCCCCTCGTTGTCTGGTGATAATTCTTTTACAGATAAAGACTGACCTTTATTATTTAAAGTGAAATCAATACATTTAGTACACATTTCTATGGGGCTCCACACTGGCCTTCAAACATAATGAACAAACAGATTCATCTGTGTCAGACATGTTTAAACAGACTAGCAATGAGACTAGCAAGCTTCGAAAACACTTTAAAATAAGTTTACAAGCAATATAAAAAACGCTACTGCGCCTTTAAGAAGCACAAAAACCTGTCTCAAGTTAAAATAACAATGAACCAAATCAGTTATAGCAACCAAATTTTCACAGTAAATGTATTAAGTTAGCAGAGCATTGCACCCACTTGCAAATGGATGATTAACCCCTTAATACCCAAAACGGATAATAAATAGAGAAAAAACGTTTTTTTTTGTTTGTTTTGTTTTTTTTTTTGTTTTTTTTAAACATTTTTATTGAGGGATTGCATATTACAATGGTTTAAGACACCAAAAAAGGGCTGAAAGAAATATATAAGAAAATAAGTAAATAAAAACAGAAATTATACATTCAGCAATATGGAAAACAATCTGGTGGTTCTTGGTTGATTTTCCTCATTTTGGTCCCTTTTAGACGTATTATGGACCACTCTTGGGTCCTTATTTACAATATATAGGAAACATGTAGGTATAATCAAACATAAACAAGACATACTTGTGACTAGATGACAAAATGTAAGATACATGTTGGAGCTCAAATATTCACACCATATTTGATATACAGGGTTGTACAGTGTCATAAGATA
Organism: Bombina bombina; assembly: GCF_027579735.1. Classification (NCBI taxonomy): domain Eukaryota; kingdom Metazoa; phylum Chordata; class Amphibia; order Anura; family Bombinatoridae; genus Bombina; species Bombina bombina. The sequence goes on along the minus strand of NC_069504.1, from coordinate 215,702,708 downwards.
ATTGACAAACATTAATGTACCCAATGATGCTCTTTCCCTATTATTCTGTCCCCCTAGCTGTAATCATTCCACTCATGAGCTGTTGAATTGATAAGATATGATAGGCAGGAGTTATATCAGAGCACATATACACAGGAATACGCTTCCCTTAGAAAAGTTGTACAAAAATTGATCAGCCAAGAGAGACAGCTGTATTGGCCACAATTGGGGATAACTAAAATCTAGAGGGCCAGACTATATTTAAGAGAAATTTGGTATGCATAGGTATACTATAGATGACTTTATTACTATATCCTTGCTGTAAAGAGCTATGCACTAACTGTGTCCGCATCGCCAATCTAACCATGAGCAAAGTGAAAACATGTTCTCTTAGAAGTGGGTGGTATATAACAGGCTCATACATAAAGTGTAATTACGACCAAATATAAATATGTGAGTATGGTAGAAAGACTAACAGAATGAGCATGAACATGTTACAGTCCCTGGCCTCTCAAGACTTAAAGTAAACATCAAAGGGGGGGGCGGAGCCGGCCGGGAGCGAGAATGGCCGCAACTACATAGTGCTCTGATACTAGCCCTAGGGTACAGCTCTGTTTAAGGGACAAGAGTCTTTTAATTTTTATAGGACATGCTCCGCTGAGGCACAGGCACAATCTGAAGCCACCCGACCAACTTTGGCTCACATTTAAGCACGGAGCTGTCGCAAGCTACAGACGACATTGCGGCCTACAAAGAAAATGCGCACATCTCGCTCAGAAGCTGATCGGGGCGAAGACATAAGGATCCTTTTTACTTGCAGTGAGTAGCGCTTACACCCACTAAGCTGACCGCTAACACCGTAATTACACGTCTAATGAGGAGACCTTGAATTCATAGGGCGATGCTGCGCTGAGCCTTTTCTTATGTCACAATCTCCATTACACCTACCATAACTCCACGTGAGAGGCGAGGCGCAGTATTCCCTCAAGCTTAATACTCCAGGTTTCACGGTATGATATACAAAAGACACTAAGGTTAAACCTTCTGCACAAGTGGGTCTTTTTTACACAGAATGGCCCTTTCTGTGAAACATATAGACTGTTGACTTTTTTCATAGATCGCTACTCACAGGATATCTATTTATATCTGGCTGCATGTCGCATTCAATATACTTGCCATAACTAATAACGGTTAATGTTACATATCAGACAACGTTCCAACATTTTCAGCATATGCAGTTCACATGCTTTACTACCACATGAGTGAGATCTGACACTATTTAACACAACAATCTACTCGTGTAAATGGGACTTGCTGACCGGATTAATAAACCCTTAAAGTCTCATAAAATAAAAATTTAAAAAAAAATAAATATAAACAGAGAAAAGAAAAAAGGAGCTTACTATTTTACTCAACATGAACACCAAAAGAACGTCTAGGATAGACAAGACTGGGAAAACATCTATTCCTACTGGGGCAAAGATGGATGCTTACTTTAAAACAACAGAGACGGTCATCCCGTCACCCCAATCCCCAGCATCTAACGACTCAGAAGACAGGGGTTCAGCATTGCCACGTCAAGACACAGATCACCCTCTCACAAAAGCTGACCTGTTGCTGTTACCCTCCAAAGAAGACTTTAAAGTTTTCATGGTTCAAGTGAGCCAGATGATTAAAGACAGCCTCACAGAAGTGAAAAGAGAGATAACAGATCTGGGTCAGAGAATATTGCAAATTGAAGAACAAACTGAGGAATTAACTTCGGACACTAACAATATGGCGTGCGAAGTGGAGCAACAAAACGCCACCATTCTTTTATTACAATCTCAAATAGAAGATTTAGATAATCGTAACAGAAGACCGAATCTAAGAATCAGAGGGGTACCCGAAGATATTACACCTCCACAAATAAATTCATATCTTCAGCAACTTTTTGAACATTTACTTAAAAACAACGCTGCTTCCCCTCTGGTTCTAGATAGAGCTCACAGAGCACTCAGACCACAACCATCAGCGAAAGAACCTCCACGAGACATCATAATAAAGTTTCATAAATACTCTGACAAAGAAGATATTCTAACAGCATCCAGGAAGCAGTCTCCAATAAGCTTTCAAGGAAAAGACATTCAAATATACGCGGACCTTAGTCCTACAACTCTTTTCAAAAGAAAGGAAGCCAGATACTTAACACTACACCTCAAAGATTTGGGTATACCCTATCGTTGGGGCTTTCCCTTCTCCTTAAAAGTGATTAAAGAAAATAAGATCTACACCTATCGAGACCCAGAAGATATTGAGACTTTTTGCTCTGACTTGGGCATCCCAACGCCCTCTTTACCATCCATATCTGAAAACAAGAACCCAAAGGATGCCCACAAACCTAAGCCTCAAAGACCTGAGTGGACCACTGTTTCCAGGAAAAGAAAAGGCTTCCCACCCTCAGGCGGAACCCCCTCAGGATCCAAAGAAAGACCTCCATGAAATAAACATAGACAGTGTTTTCTTGTCTCCTCCTAGACATTAGGAACTATGTACTGTTCCAGTTACCGCTTCAAATAGTGTTTTTTTTTTTATCTTTTGAATGTACACCTCTTGTCCCTTGTCTCCTCTTCATATTGCTTCCTTTACCCTGGGAGTAGTAACATCTCTTGATGTTCACCCCCTATAACCTTACTTCTAATCCTAATCCCAAATCTATTTGCTATATTGGAAGATATAGCCTTACTTTGTGTTTAGTCAATGTTTTACTGCACACATTTTTTGTATTTGTTTGGTTTGTCAGTTTTATTGTTCTAATGTTTATTTGTTCACACAGGCAATATGATGCTTCATCCCAGCTTTTCTTTTTCCTCTGTATATCACTTCTCATTCCCTCTGGGGGGGGGGAGACCGACAGAATCCACCCTTTTGGAAGATTCAGGTAAGAAACCCATAGATATTAGACGACAACACACACATTTTAAGAATGACACATAGAACAGTGAACTTCCTTTCGCAAAATGCGAATGGGCTCAATTCCCCTATAAAGCGATCAATTGCTTTGAGAGAGTTTGAAAAATATAACAATTCCATTATATTTATCCAGGAGACACATTTTTTAAACACTGCTGAACCCAAATTCCTCTCTAAGTTTTATCCCACTGGGTATTTTGGATCAACACATAAGAAAAAAAACGGGGTTGGGACATTATTTCATAAGAACATAGAATTTCAATTATTACATAAAGTCTCCGATAAAGAGGGCAGAATCCTAATCCTAGTAGGACTCCTGTTCCAGCGCCCAATCACGTTTATGCTCCTAACTCTAAGAGAGTACCATTCTTTAAGAAACTCACAGCCCTAATTGCAGAACATAGGAAGGGATCTCTAATCATAGGGGGTGATTTTAACGTTATCCTCGACCCCAAATTAGACTCTACCTCCACTAAACCTAACCCCACATCAAGGCCCCCAAATATAGTTTATGACTTTCTCAAAAAATCAGGCGTAGTTGACATTTGGAGGATACAACACCCTCTTCAGCGTAACTATTCATTCTTCTCTAACCCATGGTCTCAGTACACCCGCATTGACTATCTATTAGTTGACCAACTTAGTCTAGGACAAGTTAGGGACTCTGACATAAGTCCGACGGCCTGGTCGGACCACTCTCTTATTACACTCTCTATGGAATGGTCAGAAGGCCCGCCATGCCCTTTTATATGGAGGTTAGACGAGTCCCTACTACATCACACTCCCACTAATATTAAAATGCTCCAGACCATACAAGAATATTTTCAACATAACTCATTGCCTGAAATCTCACCACGTACCCTATGGGACGCGCATAAAGCCGTAGTCAGGGGAGAGTACATTAAACAGAGGTCTAGGCTGCGAAAACAATTTAATCAAGCTATAACTCATAACACGGACAAGTTGAACTCCCTAGAATTACAACACAAACAGACCCCTAAAAACTCTAAGATCCAAATAGAACTGACTAAGGTTAGGAAAGAACTAAATCACTTATTGACTAGAGAAGCTCAGAGACGAGCTCTCTACCTGAGAAAGGTATATTTCCATGAGGGCAACCGAGCTGGCGCGTTCCTAGCAAGAGCCCTGAGAGCAAAAACCACTAAATCACACATATATAGTATAAAAAAGGCTGATGGGACTGTAACACACGACAGCAAGCAGATAGCAGACCAATTTAGTAAATACTATCATCAACTGTATAACCTTGGAGAAGACTCCTCCTCATCCCACACTACACAAATGAGCGAATACATTGAAGGAGCACAATTAAACACACTTACGGCGGCCCAAACAGAGAAACTGGAGGAACCAATTACACTGTTGGAAATCCTCAACACCATCAAAGACATTCCCATGAGAAAAAGCCCTGGCCCTGATGGCCTTACAAATGCCTACTATAAACAATTTAAAAATATATTAGCCCCGCATCTATTAGAATTGTTTAACTCAATAGAAGATAGACGATAATAGACTGCTCTCACACACAATGCAGGAGGCCCACATAGCAGTTATCTTAAAACCAGACAGAAATCCTGAAGACACCAGTAATTACAGACCAATCTCATTATTAAATTCTGATCTGAAGATCCTGGGCAAAATTCTATCTAAAAGAATAAATTCTATAATTCAAGATCTGATACATACGGACCAGGTTGGTTTTGTCCCGTCACGTGAGGCACGGGACAACACCAGAAGAGCGATTCTTCTGGCCTCTCATGCCCAACATAATAAAATTAAATCAGTCTTTATCACAGTCTGAGAAGGCTTTCGACCGTATAAACTGGAGCTTTCTCAGGGTCACATTAAAATCTTTCGGTTTTGGAGAGAAAATGATAAATAGAATTTTTAGTTTATACTCCTCCCCGTCAGCTAGAGTGAGAGTCAATGGTGCCCTCTCTGATCCCTTTCAAATTACCAATGGTACCCGACAGGGTTGCCCATTGTCCCCATTACTTTTTATACTGTCTATGGAGGTCCTAGCATCCTATGTCAGAATGAACCAAAGTATCTTAGGAATCCCAATTGGCCCTCATGATTTCAAAATTGCCCTATATGCAGATGATTTGCTGTTTTCATTGACCTCACCGAGTACTACAATACCTGCCCTTCTAGAAACCCTCCAAAAATTTGGTAACTTTTCTAATTTTTCTATAAATCTTCAAAAATCGGAAATTCTGAACATCTCTATGGATCCCATTGACTTTCAACAACTAGCACAAACTTGCTCCCTCAAATTACAACCTGTATCAGTTAAATACTTAGGCATTGTCCTCTCCCCCAATTATACCACATTATTTGAGAAAAACTATAGACCCTTACTACAAAATATACAAAAAGACCTCTCAACGTGATCGGACAGACCTTTATCTTGGTGGGGGAGGATTCAATCCATAAAAATGACCACTTTGCCCAGGATTCTTTATATCTTACAAACTATTCCCATTTCTCTTCCCAACAGTTACATATCTCAACTACAATCTATAATCAATGCCTTTGTGTGGGGCACACTGAAACCTCGGATAAATAGAACTACATTATATAGGACCACTGACATGGGAGGGCTAGGCCTGCCAAATATTAGGGAGTATTACATGGCAGTCACTCTACAGAGAGTTCTGGACTGGCATGGCTCTACGGACAATAAGGCCTGGGTGTCCATAGACTCACATTTACTACAGATCCCAAAAGTGGGGGCGGTCTGCTGGGTACCTGGGGAACTCAGACCAATGCAATGCAAGACACTAGCTATACATAGACATCTTTTTCATACTTGGGACTTGATTAGATCTACTAAAAATTACATTACTCATCTTCGTTCACCTCTTTTTCCAATTCCTCAGAATGCAGAATTAGTAGGGGGACTAGAAAACAAATTTCGCAGAACTCAGGAATGGGATTATTCATGGCCTCTGGCCAATTTTGTAGAAAATGGGAAATTAATAAGCACAGATAAATTTATTGAATTGTGTGGGGGACGCCCTGGGAACTGGCTAAAACATGCACAACTTTCACACTATATAGCATCTTCCCCACATAAAGCAGACCTCCTGAGATCACCCACACCATTTGAATCACTATGCTTACAGAATAAAACAATCTGCCACCCTTTGTCGTTGTCCCATAAGCAACTACAAACCCATGACAATGCATTACTCCCTACTTACACAATCAAATGGCAACAAGACTTACACCTAGACTTGGACAAAATAGAGTGGAGAAATATTTTTCACAAAACACGTAAATCTTCTACCTCACCACAAATCTTAGAACTAAATTTTAAAGTTCTTACAAGATGGTATTTGACCCCCAATCGCCTACATTCAATTTACCCTGAGGCATCTAGGATGTGTTGGAGAGGCTGTGGAGGACACGGTTCTTTAATTCACATATGGTGGCAATGCCCTAAGATAACACCTTTATGGCAATCAATAGACTCTTTCCTTAAGAAAATCCTCTCACAGAACTTTTCACTAACCCCAAGAATAGCATTATTAAATGACCTCCCCAAAGTTAAATGTAGATTGAGATCCCTCCTTATACAGATCTGCCTTAATGCCGCAAAATCATTAATAGCCAGACACTGGAAGAGCCTCCTAACCCCCTCAAAAGATATGTGGATTGACAGAGTTGATGAACTCCTAGACCTAGAGGAATACAGCCATCTTAAAAATAATTCTCGCATAGCATTTCCGGAGATCAAATTTTTATGGGATGAATACACATATAGTTCATAACATACCACTTATATTTGACCTTATGGGAACCAGCCTCTGGACGTGCTTGGACCGGTCCCCCCCCCCCCCCCTCCGGGGGCACCCTTTCCCCCCTCCTTAGCTCCTGCTCTTTTCCTTACTCTTACTATTCTTTTTACTTCTCTTCTCCGTTCTTCACTCTTCTTTTCATTTCTCTCTTCTTCTCGACTTTCCTCTCTTCTTGTATTGCATCATGAATTCTAATTGCCTGAGAAATGTCCTGTATGGAATCTGCTTATGTCTCCCCACCCTATAGTGATGCTACATATATAATAATCTACTCCGCAGAGGAGATCCGGTTGAGGTATGGGAAATGAGATATAGAACTTTATACCCCATGAAGAGAAATGGACTTCTTTCAGCTGGATCGTAGCTTCAATAAGTACTTTGTAAAGTGAACAAAGTTGTTTATGTTTATTTTTATAAGTTTAATTGTTTGTATAAGTTTGTTTTGAAAAAAAATACACACAAAAGACTAGAAAGTAACTTTAACCTGTGTATTATGACACCAATTACCCTTTGCACAAGATGAAACTAGACAACCTTTGGTGTTTGTTTAACATTTATTGTATGTAATCTTTCTTCAATAAATATAAAAAACAAAGTAAACATCAAAGACTTATCAGCGTCCATTTGGCATATTTGCAGTCAAGAGCAATCAGTGCGTTAGTCTAACCCCATTTTTTTCCTCTACGGCACATCCGCCAGTATTTAATATTATTATACTCATTTTTTGCCTTCACAACAGTATAGAAAAGAACCAATTAACTTTTAAACATGAAAAATAAGGCTTAGCTGCCTATATTGGTAAATAGCATTCCTCTAGAGAGCCCAAGGAGAGGTAAAGATATAACTAGCTGTTTGTTAACTGATTTACCCATTGAGCTCAGTCCAGAGCTTTCTATCTGAGAGGGGCATCCGCAGACTACCCCTCTCCTGTGTCTGGGAAATATCCATCACTGTTAGAGCAAGATGTATCCTCAGTCAGAATGAGTGTATGTTTCCACCATCGTGTCGCACACAGCAATTGTATGGTCACAGCATATGCAAGAGTGCCCTGCGGGTCTTCAGAGCGAGTAGCTGTTGCAGTTTTCCAGGTACCTGTGTGCCGGCTGTAAATGAGACCGTCGCCTGTGTCATAGTGTGCCCTGGGGCCAGTCTCTACTTCCCCGGTCTCTGTCTTAGCTGACATACCTTTCTGTGCATCTATATTATGTGAGTGCCTTATTTGCCCCTTGGTAGCGAGTAGTAAGTTTGTGGGGTGAATGTCTACCCAGTGGATTATGCATGGAAATTCAAGTTCCGATCGTGTCTCTGATGTTCCCTGGGATGCTGGATCAGGTGGCGCCGTTGCATCCATAACTAGAGGCTCCTGATGTTTAAGTGGTAATGTGCTGGGGTAGCGCAGGGCCTCATGAGGGGTTCTAGATGGTTCTCTGTTTGTTGTCCCTGTCAGGAGGATATGTGAAGTAGAGAGCTTCATCTCTATTACCTGCGTCTTCTGGCTGTTATCGTAGGTTGCGTCTTGCAAAGCGTTCTGTTCAGGCACTTCTGCTAACATGCGCTCGATAAGGGCTCTAGGTAGGGATCTTTGATAGAGCATGTATAGCAGGTTCTCAATTTTAGCAAAGCGCTGATCCAGAAACTGTTAGGTCATCCTCCCATGTAGTCGCCATTTTGGAGCAACCGTTTTGCGAGTGGGTTGGAATTCAAAGTTCCGTTAGGTTTAGTAAAGAAATGCTTTGTTGTTTGGTAATGGTGATATTTTCAGTAAGGCAGGTGTCTGCTGCCAGCACTGGTAACCCGGTGGATCCGGGGGGGTCGTTACCTAGATATAGGCCGCCGCCTGAGGTCTCAAACTGCCAATCTGTTGCCCTGGAGTCATTAAAACAGCAAGCGTAAACTGAAAAACGGCCACATACTACCATGTAGCTATTGATTAAAGTTTGGTGCAGATAATTTTGCTGTAGTGTCTCTATAATCGGCGGATTAGAGAGGATCTTATGCAGAGCTTACAGAGAATGCGTCCTGCCTGGTACGCTGTTCGGACACGCCCCCGAGAAAAAACGTTTTTAACACAGTCAAACACACTGTCACAGGTCTGCTGTGACTGATTACCTCCCTCAAAATGACTTTTGAAGTACCTTGAGCTCTCTAGAGACGAACTGGATCATGCAGGAAGGAGCAGGAAGACTGAGTCTGAATTTTTACTACGCAAAAAAACGCTAAAATAGGCCCCTCCCACTCATTATTACAACAGTGGAAAGCATCAGTTAACTGTTTCTATGCAGAAAATAAGTCAGCCATGTGGAAAAAATTATGCCCCAATAAGTTTTATCACCAATGTACCTCAAAAAAACGATTAAACATGCCAGCAAACGTTTTAAACATCCTTTTTTAAAGAGTATGTATCTCTATTGATAAGCCTGATACCAGTCGCTTCTACTGCATTTAAGGCTTTACTACATTACTTCAGTATTAGCAGCATTTTCTTAGTCAAATTCCATTCCTTAGAAAATTATTTTACTGCACATACATTAATAAGCCTGATACCAGTCGCTTTCGCTGCATTTAAGGCTTTACTTACATTACTTCGGTATCAGCAGTATTTTCTTAGTCAATTCCATTCCTTAGAAAAATATTTTACTGCACATACCTTAGTTGCAGGAGACCCCGCACGCCATTCCCTTTCTGAAGTTAGCCCACTCCTCAGAATGTGTGAGAACAGCCAGTGGATCTTAGTTACTTCTGCTAAGATCATAGAAAACGCAGGCAGATTCTTCTTCCAAATACTGCCTGAGAAAAAACAGCACACTCCGGTGCCATTTAAAAATAACAAACTTTTGATTGAAGAATTAATTAAGTATAAAACACCACACTCCTCTCACGACCTCCATCTATGTTGAGGGTTGCAAGAGAATGACTGAATATGACATGTGAGGGGAGGAGCTATATAGCAGCTCTGCTGTGGGTGATCCTCTTGCAACTTCCTGTTGGGAAGGGAATATATCCCACAAGTAATGGATGATCCGTGGACTGGATACACTTAACAAGAGAAAACAAAATTTATGCTTACCTGATACATTTATTTATTTCCGGATATGGCGAGTCCACGGCTTGAGTAATAACTGTTGGGGAATATCTCTCTTGGCCAGCAGGAGGAGGCAAAGAGCACCATAGTTAAACTGCTAAGTATCACTCCCTTAACAACAGCCGCCAGTCATTCAACTGAAGTGAAATGGAGAAAAAGGAGTAACACTAGGTGTAGAGGTGCCTGAGGTTATAGTCAAAAGAAGAACAACTGTCTTAAAATAAAGGGTGGGGCCGTGGACTCACCATATCCGGAAAGAAATACATTTATCAGGGAAGCATAAATTTTGTTTTTTGTTTCCTGAGATATGGTGAGTCCACGGCTTGAGTAATTACTGTTGGGAACCAATATCCAAGCTAGTGGACACAGATAAATAGGGAGGGACAAGACAGGCAGTCCTAAACAGAAGACCAAACTGCAGCCTTACAAATTTGTTCCACAGAAGCTTCATTTTTGAAAGCCCAAGAAGAAACAGCTCTTGTGGAATGAGCCTTAATTCTCTGAAGCTGCTGTCCAGCAGTGTCATAAACCAAACAAATTATACCTTGTAACCAAAAAGAAAGTGTAGTAGCAGTAGCTTTTTGACCTTTACATTTCCCAGAGAAACAGACAAAGAGGGCAGAGGACTAAAGAAAATCCTTAGTCGCCTGTAAGTAGAATTTAAGAGCACGTACAACATCCAAATTGTGTAACAAACATTCTTTGGAAGAAGAAGGATTAGGTCACAGAGAGGGAACAACAATTTTCTGATTGATATTTCTATTAGGAACAACCTTAGGAAGGAAACCTAACTTAGTACGAAGAACCACCTTATAGGCATGAAAATAAGATAAGTTCAAGCAGATGAGATAGCAACAAGAAACAAAACCTTCCAAGATAACAACTTAATGTCTATGGAATGCAACGGCTCAAAAGGAGCCAGCTGTAAAACTTTAAGAATAAGGTTAAGGCTCCAAGGAGGAGCAAGAAACTTAAAGACATGCCTGATTTTTACCAAGGCCTGAGAAAAAGATTGCACAACTGGCACATCCGCCAAACGTTTATGTAGTAAAAAACAGATAAAGCAGAAATCTGACCCTTCAGGGTACTGACTGACAATCACTTATCCAGGGCTTCTTGAAGAAAAGATAAAATTCTAGGAATTCTACTCCAAGAGTAGCCCTTGGATTCACACCAATGATGATATTTACGCCATATCTTATGGTAAATCTTTCTAGTAACAGGCTTGTGAGCCTGAATCATGGTCTCAATGACCACGCTTAGGCAGAATTAAAGGGACACTGAACCCAAATTTTTTCTTTCACAATTCAGATAAAGAATGCAATTTTAAGTATATCTAATTTACTACTATTATCAAATTTTCTTCATTCTCTTGGTATGTTTATTTGAAAAGCAAGAATGTAAGTTTAGATGCCGGCCCATTTTTGGTGAACAACCTGGGTTGTCCTTGCTGATTGGACAGCACCAATAAACAAGTGCTGCCTATGGTTCTAAACCAAAAATGTGCTGGATCCTTAGCTTTGATGCCTTCTTTTTTAAATAAAGATAGCAAGAGAACGAAGAAAAATTGATGAGTAAATTAGAAAGTTGCTTAAAATTGCATGCTCTATCTGAATCATGAAAGAAAAAATTTGGGTTCAGTGTCCCTTTAACCCTTTGAGTGCTAATGACGGCTCTGAGCCGTCACAGAGTTTTCCACTCTGGTGCTAATGACGGCTCAGAGCCGTCATTAGCACTCTCCCACCTTGAGGGAGATCTGGGGGCTCCCACCCGCTCCTACCACGGGGATCGTGCCTGTAGAGTGACAGGCATTGCTGGGGCTTCCCGTTTTGCATGGTGACGTCAGGCACAGTAACATGATGACGTCACAGCGCAACTGTATATATACTTAACAATGTTAAGTATAGATGCAGGGGGCATGCTGCTTAGAAGCCTGTATCTCAGGCATCTAAGCAGCTACAGACCCCCAAGACCCACCATTGGAAAGGTAACCATCTAAGTCTTGGGGGTCTAAAAAAAAAAAGTTAAAAAAATTTGTTAAAAAGATATAAAAAAAAAAATCTTAGCACCCAGGTGGGAAAGTGCTTAGCACTCAAATGGTTAAAGGACCAGTTAACACAGTAGATTTGCATACTCAACAAATGCAAGATAAGATATCTATTCCCACTCCCCCTGTACCATGTGATAGCCATCAGCCAATTGCAAATGCATACACGTACCATGCGACAGCCATCAGCCAACCACAAATGCATACACGTTTAGCTGATTCAAAAAGTTTAAATATAAAAAGAGTGTGCACATTTTGGTTTGTCTGCAAACCAGATCCTGCAAGGCCATGCAGGGGCTATTAGAATCACTGACGCCCTCTCCTGTGTGATACGAACAATGACTCGTGGAAGGAGAGCAAACAGGTATTCCAACCTGAAAACCCAAGGAACCGACAGAGCATCTATCAGAACGGCCTGCGGATTTAGACCTTGAACCGTATTTTGGAAGCTTGGTGTACTGACAGGACGCTATCAGATCTAACTCTGACACCCCCCCCCCCCCCCCCATTTGAGGACTAAGCTGGAAAACACTTCCGGATGGAGTTCTCACTCCACCGGGATGAAAAGTCAGTCTGCTCAGAAAATCCGCTTCCCAGTTGTGTCCAGAATGTGGATGGCAGATAAACAGCAATTGTGGGTCTCTGTCCACTTAAGAATCCGAGTAACCTCCTTCATGGCTAAGGAACTCTGAGTTCCTCCCTGATGATTGATTTAAGCCACAGAGGTTATGTTGTCTGACTGGAACCTGATAAACTGGGCTGAGGACAACTGAGGCCAAGTCAATAGAACATTGTAAATTGCCCTCAACTCCAAGATGTTGATGGGAAGAGCTCCTCCTGAGTCCAAAGGCCCTGAGCTTTTAACGAGTATCCTGAAGAGAGAAATTATTTTGTTTTTCCTGACCTCTGTCAGAAAAGTCTTCATCAATAGAGAGTCTTTTATGGTCCCTAAGAACACTACTCTTGTAGCAGGGGAAAGGGAGTTTTTTTTTCCAGATTCACATTCCATCTGTGGGAACAAAGAAAAGACAACAATATATCTGTGAGAGATTTTGCTTGCTGAAAAGATGGCGCTTAAACCAATATGTCGTCCAGGAAGGGTGTCACAGCAATTCAACAACAACGGATCACTGCCAAAAGAGCCCCAAGGACCTTCAAAAAATTCTGGGATCCATGGCTAGATCAAATGTAAGGGCCACAAAGTGAAAATGTTTGTACAGAAAGGCAAATCTCAGGAATCTGATGGTCCCAGTGAATAGGAACATGAAGATACGCATCCTTTAGGTCTATGGTTCTCATGAACTGACCCTCTTGTACTAAAGGAAGATTGGAGCGTATAGTCTCCATCTTAAAGGATGGAACTTTGAGAAACTTGTTTAGATACTTCAAGTCTAGAATGGGACGGAAAGTTCCCTCTTTTTTGGGAACCACAAATAGGTTAGAGTAGAACCCGAGACCCTGTTCCTGCACTGGAACAGGAACTATCACTGCCAGGGAGGAAAGATGTTGTATACATTTCAAGAACACCTCTCTCTTTATCTGGTCAGCAGATAATCTTGAGAGATGGAATCTGCCTCTAGGAGGAAAAGTCCTGAATTCCAATTTGTACCCTGGGATACTATGTCTACAGTCCAGGGAACTGGGACATCTTGCATCCAGGCTTGAGAGAACTGAGAAAGTCTGCCCCCTACCTGATCCGATCCTGGATTGGAATCAGCTGCGGGTTTCTTTGATTGTTTCCCCTTGTTCTAAGACTGATTGGGTTTTCAAGAAGACTTGGATTGTTCCTGCTTGGAAGAAGAAGGGGAAGGCGTTCCCCTTTAGTTACGAAAGGAACAAAAATTACTCTGACGTTCTTTAGGCCTATTCTTCTTATATTGAGGTAGAAAAGACCCCTTTCCACCCATAATAGAGATAATTTCTGCCGAACCGGGTCCAAACAAGGTTTTGCCCTTGTAAGGAAATCGCCAGAAGCTTGACTTTAGAGGAAACGTCCGCAGACCAGGATTTCAACCATAACGTCCTGCGGGCTAGGACAGCAAAACTAGGTGTTTTAGCTTCTAGTCTAAAAACCTGTAAAATGGCATCTGCAATAAAGGAATTGGCCAATTTAAGAGCTTAAATCCTATATTGAATTTCATCCAAGGAAGTCTCTACTTGAAAAAGACACCCCTGGTTTCTCCCATTCCTGTGATTATCATCTCCCTAGCACAGTCTGGCACAGGAAAAACCTCCAAAGTGGAAGGTTCATCAAAGAAACTATTAAGTTTACTAGATTTCTTAGGAGTGACAACGACAGGGGTATCGGAGTCATCTAAAGTAGCTAAAACCTCCTTTAACAATACACAAAGGTGTTCAAGAAGAAGGAATTATACTCTTTGAATTTGATTTTTCACCCTCAGAAAGTCCTGATGTATCTTCCTCATCAGACTTATGAGAAAGGGCAACTTGGAAAGCAGAACTGAGGACAGGCACCTTACTTTCTGAATTTCTAATTTCCTCTTGCATTTTTCCTGTAATCTGGGAATGCCAGCTAATGCCGCAGATACCGCTAAAGATACCTGGGCAGCAATTTCTGCTTTTAAATAAACTCCACTAGGAGTTATAGAGGATCGCAGGGCACTGCATGTGACGCCATTGAGGCTTGGGACATAGCAGGAGAAAGCTGAGGTATTATTTTAACAGCATTATCCTGAGAAACATTAGGCTCAAAAATATTACCTTTATTTTGCAAGTTTTTCTTGACACATGAAGAACAAAATTGCATACGAGCTGCAATTTGTGCATCTAAACATAAGAACAAATTCATGAGAGCAAGCTCGTGCTCCATATTAGACATGTTGTGAAACAGTAAATAAACTTGTACAGATACGTTTCAAAGATTTTAATATTCAGTTAAAATAATTATGTGAGAAAAGTTAAAGGGACAGTAAACCTCAAAAATAATGTTACACATAGTGCAGAATTATATAACATTATATTAGCCTTATCTGTATAAAACGTAATATTCCCTTTGAATTTAAAAAAAACAAAACAGAATTTATGCTTACCTGATAAATTACTTTCTCTTGTGATGTATCGAGTCCACGGATTCATCCTTTACTTGTGGGATATTCTCCTTCCTAATAAGGAAGTGACAAAGAGAGCACACAGCAGAGCTGTCCATATAGCTCCGCCTCCAGCTCCACCCCCCAGTCATTCGACCGAAGGTTAGGAAGAAAAAGGAGAAACCATAGGGTGCAGTGGTAACTGTAGTTTAAACAAAAAAGCTACCTGACTTAATAGACAGGGTGGGCAGTGGACTCGATACATCACAAGAGAAAGTAATTTATCAGGTAAGCATAAATTTTGTTTTCTCTTGTAAGATGTATCGAGTCCACGGATTCATCCTTTACTTGTGGGATACCAATACCAAAGCTTTAGGACACGGATAAAGGGAGGGAACAAGACAGGTAACCTAAACGGAAAGCACCACTGCTTGTAAAACCTTTCTCCCAAAAATAGCCTCCGAAGAAGCAAAAGTATCGAATTTGTAAAATTTGGAAAAAGTATGCAGCGAAGACCAAGTCGCTGCCTTACAAATCTGTTCAACAGAAGCCTCATTTTTAAAAGCCCATGTGGAAGCCACTGCTCTGGTAGAATGAGCAGTAATTGTTTCAGGAGGCTGCTGGCCAGCAGTCTCATAGGCCAAACGGATTATGCTTTTCAGCCAAAAGGAAAAAGAGAGGTAGCAATCGCCTTCTGACCTCTCCTCTTACCAGAATAGATAACAAACAATGAAGGTGTTTGTCTGAAATCCTTAGTTGCTTGTAAATAGAACTTTAAAGCACGAACCACATCAAGATTGTGTAACAGACGTTCCTTCTTGGAAGAAGGATTAGGACACAGAGAAGGAACAACAATGTCCTGGTTAATATTCTTATTAGACACAACCTTAGGAAGAAAACCGGGTTTGGTACGCAAAACTACCTTATCTGCATGGAAACCAGGTAAGGTGAATCACACTGTAAAGCAGATAGCTCTGAAACTCTTCGAGCAGAAGAGATAGCTACCAAAAACAAAACTTTCCAAGATAAAAGCTTAATATCTATGGAATGTAAAGGTTCAAACGGAACCCCTTGCAGAACTGAAAGAACTAAATTCAGACTCCATGGCGGAGCCACAGGTCTATAAACAGGCTTGATTCTAACTAAAGCCTGACTAAACGCTTGAACGTCTGGTACCTCTGACAGACGTTTGTGTAAAAGAATAGACAAAGCAGACATCTGTCCTTTTAAGGAACTAGCTGATAATCCTTTCTCCAATCCTTCTTGGAGAAAAGACAGTATCCTGGGAATCCTAATCTTACTCCATGAGTAACCCTTGTATTCACACCAAAAAAGATATTTTCGCCAAATTTTATGGTAGATTTTCCTGGTGACAGGCTTTCTAGCCTGAATCAGGGTATCAATAACCAACTCAGAGAAACCACGCTTTGATAGAATTAGGCGTTCAATCTCCAAGCAGTCAGACGCAGAAAAATTAGATTTGGATGCTTGAAAGGACCTTGTATTAGAAGGTCCTACCTCATTGGTAGTGTCCATGTTGGGACAGATGACATGTCCACTAGGTCTGCATACCAGGTCCTGCGTGGCCACACAGGCGCCATCAGAATCACCAAAGCCCTCTCCTGCTTGATTCTGGCAACCAGACGAGGGAGGAGAGGAAACAGTGGCCTTTTCTACCACATTCACTTTACCCTTCTGATTGCTTAGAGCCGGCAAAGAGAATGACTGGGCGGTGGAGCTGGAGGAAGAGCTATATGGACGGCTCTGCTGTGTGCTCTTTTTGCCACTTCCTGTTGGGAAGGAGATTATCCCACAAGTAAAGGATGAATCCGTGGACTCGATACATCTTACAAGAGAAAACGGCTGTTTTACAGACCCGCTCTCTGTGCTCTTCTGAGTGGGTCTGTTTTATTCACACAGCGCATCGGGCCAGCTGTAAAGTCACAGCCCGAGCCGACCGCGCCATAACACTAAGTGCAGCTCGCTCCTGCTCTGTCTGACAACAGGAGCGAGCTGCACTGTGTATAATGGCGCGGTCGGGCCGGGCTGGGCTGTGACTATACAGCTGGCCCGATGCGCTGTGTGAATAAAACAGACCCGCTCAGAAGAGCACAGAGAGCGGGTCTGTAAAACAGCCGGGTTTTTTTAAAATTCAAAGGGAATATTACGTTTTATACAGATAAGGCTAATATAATGTTATATAATTCTGCACTATGTGCAGAATTATATAACATTATTTTTAAGGTTTACTGACACTTTAATAAAAAACATTTAATACACATCAAATACACTTCTAAAATACCCCTCAAGCAACCCCACACCTAAATTACTGAGGTGCCATACCACTACCAATTAAGACAGGATCACCCAGAAATGGAGAAAAACTCATTTTTCCTCAGAAACATTATGAAGTAAAGCCGGTCATGTGACCGCAACTGCAGAGCTCAAATTACTGCTGCAACACAGAGAGGCACCACTTCCTGGTACAGTAAGTACAAGAAATATCCGTTTTTTCAAACTGGATAGTTTAAAATGTTACATCATTTTATTTTAAAGCAAAGGGGAAATGAATAAACTGCTGAAGTAGAAAATTCAGCCTTACTTTCAGTTTAACTTGTATTGTTTTATCAAGTAAATATGTGTCAAAAATAAAGCCTAATAAAAACATTTTACCCTTTCTTTTTAAGAGAGTTTAAATGTTAGTCTCACACATGCTACAGTGCCTGCTTCATGTCCCAGTGTAACCCATACAACAGGATTATCTATGTCCTAATAAAAAAGCAGTGTCTTAATTTGTTAAGTGCATGGTCTCCCCAACTGGAAGAAAAAGCACTTGCCTGCTCCTCTGTTCGGCATGTAGACCGTTACAAGGTATGAGAGGACACAGTTCCTCACAGAGATCTTTGAAAAAGAAAGAACAGATTAGCCAACTCTAGCTTTCTAAACTAGGGCAGCAAATGTTAGGAAAACACAGTAAGTACCTCTTTACAAGTTTTTAAGTGCTTTAAAGCCACCACTATCCAACTGCAAGGAATGACGTGGAATACGACTATACCCCAAAACTTGCTTGTAGATGAAATCTAAATTTTTCTTCAGACATCTAAACTTCACCTCCTCCATGCACCGAAGGCAAAGAGATTGACTGGGGGTTGCGGGTAAGGGAGTGATACTTAGCAATTTAACTGTGGTGCTCTTTGCCTCCTCCTGCTGGCCAGGAGAGATATTCCCCAACAGTAATTACTCAAGCCATATACTCACCATATCTTAGGAAAGAAAAGGAGCCACAACCCATATAATATCCTTCTGTCAAGTACTGTACTCTGAGGGGAAACCGGGTCACAATATAAACTGAGAACCCCTCTCTTTTTAAAATCAAATGCTCATTGCATTCGACCACTTCCAGTGGAGGCAAAGTAAAGACAGATACATGTGAGGTGGGATGGGATTTATAGAGCTCTTGGGGTTTGGGAGTATTTGCCTCCTCCTAGTGGTAGGGAAGAGTGGCTCCCAGGAGAAATAAATTATGGACTCTCACCACCTGTATGAAAGAAAACCCAATTTACAGAGTGCAAACTTTGTAAAGCTCCCTAAAGCAAATAGGAAAAGTTGAGTCCACTTTTTTCTGTGAGATAGTAATATCCCATACTCTTAATCTTGTAAAAAAAAAAAAAATCTAAAATACAAAAACAGAATTTATGTTTACCTGATAAATTACTTTCTCCAACGGTGTGTCCGGTCCACGGCGTCATCCTTACTTGTGGGATATTCTCTTCCCCAACAGGAAATGGCAAAGAGCCCAGCAAAGCTGGTCACATGATCCCTCCTAGGCTCCGCCTACCCCAGTCATTCGACCGACGTTAAGGAGGAATATTTGCATAGGAGAAACCATATGGTACCGTGGTGACTGTAGTTAAAGAAAATAAATTATCAGACCTGATTAAAAAAACCAGGGCGGGCCGTGGACCGGACACACCGTTGGAGAAAGTAATTTATCAGGTAAACATAAATTCTGTTTTCTCCAACATAGGTGTGTCCGGTCCACGGCGTCATCCTTACTTGTGGGAACCAATACCAAAGCTTTAGGACACGGATGAAGGGAGGGAGCAAATCAGGTCACCTAAATGGAAGGCACCACGGCTTGCAAAACCTTTCTCCCAAAAATAGCCTCAGAAGAAGCAAAAGTATCAAACTTGTAAAATTTGGTAAAAGTGTGCAGTGAAGACCAAGTCGCTGCCCTACATATCTGATCAACAGAAGCCTCGTTCTTGAAGGCCCATGTGGAAGCCACAGCCCTAGTGGAATGAGCTGTGATTCTTTCGGGAGGCTGCCGTCCGGCAGTCTCGTAAGCCAATCTGATGATGCTTTTAATCCAAAAAGAGAGAGAGGTAGAAGTTGCTTTTTGACCTCTCCTTTTACCGGAATAAACGACAAACAAGGAAGATGTTTGTCTAAAATCCTTTGTAGCATCTAAATAGAATTTTAGAGCGCGAACAACATCCAAATTGTGCAACAAACGTTCCTTCTTTGAAACTGGTTTCGGACACAGAGAAGGTACGATAATCTCCTGGTTAATGTTTTTGTTAGAAACAACTTTTGGAAGAAAACCAGGTTTAGTACGTAAAACCACCTTATCTGCATGGAACACCAGATAAGGAGGAGAACACTGCAGAGCAGATAATTCTGAAACTCTTCTAGCAGAAGAAATTGCAACTAAAAACAAAACTTTCCAAGATAATAACTTAATATCAACGGAATGCAAGGGTTCAAACGGAACCCCCTGAAGAACTGAAAGAACTAAATTGAGACTCCAAGGAGGAGTCAAAGGTTTGTAAACAGGCTTAATTCTAACCAGAGCCTGAACAAAGGCTTGAACATCTGGCACAGCGGCCAGCTTTTTGTGAAGTAACACAGACAAGGCAGAAATCTGTCCCTTCAGGGAACTTGCAGATAATCCTTTTTCCAATCCTTCTTGAAGGAAGGATAGAATCCTAGGAATCTTAACCTTGTCCCAAGGGAATCCTTTAGATTCACACCAACAGATATATTTTTTCCAAATTTTGTGGTAAATCTTTCTAGTTACAGGCTTTCTGGCCTGAACAAGAGTATCGATAACAGAATCTGAGAATCCTCGCTTCGATAAGATCAAGCGTTCAATCTCCAAGCAGTCAGCTGGAGTGAAACCAGATTCGGATGTTCGAACGGACCCTGAACAAGAAGGTCTCGTCTCAAAGGTAGCTTCCAAGGAGGAGCCGATGACATATTCACCAGATCTGCGTACCAAGTCCTGCGTGGCCACGCAGGAGCTATCAAGATCACCGACGCCCTCTCCTGATTGATCCTGGCTACCAGCCTGGGGATGAGAGGAAACGGCGGGAACACATAAGCTAGTTTGAAGGTCCAAGGTGCTACTAGTGCATCCACTAGAGCCGCCTTGGGATCCCTGGATCTGGACCCGTAGCAAGGAACTTTGAAGTTCTGACGAGAGGCCATCAGATCCATGTCTGGAATGCCCCACAGCTGAGTGACTTGGGCAAAGATTTCCGGATGGAGTTCCCACTCCCCCGGATGCAATGTCTGACGACTCAGAAAATCCGCTTCCCAATTCTCCACTCCTGGGATGTGGATAGCAGACAGGTGGCAGGAGTGAGACTCCGCCCATAGAATGATTTTGGTCACTTCTTCCATCGCCAGGGAACTCCTTGTTCCCCCCTGATGGTTGATGTACGCAACAGTTGTCATGTTGTCTGATTGAAACCGTATGAACTTGGCCCTCGCTAGCTGAGGCCAAGCCTTGAGAGCATTGAATATCGCTCTCAGTTCCAGAATATTTATCGGTAGAAGAGATTCTTCCCGAGACCAAAGACCCTGAGCTTTCAGGGATCCCCAGACCGCGCCCCAGCCCATCAGACTGGCGTCGGTCGTGACAATGACCCACTCTGGTCTGCGGAATGTCATCCCTCGTGACAGGTTGTCCAGGGACAGCCACCAACGGAGTGAGTCTCTGGTCCTCTGATTTACTTGTATCTTCGGAGACAAGTCTGTATAGTCCCCATTCCACTGACTGAGCATGCACAGTTGTAATGGTCTTAGATGAATGCGTGCAAAAGGAACTATGTCCATTGCCGCTACCATCAACCCGATCACTTCCATGCACTGAGCTATGGAAGGAAGAGGAACGGAATGAAGTATCCGACAAGAGTCTAGAAGTTTTGTTTTTCTGGCCTCTGTCAGAAAAATCCTCATTTCTAAGGAGTCTATTATTGTTCCCAAGAAGGGAACCCTTGTTGACGGAGATAGAGAACTCTTTTCCACGTTCACTTTCCATCCGTGAGATCTGAGAAAGGCCAGGACAATGTCCGTGTGAGCCTTTGCTTGAGGAAGGGACGACGCTTGAATCAGAATGTCGTCCAAGTAAGGTACTACAGCAATGCCCCTTGGTCTTAGCACAGCTAGAAGGGACCCTAGTACCTTTGTGAAAATCCTTGGAGCAGTGGCTAATCCGAAAGGAAGCGCCACGAACTGGTAATGTTTGTCCAGGAATGCGAACCTCAGGAACCGATGATGTTCCTTGTGGATAGGAATATGTAGATACGCATCCTTTAAATCCACCGTGGTCATGAATTGACCTTCCTGGATGGAAGGAAGAATAGTTCGAATGGTTTCCATCTTGAACGATGGAACCTTGAGAAACTTGTTTAAGATATTGAGATCTAAGATTGGTCTGAACGTTCCCTCTTTTTTGGGAACTATAAACAGATTGGAGTAGAACCCCATCCCTTGTTCTCTTAATGGAACGGGATGAATCACTCCCATTTTTAACAGGTCTTCTACACAATGTAAGAATGCCTGTCTTTTTATGTGGTCTGAAGACAACTGAGACCTGTGGAACCTCCCCCTTGGGGGAAGTCCCTTGAATTCCAGAAGATAACCTTGGGAGACTATTTCTAGCGCCCAAGGATCCAGAACATCTCTTGCCCAAGCCTGAGCGAAGAGAGAGAGTCTGCCCCCCACCAGATCCGGTCCCGGATCGGGGGCCAACATTTCATGCTGTCTTGGTAGCAGTGGCAGGTTTCTTGGCCTGCTTTCCCTTGTTCCAGCCTTGCATTGGTCTCCAAGCTGGCTTGGCTTGAGAAGTATTACCCTCTTGCTTAGAGGACGTAGCACTTTGGGCTGGTCCGTTTCTACGAAAGGGACGAAAATTAGGTTTATTTTTTGCCTTGAAAGGCCGATCCTGAGGAAGGGCGTGGCCCTAACCCCCAGTGATATCCGAGATAATCTCTTTCAAGTCAGGGCCAAACAGCGTTTTCCCCTTGAAAGGAATGTTAAGTAGCTTGTTCTTGGAAGACGCATCAGCCGACCAAGATTTCAACCAAAGCGCTCTGCGCGCCACAATAGCAAACCCAGAATTCTAAGCCGCTAACCTAGCCAATTGCAAAGTGGCGTCTAGGGTGAAAGAATTAGCCAATTTGAGAGCATTGATTCTGTCCATAATCTCCTCATAAGGAGGAGAATCACTGTCGACCGCCTTTATCAGCTCATCGAACCAGAAACATGCGGCTGTAGCGACAGGGACAATGCATGAAATTGGTTGTAGAAGGTAACCCTGCTGAACAAACATCTTTTTAAGCAAACCTTCTAATTTTTTATCCATAGGATCTTTGAAAGCACAACTATCCTCTATGGGTATAGTGGTGCGTTTGTTTAAAGTGGAAACCGCTCCCTCGACCTTGGGGACTGTCTGCCATAAGTCCTTTCTGGGGTCGACCATAGGAAACAATTTTTTAAATATGGGGGGAGGGACGAAAGGAATACCGGGCCTTTCCCATTCTTTATTAACAATGTCCGCCACCCGCTTGGGTATAGGAAAAGCTTCTGGGAGCCCCGGCACCTCTAGGAACTTGTCCATTTTACATAGTTTCTCTGGGATGACCAACTTGTCACAATCATCCAGAGTGGATAATACCTCCTTAAGCAGAATGCGGAGATGTTCCAACTTAAATTTAAATGCAATCACATCAGGTTCAGCTTGTTCCCTGAATCAGTAATTTCTCCCTCAGACAAAACCTCCCTGGCCCCATCAGACTGAGTTAGGGGCCCTTCAGAAATATTAATATCAGCGTCGTCATGCTCTTCAGTATCTAAAACAGAGCAGTCGCGCTTACGCTGATAAGTGTTCATTTTGGCTAAAATGTTTTTGACAGAATTATCCATTACAGCCGTTAATTGTTGCATAGTAAGGAGTATTGGCGCGCTAGATGTACTAGGGGCCTCCTGAGTGGGCAAGACTCGTGTAGACGAAGGAGGGAATGATGCAGTACCATGCTTACTCCCCTCACTTGAGGAATCATCTTGGGCATCATTGTCATTGTCACATAAATCACATTTATTTAAATGAATAGGAATTCTGGCTTCCCCACATTCAGAACACAGTCTATCTGGTAGTTCAGACATGTTAAACAGGCATAAACTTGATAACAAGTACAAAAAACGTTTTAAAATAAAACCGTTACTGTCACTTTAAATTTTAAACTGAACACACTTTATTACTGCAAATGCGAAAAAACATGAAGGAATTGTTCAAAATTCACCAAATTTTCACCACAGTGTCTTAAAGCCTTAAAAGTATTGCACAACAAATTTGGAAGCTTTAACCCTTAAAATAACGGAACCGGAGCCGTTTTGAACTTTAACCCCTTTACAGTCCCTGGTATCTGCTTTGCTGAGACCCAACCAAGCCCCAAGGGGAATACGATACCAAATGACGCCTTCAGAAAGTCTTTTCTAAGTATCAGAGCTCCTCTCACATGCGACTGCATGCCATGCCTCTCAAAAACAAGTGCGCAACACCGGCGCGAAAAACAGAATTTATGTTTACCTGATAAATTTCTTTCTCCAACGGTGTGTCCGGTCCACGGCGTCATCCTTACTTGTGGGATATTCTCTTCCCCAACAGGAAATGGCAAAGAGCCCAGCAAAGCTGGTCACATGATCCCTCCTAGGCTCCGCCTACCCCAGTCATTCGACCGACGTTAAGGAGGAATATTTGCATAGGAGAAACCATATGGTACCGTGGTGACTGTAGTTAAAGAAAATAAATTATCAGACCTGATTAAAAAACCAGGGCGGGCCGTGGACCGGACACACCGTTGGAGAAAGAAATTTATCAGGTAAACATAAATTCTGTTTTCTCCAACATAGGTGTGTCCGGTCCACGGCGTCATCCTTACTTGTGGGAACCAATACCAAAGCTTTAGGACACGGATGAAGGGAGGGAGCAAATCAGGTCACCTAAATGGAAGGCACCACGGCTTGCAAAACCTTTCTCCCAAAAATAGCCTCAGAAGAAGCAAAAGTATCAAACTTGTAAAATTTGGTAAAAGTGTGCAGTGAAGACCAAGTCGCTGCCCTACATATCTGATCAACAGAAGCCTCGTTCTTGAAGGCCCATGTGGAAGCCACAGCCCTAGTGGAATGAGCTGTGATTCTTTCGGGAGGCTGCCGTCCGGCAGTCTCGTAAGCCAATCTGATGATGCTTTTAATCCAAAAAGAGAGAGAGGTAGAAGTTGCTTTTTGACCTCTCCTTTTACCTGAATAAACAACAAACAAGGAAGATGTTTGTCTAAAATCCTTTGTAGCATCTAAATAGAATTTTAGAGCGCGAACAACATCCAAATTGTGCAACAAACGTTCCTTCTTTGAAACTGGTTTCGGACACAGAGAAGGAACGATAATCTCCTGGTTAATGTTTTTGTTAGAAACAACTTTTGGAAGAAAACCAGGTTTAGTACGTAAAACCACCTTATCTGCATGGAACACCAGATAAGGAGGAGAACACTGCAGAGCAGATAATTCTGAAACTCTTCTAGCAGAAGAAATTGCAACTAAAAACAAAACTTTCCAAGATAATAACTTAATATCAACGGAATGTAAGGGTTCAAACGGAACCCCCTGAAGAACTGAAAGAACTAAATTGAGACTCCAAGGAGGAGTCAAAGGTTTGTAAACAGGCTTGATTCTAACCAGAGCCTGAACAAAGGCTTGAACATCTGGCACAGCTGCCAGCTTTTTGTGAAGTAACACCGACAAGGCAGAAATCTGTCCCTTCAGGGAACTTGCCGATAATCCTTTTTCCAATCCTTCTTGAAGGAAGGATAGAATCCTAGGAATCTTAACCTTGTCCCAAGGGAATCCTTTAGATTCACACCAACAGATATATTTTTTCCAAATTTTGTGGTAAATCTTTCTAGTTACAGGCTTTCTGGCCTGAACAAGAGTATCGATAACAGAATCTGAGAAACCTCGCTTCGATAAAATCAAGCGTTCAATCTCCAAGCAGTCAGCTGGAGTGAAACCAGATTCGGATGTTCGAACGGACCCTGAACAAGAAGGTCTCGTCTCAAAGGTAGCTTCCAAGGTGGAGCCGATGACATATTCACCAGATCTGCATACCAAGTCCTGCGTGGCCACGCAGGAGCTATCAATATCACCGACGCCCTCTCCTGATTGATCCTGGCTACCAGCCTGGGGATGAGAGGAAACGGCGGGAACACATAAGCTAGTTTGAAGGTCCAAGGTGCTACTAGTGCATCCACTAGAGCCGCCTTGGGATCCCTGGATCTGGACCCGTAGGAGGGAACTTTGAAGTTCTGACGAGAGGCCATTAGATCCATGTCTGGAATGCCCCACAGCTGAGTGACTTGGGCAAAGATTTCCGGATGGAGTTCCCACTCCCCCGGATGCAATGTCTGACGACTCAGAAAATCCGCTTCCCAATTTTCCACTCCCGGGATGTGGATAGCAGACAGGTGGCAGGAGTGAGACTCCGCCCATAGAATAATCTTGGTCACTTCTTCCATCGCTAGGGAACTCCTTGTTCCCCCCTGATGGTTGATGTACGCAACAGTCGTCATGTTGTCTGATTGAAACCGTATGAACTTGGTCCTCGCTAGCTGAGGCCAAGCCTTGAGAGCATTGAATATCGCTCTTAGTTCCAGAATATTTATCGGTAGAAGAGATTCTTCCCGAGACCAAAGACCCTGAGCTTTCAGGGATCCCCAGACCGCGCCCCAGCCCAACAGACTGGCGTCGGTCGTGACAATGACCCACTCTGGTCTGCGGAATGTCATCCCTTGTGACAGGTTGTCCAGGGACAGCCACCAACGGAGTGAGTCTCTGGTCCTCTGATTTACTTGTATCTTTGGAGACAAGTCTGTATAGTCCCCATTCCACTGACTGAGCATGCACAGTTGTAATGGTCTTAGATGAATGCGCGCAAAAGGAACTATGTCCATTGCCGCTACCATCAACCCGATCACTTCCATGCACTGAGCTACGGAAGGAAGAGGAACGGAATGAAGTATCCGACAAGAGTCCAGAAGTTTTGTTTTTCTGGCCTCTGTTAGAAAAATCCTCATTTCTGAGGAGTCTATAATTGTTCCCAAGAAGGGAACCCTTGTTGACGGGGATAGTGAACTCTTTTCCACGTTCACTTTCCAGCCGTGAGATCTGAGAAAGGCCAGGACGATGTCCGTGTGAGCCTTTGCTCGAGGGAGGGACGACGCTTGAATCAGAATGTCGTCCAGGTAAGGTACTACTGCAATGCCCCTTGGTCTTAGCACCGCTAGAAGGGACCCTAGTACCTTTGTGAAAATCCTTGGAGCAGTGGCTAATCCGAAAGGAAGCGCCACAAACTGGTAATGTTTGTCCAGGAATGCAAACCTTAGGAACCGATGATGTTCCTTGTGGATAGGAATATGTAGTTAAACACTAAAAAAACTCTAAGCCATCTCCGTGGAGATGTTGCCTGTACAACGGCAAAGAGAATGACTGGGGTAGGCGGAGCCTAGGAGGGATCATGTGACCAGCTTTGCTGGGCTCTTTGCCATTTCCTGTTGGGGAAGAGAATATCCCACAAGTAAGGATGACGCCGTGGACCGGACACACCTATGTTGGAGAAATGAGGCTCTGCCTATGCTTTGGGAAAGCCCCTAAAGAATAAGGTGTCTAAAACAGTGCCTGCCGATATTATTATATCAAAATACCCAGATAAAATGATTCCTCAAGGCTAAATATGTGTTAATAATCAATCGATTTAGCCCAAAAAAAGTCTACAGTCTTAATAAGCCCTTTTTGAAGCCCTTATTTACAATCGTAATAAACATGGCTTACCGGATCCCAGAGGGAAAATGACAGCTTCCAGCATTACATCGTCTTGTTAGAATGTGTCATACCTCAAGCAGCAAGAGACTGCTCACTGTTCCCCCAACTGAAGTTAATTGCTCTCAACAGTCCTGTGTGGAACAGCCATGGATTTTAGTGACGGTTGCTAAAATCATTTTCCTCATACAAACAGAAATCTTCATCTCTTTTCTGTTTCTGAGTAAATAGTACATACCAGCACTATTTCAAAATAACAAACTCTTGATTGAATAATAAAAACTACAGTTAAACACTAAAAAACTCTAAGCCATCTCCGTGGAGATGTTGCCTGTACAACAGCAAAGAGAATGACTGGGGTAGGCGGAGCCTAGGAGGGATCATGTGACCAGCTTTGCTGGGCTCTTTGCCATTTCCTGTTGGGGAAGAGAATATCCCACAAGTAAGGATGACGCCGTGGACCGGACACACCTATGTTGGAGAAATGGGTTTTAAATAAACCAAGTTAGTTAAAATACATAATAAACTATATTGCAGTATAATGCATACATATAACACACCATTTACAGATGCACAGCATACCATAATGCCCCAGCTCAAATAGGTTAATTGGCAATGTGTGTATGAAACATCTTCATCAGTCTCAGTTAAATTGCTGAAATAGCTGATGTATTGATCTATGATCTTTTTGTGCTGAATAGGTACTTTGCACCTAGTTTGTAAGATGTCCCACTTAGCTTTAAGCCAAATATAGCATGGTAGGGATAGTTCTAAAGCTGTGAATTGATTTCTAGGGAATCTGTGTCTAGCAGGAAGGCAGATTCATTCTCTTAAGCATACTTAGAAAGGCAGAGTAAGTCTACAAAGCGAATGCAATGTCTTTAAGCACTCATGCATCCCATGTGATTTCTCTTAACACTAAGGAAATTCTGCTGGGTGAGTAACCAAAAATCTAAAAACAACCAGTATTCAATTTTAACACACATTAATTAGCATTGTCTTTCACAAATAATTATACAAATAAAAAAATAAAAAAGCCTGATTGTCAAACAACTAGTCAGCAGGCAATATACACCTATTCTTTTTGATTATCTATCACAAAAGTAAGCACTTTCATAACTAAGCAAATTGGTAAGAGAGGATTAATTTTCCAAGCAAACACAATCCTACAAGGAAACACTATGAGCATATCAAGCATATCATGGAGACAAATGATTCACACATAAAATGATTTGCTCTGTAGGTAAACAGGTTTGGAAAGGTTATCTGATTTGTACCAATCCCTTTAGAAGCAGGTGAAACTGTACGACACTGCTCACAGAGCGTGCAACATTTATAGGACACAGACGCATAAATCAGGTACATAAATAAAGTCCGGGACTATTATATAAACTGAGCTCCCAAAGGATAATCTTTTTTTTTTATTATTACTAATGGCAGAAAACCACAAATCAAATCCAACTTGCATTACAAAATACTTGATTGAAAATGACTCATTTTTATTGAAGCATGGTAAGTAATATTTAAATAAAACTTAAATGTGACTTTTGGTAACTAATGGAATACAAATGTCCTATTATGCTACATAAATGGTTTCCAACAATTTTAAAAATAGTCTTTTAATGGCAATTGACAATAAAAAAAAATATAATTAATAAATAACTACAAAAATTATATTATGTATTAATACAAAAAAAAAGAATAGAAAAATAGTTATTAATTGCTAGTAAGTAAAGATACACTTTGGCAAAATAAAATTTCTACTTATTCATATTTTTGGTACTTGTCACACACATTCCTTGAAATGGAAATCAGTCCCTTTTTAAGATTTATATATATATATACATATATATATATATATATATATATATATATATATATATATATATATATATATATATATATTATGCAATTTATAGATTATGGGGGTAAAACTAACTATACCATATTCCATGCTATAAAACTATAGTTTACTTTATGTGTTTATACACTTACAGAAATCTAGCCTTATAATAGTTCGACCAAAAATAAATTATATTATTATTATTAATAATAATAATAATAATAATTCATCTCTGTGAGAATTAAATAGAACAGTTTTAGTTAAAACTCAGTATATTAGTAATGCTTAGATTTTTCCAGAAAAATAAGGATGAGCTTTTTATGACTGCCTGTTTAATCTCAAAAATACAATTTCACTCAAAAGTGCTCTTTAACCCCTTAACGACCGAGGACGTGCAGGGTACGTCCTCAAAAAAAAGGCAGTTAATGCCTGAGAACGTACCCTGCACGTCCTCGGTTTGGAAAGCAGCTGGAAGCGATCCTGCTCGCTTCCAGCTGCTTTCCGGTTATTGCAGTGATGCCTCGATATGGAGGCATCCTGCAATAACTTTTTTAAGCCATCCGGTGCAGAGAGAGCCACTCTGTGGCCCTCTCTGCACCGGAGATCGGTGGTTCCCTGCGTTGGTGGGTGGGAGCCGGACCGGGAGGCGGGTGGCGGCCATCGATGGCCCTGGTTATGTGCAGGGGGGGCGGGATCGTGGGCGGGGATGAGCAGGGGCGCGCACGGGAGGGCGGGGGCGGGCGCGTGCACGGGGAGGGAGCGGGTGGGAACCGCTACACTACAGAAAATGTGTTAGTAAAAATGTTTAAATGCCCTAATATTTTTTTAAAAACAAAAAGATCAGCAAGGTGGTGGGGGTTTGTCTGTGTGGGGGGGGGAAGCTACACTACAGAAAAAAGACAAATAAATATAAAAAAAGCCCTTTTTTTTTTGCAAACTGGGTACTGGCAGACAGCTGCCAGTACCCAAGATGGCCCCCAATGAGGCAGAGGGGATGGTCAGAGAGCGGTTTTGGGGGGGATCAGGGAGGTTGGGGGCTAAGGGGGGGATCCTACACCCTAGCATATGTAAATATGCTAAAAAAAAATTATTTATTTTTTAAAAAACTCTTTTATTTTAGTGCTGGCAGACTTTCTGCCAGTACTTAAGATGGCGGGGACAATTGTGGGGTGGGGGAGGGAAGGGAGCTGTTTGGGAGGGATCAGGGGGTGGGATGTGTCAGGTGGGAGGCTGATCTCTACACTAAAGCTAAAATTAATCCTGCAAGCTCCCTACAAACTCCCTAATTAACCCCTTCACTGCTAGCCAGAATACACGTGTGAGGCGCAGCAGGATTTAGCGGCCTTCTAATTACCAGAAAGCAACGCCAAAGTCATATATGTCTGCTATTTCTGAACAAAGGGGATCCCAGACAAGTATTTACAACCATTTGTGCCATAATTGCACAAGCTGTTTGTAAATTATTTCAGTGAGAAACCTAAAATTGTGAAAAAACAGAATTTATGTTTACCTGATAAATTTCTTTCTCCAACGGTGTGTCCGGTCCACGGCGTCATCCTTACTTGTGGGATATTCTCCTCCCCAACAGGAAATGGCAAAGAGCCCAGCAAAGCTGGTCACATGATCCCTCCTAGGCTCCGCCTACCCCAGTCATTCGACCGACGTTAAGGAGGAATATTAGCATAGGAGAAACCATATGGTACCGTGGTGACTGTAGTTAAAGAAAATAAATTATCAGACCTGATTAAAAAAACCAGGGCGGGCCGTGGACCGGACACACCGTTGGAGAAAGAAATTTATCAGGTAAACATAAATTCTGTTTTCTCCAACATAGGTGTGTCCGGTCCACGGCGTCATCCTTACTTGTGGGAACCAATACCAAAGCTTTAGGACACGGATGAAGGGAGGGAGCAAATCAGGTCACCTAAATGGAAGGCACCACGGCTTGCAAAACCTTTCTCCCAAAAATAGCCTCAGAAGAAGCAAAAGTATCAAACTTGTAAAATTTGGTAAAAGTGTGCAGTGAAGACCAAGTCGCTGCCCTACATATCTGATCAACAGAAGCCTCGTTCTTGAAGGCCCATGTGGAAGCCACAGCCCTAGTGGAATGAGCTGTGATTCTTTCGGGAGGCTGCCGTCCGGCAGTCTCGTAAGCCAATCTGATGATGCTTTTAATCCAAAAAGAGAGAGAGGTAGAAGTTGCTTTTTGACCTCTCCTTTTACCTGAATAAACAACAAACAAGGAAGATGTTTGTCTAAAATCCTTTGTAGCATCTAAATAGAATTTTAGAGCGCGAACAACATCCAAATTGTGCAACAAACGTTCCTTCTTTGAAACTGGTTTCGGGCACAGAGAAGGTACGATAATCTCCTGGTTAATGTTTTTGTTAGAAACAACTTTTGGAAGAAAACCAGGTTTAGTACGTAAAACCACCTTATCTGCATGGAACACCAGATAAGGAGGAGAGCACTGCAGAGCAGATAATTCTGAAACTCTTCTAGCAGAAGAAATTGCAACTAAAAACAAAACTTTCCAAGATAATAACTTAATATCAACGGAATGTAAGGGTTCAAACGGAACCCCCTGAAGAACTGAAAGAACTAAATTGAGACTCCAAGGAGGAGTCAAAGGTTTGTAAACAGGCTTGATTCTAACCAGAGCCTGAACAAAGGCTTGAACATCTGGCACAGCTGCCAGCTTTTTGTGAAGTAACACCGACAAGGCAGAAATTTGTCCCTTCAGGGAACTTGCCGATAATCCTTTTTCCAATCCTTCTTGAAGGAAGGATAGAATCCTAGGAATCTTAACCTTGTCCCAAGGGAATCCTTTAGATTCACACCAACAGATATATTTCTTCCAAATTTTGTGGTAAATCTTTCTAGTTACAGGCTTTCTGGCCTGAACAAGAGTATCGATAACAGAATCTGAGAAACCTCGCTTCGATAAAATCAAGCGTTCAATCTCCAGGCAGTCAGCTGGAGTGAAACCAGATTCGGATGTTCGAACGGACCCTGAACAAGAAGGTCCCGTCTCAAAGGTAGCTTCCAAGGTGGAGCCGATGACATATTCACCAGATCTGCATACCAAGTCCTGCGTGGCCACGCAGGAGCTATCAAGATCACCGACGCCCTCTCCTGATTGATCCTGGCTACCAGCCTGGGAATGAGAGGAAACGGCGGAAACACATAAGCTAGTTTGAAGGTCCAAGGTGCTACTAGTGCATCCACTAGAGCCGCCTTGGGATCCCTGGATCTGGACCCGTAACAGGGAACTTTGAAGTTCTGACGAGAGGCCATTAGATCCATGTCTGGAATGCCCCACAGCTGAGTGACTAGGGCAAAGATTTCCGGATGGAGTTCCCACTCCCCCGGATGCAATGTCTGACGACTCAGAAAATCCGCTTCCCAATTTTCCACTCCCGGGATGTGGATAGCAGACAGGTGGCAGGAGTGAGACTCCGCCCATAGAATAATCTTGGTCACTTCCTCCATCGCTAGGGAACTCCTTGTTCCCCCCTGATGGTTGATGTACGCAACAGTCGTCATGTTGTCTGATTGAAACCGTATGAACTTGGTCCTCGCTAGCTGAGGCCAAGCCTTGAGAGCATTGAATATCGCTCTCAGTTCCAGAATATTTATCGGTAGAAGAGATTCTTCCCGAGACCAAAGACCCTGAGCTTTCAGGGATCCCCAGACCGCGCCCCAGCCCGTCAGACTGGCGTCGGTCGTGACAATGACCCACTCTGGTCTGCGGAATGTCATCCCTTGTGACAGGTTGTCCAGGGACAGCCACCAACGGAGTGAGTCTCTGGTCCTCTGATTTACTTGTATCTTTGGAGACAAGTCTGTATAGTCCCCATTCCACTGACTGAGCATGCACAGTTGTAATGGTCTTGGATGAATGCGCGCAAAAGGAACTATGTCCATTGCCGCTACCATCAACCCGATCACTTCCATGCACTGAGCTACGGAAGGAAGAGGAACAGAATGGAGTATCCGACAAGAGTCCAGAAGCTTTGTTATTCTGGCCTCTGTTAGAAAAATCCTCATTTCTGAGGAGTCTATAATTGTTCCCAAGAAGGGAACCCTTGTTGACGGGGATAGAGAACTCTTTTCCACGTTCACTTTCCAGCCGTGAGATCTGAGAAAGGCCAGGACGATGTCCGTGTGAGCCTTTGCTCGAGGGAGGGACGACGCTTGAATCAGAATGTCGTCCAGGTAGGGTACTACTGCAATGCCCCTTGGTCTTAGCACCGCTAGAAGGGACCCTAGTACCTTTGTGAAAATCCTTGGAGCAGTGGCTAATCCGAAAGGAAGCGCCACGAACTGGTAATGTTTGTCCAGGAATGCAAACCTTAGGAACCGATGATGTTCCTTGTGGATAGGAATATGTAGATACGCATCCTTTAAATCCACCGTGGTCATGAATTGACCTTCCTGGATGGAAGGAAGGATAGTTCGAATGGTTTCCATCTTGAACGATGGGACCTTGAGAAATTTGTTTAAGATCTTGAGATCTAGGATTGGTCTGAACGTTCCCTCTTTTTTGGGAACTATGAACAGATTGGAGTAGAACCCCATCCCTTGTTCTCTTAATGGAACAGGATGAATCACTCCCATTTTTAACAGGTCTTCTACACAATGTAAGAACGCCTGTCTTTTTATGTGGTCTGAAGACAACTGAGACCTGTGGAACCTCCCCCTTGGGGGAAGTCCCTTGAATTCCAGAAGATAACCCTGGGAGACTATTTCTAGCGCCCAAGGATCCAGAACATCTCTTGCCCAAGCCTGAGCGAAGAGAGAGAGTCTGCCCCCCACCAGATCCGGTCCCGGATCGGGGGCCAATATTTCATGCTGTCTTGGTAGCAGTGGCAGGTTTCTTGGCCTGCTTTCCCTTGTTCCAGCCTTGCATTGGTCTCCAAGCTGGCTTGGCCTGAGAAGTATTACCCTCTTGCTTAGAGGACGTAGCACCTTGGGCTGGTCCGTTTTTACGAAAGGGACGAAAATTAGGTCTATTTTTAGCCTTGAAAGGCCGATCCTGAGGAAGGGCGTGGCCCTTACCCCCAGTGATATCAGAGATAATCTCTTTCAAGTCAGGACCAAACAGCGTTTTCCCCTTGAAAGGAATGTTTAGTAGCTTGTTCTTGGAAGACGCATCAGCCGACCAAGATTTCAACCAAAGCGCTCTGCGCGCCACAATAGCAAACCCAGAATTCTTAGCCGCTAACTTAGCCAATTGCAAAGAGGCGTCTAGAGTGAAAGAATTAGCCAATTTGAGAGCATTGATTCTGTCCATAATCTCCTCATAAGGAGGAGAGTCACTATCGAGCACCTTAATCAGTTCATCAAACCAGAAATATGCGGCTGTAGTGACAGGGACAATGCATGAAATGGGTTGTAGAAGGTAACCCTGCTGAACAAACATCTTTTTAAGCAAACCTTCTAATTTTTTATCCATAGGATCTTTGAAAGCACAACTATCCTCTATGGGAATAGTGGTGCGTTTGTTTAAAGTAGAAACCGCTCCCTCGACCTTGGGGACTGACTGCCATAAGTCCTTTCTGGGGTCGACCATAGGAAACAATTTTTTAAATATGGGGGGAGGGACGAAAGGAATACCGGGCCTTTCCCATTCTTTATTAACAATGTCCGCCACCCGCTTGGGTATAGGAAAAGCTTCTGGGAGCCCCGGCACCTCTAGGAACTTGTCCATTTTACATAGTTTCTCTGGGATGACCAAATTTTCACAATCATCCAGAGTGGA
Source organism: Bombina bombina (assembly GCF_027579735.1). Taxonomy (NCBI): domain Eukaryota; kingdom Metazoa; phylum Chordata; class Amphibia; order Anura; family Bombinatoridae; genus Bombina; species Bombina bombina. The sequence continues at coordinate 215,668,014 of NC_069504.1, read as the reverse complement.
TAATACCTCCTTAAGCAAAATGCGGAGATGTTCCAATTTAAATTTAAATGTAATCACATCAGATTCAGCCTGCTGAGAAATGTTCCCTAAATCAGTAATTTCTCCCTCAGACAAAACCTCCCTGGCCCCCTCAGATTGGGTTAGGGGCCCTTCAGAGATATTAATATCAGCGTCGTCATGCTCTTCAGTAACTAAAACAGAGCAGCCACGCTTACGCTGACAAGGGTTCATTTTGGCTAAAATGTTTTTGACAGAATTATCCATTACAGCCGTTAATTGTTGCATAGTAAGGAGTATTGGCGCGCTAGATGTACTAGGGGCCTCCTGAGTGGGCAAGACTCGTGTAGACGAAGGAGGGAATGATGCAGTACCATGCTTACTCCCCTCACTTGAGGAATCATCTTGGGCATCATTGTCATTATCACATAAATCACATTTATTTAAATGAATAGGAATTCTGGCTTCCCCACATTCAGAACACAGTCTATCTGGTAGTTCAGACATGTTAAACAGGCATAAACTTGATAAGAAAGTACAAAAAACGTTTTAAAATAAAACCGTTACTGTCACTTTAAATTTTAAACTGAACACACTTTATTACTGTAATTGCGAAAAAACATGAAGGAATTGTTCAAAATTCACCAAATTTTCACCACAGTGTCTTAAAGCCTTGAAAATATTGCACACCAATTTTGGAAGCTTTAACCCTTAAAATAACGGAACCGGAGCCGTTTTAAGCTTTAACCCCTTTACAGTCCCTGGTATCTGCTTTGCTGAGACCCAACCAAACCCAAAGGGGAATACGATACCAAATGACGCCTTCAGAAGTCTTTTATAAGTATCAGAGCTCCTCTCACATGCGACTGCATGCCATGCCTCTCAAAAACAAGTGCGCAACACCGGCGCGAAAATGAGACTCTGCCTATGCTTTGGGAAAGCCCCTAAAGAATAATGTGTCTAAAACAGTGCCTGCCATATTATTATATCAAAATACCCAGAATAAATGATTCCTCAAGGCTAAATAAGTGTTAATATCAATCGATTTAGCCCAAAAAAAGTCTACAGTCTAAATAAGCCCTTGTGAAGCCCTTATTTACAATCGTAATAAACATGGCTTACCGGATCCCATAGGGAAAATGACAGCTTCCAGCATTACATCGTCTTGTTAGAATGTGTCATACCTCAAGCAGCAAGGGACTGCAAACTGTTCCCCCAACTGAAGTTAATTGCTCTCAACAGTCCTGTGTGGAACAGCCATGGATTTTAGTTACGGTTGCTAAAATCATTTTCCTCATACAAACAGAATTCTTCATCTCTTTTCTGTTTCTGAGTAAATAGTACGTACCAGCACTATTTGAAAATAACAAACTCTTGATTGAATAATGAAAAACTACAGTTAAACACTAAAAAACTCTAAGCCATCTCCGTGGAGATGTTGCCTGTACAACGGCAAAGAGAATGACTGGGGTAGGCGGAGCCTAGGAGGGATCATGTGACCAGCTTTGCTGGGCTCTTTGCCATTTCCTGTTGGGGAGGAGAATATCCCACAAGTAAGGATGACGCCGTGGACCGGACACACCTATGTTGGAGAAATTTAACTTTTTTTTTCAATTTGATCGCATTTGGCGGTGAAATGGTGGCATGAAATATACCAAAATGTGCATAGATCAATACTTGGGGTTGTCTACTATACTACACTAAAGCTAAAATTAACCCTACAAGCTCCCTAAAAGCTCCCTAATTAACCCCTTAACTGCTGGGCATAATACACTTGTGGTGCGCAGTGGCATTTAGCGGCCTTCTAATTACCAAAAAGCAACGCCAAAGCCATATATGTCTGCTATTTCTGAACAAAGGGGATCCCAGAGAAGAATTTACAACCATTTATGCCATAATTGCACAAGTTGTTTGTAAATAATTTCAGTGAGAAACCAAAAGTTTGTGAAAATATTTGTGAAAAAGTGAACGATTTTTTGTATTTGATCGCATTTGGCGGTGAAATGGTGGTATGAAATATACCAAAATTGTCCTAGATCAATACTTTGGGATGTCTACTAAAAAAAAATATATACATGTCAAGGGATATTCAGGGATTCCTGAAAGATATTAGTGTTCTAATGTAACTAGCGCTAATTTTGGAAAAAAGTGGTTTGGAAATAGCAAAGTGCTACTTGTATTTATGGCCCTATAACTTGCACAAAAAGCAAAGAACATGTAAACATTGGGTATTTCTAAACTCAGGACAAAATTTTGAAACTATTTAGCATGGGTGTTTTTTGGTGGTTGTAGATATGTAACAGATTTTGGGGGTCAAAGTTAGAAAAAGTGTGTTTTTTTCAATTTTTCCTCATATTTTATATTTTTTTTTATAGTAAATTATAAGATATGATGAAAATAATGGTATCTTTAGAAAGTCCATTTAGTGGCGAGAAAAACGGTATATAATATGTGTGGGTACAGTAAATGAGTAAGAGGAAAATTACAGCTAAACACAAACACCGCAAAAATGTAAAAATAGCCTTGGTCCCAAACGGACAGAAAATGGAAAAGTGCTCTGGTCATTAAGGGGTTAATAAAAGGTTAAATTAATGTTAGTGAGATGGTGCTACATAGTAGTGGAATAAACAAAACCCCAGATACTTAATGATTTAGAAAGCAGTTGAAATGGGGGGCAGGGGGGGGGGGGGATAAACACAAAAAGGGGATTATTTAATTGAAAAAAAGGATACATTAAACAATCTCTTGATTTGTTATAAAATGAATTAAAAACATTCAATACTAACTCGCAGACAAATTGAATTTCTCTTATGTACCATAATTCTGAGACGGGACCTTTCATTCACAAACAAAAAGTTATTTGGCTACCATGGAAGGGGCATAAAACCAAATCTTTCTCTTTTATGATTCAGATAGAAAATACAATTTTAAACAACAATTTACTTATTTTATCACATTTTCTTTGTTTTCTTGTTATCCTTTTTTGGAAAGCAGGGATGTAAGTCCAAGGGTGTGCACATGTCAGCGGCTCTATATGGCAGCAGTATTGCAACAATGTTATACAATAGCAAGAGCACTAGATGGCAGCACTACAGGCATGTTCACGCTACCTATCTACATATCTCTTCAACAAAGAATAAAATAAGAAAAAAGCAAATCTGATAATAGGAGTAAATTGGAAACCTTTTTAAATTGTATTCTCTTTATCTGAATAATGTAAGAAAAAAATTGTGTTTCATGTACGTTTAAATAAATCCTGTGCATGATTTAATGTTGAGGATACAGTAATATTTCAACACAACTCAGATCTGAGATTTTGTATTTGTTTGTTTGTTTTGGATTATTAAAGGGACACTATACCCACATTTTTTTCTTTCATGATTCAGATAGAGCATGCAATTTTAAGAAACTTTTTAATTTACTCCAACTATCAATTTTTCTTCGTTCTCTTGGAATCTTTATTTAAAAAAGCAGGAATGTAAGCTAACGAGCCGGCCCATCTTTGGTTCAGCACCTAGGTTGTACTTGCTGATTGATGGCTAAAGGGTATTCACCAATCAGCAAGCGCTATCCAGGATCTGAACCAAAAATGGGTCGGCTCGTAAGCTTACATTCCTGCTTTTTCAAATAAAGATAGCAAGAAAACTAAGAATAAATGATAATAGGAGTAAATAAGAAAGTTGCTTAAAATTACATGCTTTGGGTTCAGTGTCCCTTTACCAATCTACCTTCAGTGTATAGGCTAAAATAAATGACAGAAATATATCCAAGCAGCTAAAACCCCTTTTCATTGCCCTAGACAAGTCTTTTGTCTTGGGCAAACTTTAGTAATTATTTTAATTAGCTGTATAGCATTATCTATACTAATATAATTCCTTATTCTGTGCAGGTTTAGAAAAAAAAAGTTCTTAATAAGAAAATGATGTTTAGTCTTAAAGGTCTATTAATCATTTTTATACATTGATACATCACATTCAAGTTGTGCATTTGTGACAACACAAATCTTAATAGATGTTAATACAGTCTGTTACCATCAGTTGTTAAAGGGACACAAAACCCAACATTTTTCTTTTGTGATTCAAATAGAACATACAATTGTAAACAACTTTCCAATTTAATTCTATTATTGTATTCCTTCTCTTGTTATCCTTTGCTGAAAGGTTTATCTAGGTAAGCTCAGGAGTAGCAAACAACCTAGGTTCTAGCTGCTGATTGGTGGCTGCATATATATACTGATTGTCATTGGCTCACCCACGTCTTCAGTTAGAAAATAGTAGTGCATTGCAGCTCCTTCAACAAAGGATACAAAGAATACAAAACAAATTAGATAATAGATGTAAATTGGAAAGTTGTTTAAAATCCAATGTTCCATCTGAATCATGAAAGAAAATATTTGGGTTTCATGTCCCTTTAAGATCACAAATGGAATGTAATCATGCCCAAAATATCTACTACAGCAAATACAGGTGACTTTCACTGAGATGAAGAATTATCTTAGCTAAAGTTTTATAAATTCATTATAAATTAATTTTGTATAAACCATTTGCTTTGAGTGTATTCTAGAGTGATACAACATGTTGAACTGTAGTAAGCATTTAAATTATTGTTCCCCAATATATATATATATTTTTTTTTTAAAACGAAGACTTAGTTAAATAAAAGTTACAAGAGGAACATGAGAAGTCAGTGTGAGAAACTGAATATAAATGAGCTCTAATGAACCACACTTCAGTGCCATAGTTATCGGCTTAATTTATCGTGTTATGCTAAGTCATTAAAGTATAATGTAGAACATTGAGTAATTTGCACTATGCAGATCATTTTAAATGAAAACTACAAATAATACTTATTTATTTCCACTACAGAGATATATTTAGGGTGGTTCAGTCCATTTGTAGTGTGTGTATTTCTCTACTGTGTGTTGTCAATCAAGGTTGTAAGACAAATTAAATTACAAATATATGACCTTGCTGATCATTTTCAGGAAAGTCCTTTTGAGCCTTGATTTTTAGACTCATTTAACAAAACAGAAAAATTATAAGAAAAAACATTCTCAATGTACATTTTGCTTTGCACTAAAACTATTTTATTCCACTATTTACTAGGGTCAGAATATGAGACGGTGGACAATTCTACTTGCATTTATTTTTTCTGCACCGAAGCTGAAAACCTTGATTGGTACTGCTATGTATTAATTAGTATATGCTTTATATCATTGGTTTTTGGATTTTTGGGAAATACTATTGTATTGGTTAATTACGCATACCGAAACAAATCATGGACAAGCAGCACTATTTTTTTATTCAATCTTGCGCTTTGTGACTTTACATGGATTGTCATAGTTCCTATCTCAGTCTACTTCAACCTTAAGAAGCTAGTGGTGTATTCTGTCCCAGCATTCTGCCAGTTTAAGAGAATTTTTTTCAACATAAACATCTACGGGAGCATTTTTTTTCTAATGCTCATCAGTTTTGATAGATATGTCTGTTCTGTTCATCCAATTGCATCGTTAAGATGGTGGAACAAGAAAAAAGCTAAAATATGTACCACAACAATATGGGTCTTCATTTTCCTGGAATCCGTTCCCGATTTTTTTTACACTTTTACAACAAAACAGAGAGACAATGTTGCTGCATGCTTGGATAACGTAGAAGGACCAAAAATGTTTGCGGTTCCCTTTACTGTCTTTAGAATCGTATTAGGATTCATTATTCCAGGAACAGTGATTTTCACATGTTATGTGCTGACTTTAAAAGTGTTACGACATCTAAAAAAACAGAGCCACACGACAAAGAGAATTATGAAGCCTTTGATGTTGGTTTCAGCAACAATGGTGGTGTTTGTGATATCATTTGTTCCGTATCATGTGATGGTGTTCGCTTTATTATTTTATCGATTTAATTATTCCATACACGCTGAAAATATCCGTATCATTTTTGCATTGTATCAGCTTTCAGAAATATTTTGCTGCGTAAGTAGCTGTGCAGATCCCATTATCTTTGTTTTGGCCAGTAACAAGTTTCAGCATCAACTAAAAGAAATTAAATGTTCTTTCCGAAAACTGTATTTGTGCTGTCGTTCAAACAGGGTTGAAGATGTGATTGTGAATTAGGCCAAGTACAGCTCAATATACAAAAAGAACAAGGGGATATGGGAACGCGCTGTACAAAACAGCATATGAGAGGTAAAGAACTATATAAGGAATGTGGATTACACAAGAGTATAAAAAAAAAGTTTATATTTGTTTATAATTGTATTACAATAAGCGATGCCGGCATCTGTTACAAAGTAAAATAGTACAATTAAAATAGGATAAGAATCAACATAAAATATAAAACATCAGTGTGTAGTGCTGTAAGTAACTATAAAAATAATAATATGTTGCAAAGTAACACAATGTTAAAATTTAAACAGAGTCAATGTTACCGTCCTTTCACAATCAGGCCAGTGATTAGAGTGTCTGATCCAGCTGTTTATATGAATGACTTGGAAAATTTCCTCTGCGTTGTTTTTAAAACAGCGAAAAACTTGCAAGAATCTTCTGGCTTGTATCCAATGACTGTGAGTTAAATTTCAAAGACACATTCACAGCCGTATTTGCGGGATGTCCCGTGCTGTGGACCGGTTCCGGTCAGGAGGTCAAAGTGCAGGAGTAATGATAAGCAACGGCAGACTTCGTTTCTTTGAAGTAAAAATGAATCAGACTGCTTTTAACAAATGTGGGTCATGGGTGGGAATTACGCATATAGAGTCAATTCATATATTAAAGAGGCTCAATGCACCGCACCTACCGCATATGTAAGTCAAGCAGTTGTATTGCAAGTGAAGTTTGTAACAGCTTCCATATTACTCAGATTCCAGTGCTGGACAGAAGAAAGTAGATCATGGGTATGATGGTATTTCCAGGAAAAAACAACTCTGTGAATTAGATTTGGTCTCAACCACTTTACCTACTACTTAATTTCACAAGTTATGAGCAAATTTCTACGCGTTTCAGCCTAGTCAGGCCTTTATGTCTTGATAAAGGCCTGACTAGGCTGAAACGCATAGAAATTTGCTCATAACTTGTGAAATTAAGTAGTAGGTAAGGTGGTTGAGACCAACTCTAATTCACAGAGTTGTTTTTTCCTGGAAATACCATCATACCCATGATCTACTTTCTTCTGTCCAGCACTGGAATCTGAGTAATATGGACGCTGTTACAAACTTCACTTGCAATACAACTGCTTGACTTACATATGCGGTAGGTGCGGTGCATTGAGCCTCTTTAATATATGAATTGACTCTATATGCGTAATTACCACCCATGACCCACATTTGTTAAAAGCAGTCTGATTCATTTTTACTTCAAAGAAACGAAGTCTGTCGTTGCTTATCATTACTCCTGCACTTTGACCTCCTGACCGGAACCGGTCCACAGCACGGGACATCCCGCAAATACGGCTGTGGATGTGTCTTTGAAATTTAACTCACAGTCATTGGATACAAGCCAGAAGATTCTTGCAAGTTTTTCGCTGTTTTAAAAACAACGCAGAGGAAATTTTCCAAGTCATTCATATAAACAGCTGGATCAGACACTCTAATCACTGGCCTGATTGTGAAAGGACGGTAACATTGACTCTGTTTAAATTTTAACATTGTGTTACTTTGCAACATATTATTATTTTTATAGTTACTTACAGCACTACACACTGATGTTTTATATTTTATGTTGATTCTTATCCTATTTTAATTGTACTATTTTACTTTGTAACAGATGCCGGCATCGCTTATTGTAATACAATTATAAACAAATATAAACTTTTTTTATTATACTCTTGTGTAATCCACATTCCTTATATAGTTCTTTACCTCTCATATGCTGTTTTGTACAGCGCGTTCCCATATCCCCTTGTTCTTTTTCTATTTTAGTTTGATGTTAGGAGGTACACTTACCTTTTGGGAACAGCATTTGAGATTTGAGTGTTGAATCTTATACCTACCCTGTTGTTTTGACAGCTCAATATACAGACTGATTAGACATTCTCTTAATAGGATGTTAAAACACGCATTTGCTCCATTGATTTTAAGATTGACGGAAACATTTCCAAGCACTGTTCCCACAGCCAAGATTATAAAGTACATTAGTACAAAACTAAATTTCTGGTAAGATACAATCTAAAATGCATGTAAATAATAGTCTTATTAAAAATACAAAATAGTATTTGGAATGTCAATTGTTCTATTTATAAAATTATCATATTTATCAAGCTCCGTATGGGCTTCAGGCTCGCCAGAAACACAAGTTATGAAGCAGCGGCCTTTAACCTGTCCGCCTGCTCTGAGACGGCGGACAGACATCGCCGAAAATCAACCCGATCCAATACGATCGGGTTGGTTGACACCCCCTGCTGGCGGCCAATTGGCCGCAAATCTGCAGGGGGTGGCGTTGCACCAGTAGTTCACAAGAACTGCTGGTGCAATGATAAATGCCTAGAGTGTATGCTGTCGGCATTGAAATGCCTGGGTGCACTCTATGGTAGATAGGTAGAAACTTTTCATGTAGAGAAGAGGCACCAACAGGTCTTAGTAAACATAAATTTTATTGATTCATAAATTCAGTCAACGTTTCGGTCCTCACAGGGACCTTTGTCAAGACTGTTCTCCGTGTAAGACTGGACTAAGCAGTCAGCGGTGACTGCCTAGTCCAGTCTTACACGGAGAACAGTCTTGACAAAGGTCCCTGTGAGGACCGAAACGTTGACTGAATTTATGAATCAATAAAATTTATGTTTACTAAGACCTGTTGGTGCCTCTTCTCTACATGAAAAGTTTTTTTATATATATATATATATATCTATATATATATATATATATATATATATATATATATATATATATATATACAAAATAAATCAAAAAGCTTTTAAATCTATAATTTGGTTAGCAAAATCTGAATTATTTTGATTTCAAGGGGCATACCCCTTGAAAAGCCTCTTGAATGTGTTTATCTTATATCTTTATTGTGGCTATTTAAGGAAAAATATAAATTAACACCTACAATAATTTAAGCAATCACTGTGTAGAATGTTTTATGGCCAGTATTTCGGGAGTCTGCAGTAAGCACTCCAGACTGCAAGTGGAGCACAAAATACAAGCAATATGGAGTGGTAATTTCACTTGCATTAAATGCATAGCACTAACATTTTTTTTTTGCACAATTAGTTGGCAGCCCAATGCATCACACTGGCAACATGTGCAACAGGAGAGAGTTGCTTGCAGTATACATGAGCAGCACAAACTTTTAAAAATAGTGGCTCAATGGCAGCAAAACAGTGACTCATGTGGGTACTTATGCTTGTTTATAAGAAGCAAAATTCACCCATGACTGCATTAACTCTCATAGCATTTAACCATCCTACCAATAAAAACCCTTAAAGGACCACTCAATGCAGTAAAATTGCATAATTAAAAACGGGCATAATAAAAATACGATTTAATTATGACCTGTTACTACTCCCTAGAAACATGAATGGGTGGATGGTTGAGTGACCCCCCCAAGTTGCAGGTCATAATTATCCATGGGTATATATGTGTATAACACACATCTAGGGTATACGTTGTTCTCTCTGTATCATGCAACATATACTCGTTTGGTTATCTATTCGAATATATGGATGGTGAGACTAATGTACAATCTCTGGTTTGATAGAGTATAAATTAGTCTGATGTTGATGTTTGAATGTGTTAAGTTGTTGCTATATGACATACACATTACAACATCCGAGCAAGGATTTAGGCTTTGGTTGTATAATTTGCAAATTTTTCATGTTTACATAACACGAAATAGGGGTGACTTTGTCATAGGTCCCCCAGTTTACTAAGAGAATAGGGGTACAAGCCCTATTAGTTTCATACTTTATAAAAAAAAAGCTGCATATTACTTAATCATAATACAAGGAATGGTGACGTTCAAAAGTGTCTTGTTTTATTTTAAAGTCTTTTTTATGTTTAAATGATGTAATAGTGTATATGACTGTCCAATTTGTAGACAATATTGTTTTTTTTTTTGTGTGTGTAAGTTTCTCACAGTAGGATGCACTTTCAATATTCATGAGTGATTTATGAGACATGATACACTGGATTAATGTAGGTGGTAAACTGCCAATACTTGAGAAATGTGAAATTTATGATTGGTGGTAATTAACATAGCTTAACAGTTAAACAGCCTTGGTAACTATGGTTACCATTATATACTTCCTACAAGTGAAATCTTGGTCTTTCTATACATTAATCACAATAGATTACAATGAGTTTTTATGAATTATAGTGTTTTTTCACATATTAGGGCTATGAATTGATGACAGAGTTCCTAGGTAGTTTAGGAGTTTTTTCTTTCTTGCGAGTAGTAATAGATTGCGAGACCGGAAGTAATAGGTTGTAGCCATGACTACCAATGCTCGTTTCTAGTAAACAACACGTCAGTCATCATGTATTTATGCATATGAATCACAAGCAATCACAGTGAGTCATAGTACACACAATTGATATAAGCACTAGTTAGAGTTTACTTGTATGTCACAAAGCTGTTTTCTTGACACTAAAATTGAGCTGGAGTAACACTGCGAAACCGGAAGTGATGTAACTGAACTTCCGGGTATACGAGACAGAGGAACACAAATATGCGTTCCAGCACTTTACTTTGGCGCCACTTCTTCACGACACAGGTTGGGGTGTGTTTGAATTTATTTGATTTGTTCCACTATATATTGTATGATGTATTTAATTTTTTTCATGCTGATGAAGGGTACTGTATACCCGGAAATGTTCCAATAAAAGATAACTTTGTTATTCTGTTTGAAAGTCCTTAGAGTGCATATGTTTGAGAGTCTATTGTTTAGTATTTCTGCACCCAGGCGGGTGGGTTGAGCTGTTGAAAGGATATATATATATATATATATATATATAAATATATATATATATATATATATATATATATATATATATATATATATATATATATATATCTGAGGAAGGGGACAGTTGGCTCTCCGAAATGTCACATCAAAATAAATTATTTTTGGTTGAAAGTCCAGTGAGTGCGGTTCTTCAACTTGTATATTGACCTTCTTTGTTCCCGACACCCTGGCATATTAAATTATTGGTGAGTGCAAATCCTCTATGAACTATATATATATATATATATATATATATATATATATATATATATATATATATATATATAAACAAGGAAATTTATGCATGGGTTCAAACGGAATCCCTTGAAGAACATTAAGAACTAAATTCAAACTCCAGGGTGGATCAATTGGTCTAAACACAGGCTTAATTCTGGTTAGAGCCTGACAAAAAGACTGAACGTCTGGAACATCTGCCAAACGTTTGTGTAGTAAAATTGACAAAGCAGAGATTTGTCCCTTTAAGGAACTTTCTGATAACCCTTTCTCCAATCCTTCTTGGAGAAAAGACAGAATCCTGGGAATCCTAACTCTACTCCATGAGTAGCCCTTGGATTCGCACCAATAAAGATATTTACTCCATATCTTACGGTAGATCTTTCTAGTGACAGGCTTACGTGCCTGAATCAAGGTATCAATGACCGAATCAGAGAACCCCCACTTAGAGAAAATCAAGCATTCAATCTCCAAGCAGTCAGTTGCAGAGAAACTAAATTTGGGTGTTGGAAGGGTCCCTGAATGAGAAGGTCCTGCCTCAATGGAAGCTTCCACGGCGGCAGAGAGGACATGTCCACTAGATCAGCATACCAAGTCCTGCGAGGCCACGCAGGCCCGATTAGAATTACTGAAGCCCTCTCCTGTTTGATCCGAGCAATAACCCGGGGAAGGAGAGCAAACGGTGGAAACACATAAGCTAGGTTGAATGACCAAGGCACTGCCAAGGCATCTATCAATTCGGCCTGAGGATCCCTGGACCTAGATCAGTATCTCGGGAGCTTGGCATTCTGACGAGACACCATCAGAACCAATTCCGGTCTGCCACATCTGAGAATCAGGGTGGCAAAGACATCCGGATGGAGTTCCCACTCCCCCGGATGAAACGTCAGTCAGCTTAAAAAGTCCGCTTCCCAGTTGTCCACTCCTGGGATGTAGATTGCTGACAGATAACAAGAGTGAGCCTCCGCCCACCGAATTATCTTGGATACTTCTGTCATCACTAAGGAACTTCTTGTTCCTCCCTGATGATTGATATAAGCCACAGTCGTGATGTTGTCCGACTGAAAACAGATGAATTTGCCCGAAGCCAAATGAGGGTAAGCCTGAAGCGCATGAATATTGCTCTCAATTCCAGGATATTAATAGGAAGAAGAGACACTGACCGAGTCCACACACCCTGAGCCTTCAGGGAATTCCAGACTGCACCCCAACCTAGTAGGCTGGCATCCGTTGTCACTATCACCCATGAGGGTCTGCGGAAGCACGTCCCTTGGGACAGATGATCCGGCGACAACCACCAAAGAAGAGAGTCTCTTGTCTCCTGATCCAGATCTATCTGAGGAGACAAATTTGCATAATCTCCATTCCACTGCCTGAGCATGCTCAGTTGTAGCGGTCTGAGATGAAAACGAGCAAATGGAATGATGTCCATTGCCACCACCATCAATCCTATTACCTCCATGCACTGAGCCAATGATGGCCGAGGATTGGACTGAAGGATTTGGCATGTATTCAGAATCTTTAACTTTCTGACTTCTGTCAAGAAAATTTTCATGGATATGGAATCTATCAGAGTTCCCAAGAAGGGAACCCTTGTCTGTGGAATTAGTGTACTCTTTTCTATATTCACCTTCCACCCATGAGTCCTCAGAAAGGACAGAACCATGTCTGTATGAGACTTTGTCAGATGGTAAGACGACGCATGGATCAGAATATCATTTAGATAAGGTGCCACTACAATACCCCGCGGCCTGAGAACCGCCAGAAGGGACCCTAGAACCTTTGTGAAGATCCTGGGTGCTGTGTCCAACCCGAAGGGAAGAGCCACAAACTGAAAATGTTTGTCCAGGAAGGCAAACCTTAGGAACTGATGATGATCCTAATAGATAGAAATATGAAGGTATGCATCCTTCAAGTCCACAGTAGTCATATAATGACCCTCCTTGATCAATGGTAGAATTGTTCGAATAGTCTCCATCTTGAAGGATGGGACTCTGAGAAACTTGTTTAGACTTTTGAGATCTAAAATGGGTCTTAACATTCCCTATTTTTTGGGAACCACAAAAAGATTTGAGTAAAACCCCTGTCCCTGTTCCAGTATTGGAAAAGGACGAATTACTGCCATAGTAGAGAAGTCTTTTACACAACGTAAGAACTCCTCTTTTTTTATCTGGTCTACAGACAATCATGAAAGAAGAAACCACCCCCTTGGGAGAGAATTTTTGAATTCCAGTTGATACCCTTGGGACACGATTTCCAGTGTCCAGGGGTCCTGAACATCTCTTACCCAAGCCTGGGCAAAGAGAGAAAGTCTGCCCCCTACTAGATCCGGTCCCGGATCGGGGGCCGCCCCTTCATGCTGTCTTGGGAGCAGCAGTGGGCTTCTTGGGTTGTTTCCCTTTGTTCCAAGCCTGGTTGGGTCTCCAGACAGTCTTGGCTTGCGCAAAATACCCTTCCTGTTTAGCGGAAGAAGAAGCGGGGATTCCTTTGAAGTTCCGAAAGGAATGAAAATTATTTTGTTTACCCCTCAGTTTAGCTGCTTTATCCTGACGTAAGAGATTACCCTTACCTCCCGTAATGTCAGAAATGATTTCTTTCAAGTCAGGCCCGAATAGGGTTTTCCCTTTGAAAGGAATAGCCAAAAGCTTTGACTTAGATGACACATCAACAGACCAAGACTTTAAACATAACACCAACTTGGCAATCTGAAAGGCGGTGTCCGTAAAAAAAAGAATTAGCCAGCTTAAGAGCCTTAATTCTATCCAGAATTTCCTCTAAAAGAGTCTCAGTCTTAAAAACATAATTTATGTAAGAACTTACCTGATAAATTCATTTCTTTCATATTAGCAAGAGTCCATGAGCTAGTGACGTATGGGATATACATTCCTACCAGGAGGGGCAAAGTTTCCCAAACCTCAAAATGCCTATAAATACACCCCTCACCACACCCACAATTCAGTTTAACGAATAGCCAAGAAGTGGGGTGATAAAAAAGTGCGAAAGCATATAAAATAAGGAATTGGAATAATTGTGCTTTATACAAAATCATAACCACCACAAAAAAGGGCGGGCCTCATGGACTCTTGCTAATATAAAAGAAATGAATTTATCAGGTAAGTTCTTACATAAATTGTTTTCTTTCATGTAATTAGCAAGAGTCCATGAGCTAGTGACGTATGGGATAATGACTACCCAAGATGTGGATCTTTCCACACAAGAGTCACTAGAGAGGGAGGGATAAAATAAAGACAGCCAATTCCTGCTGAAAAAAATCCACACCCAAAATAAAGTTTAACGAAAAACATAAGCAGAAGATTCAAACTGAAACCGCTGCCTGAAGTACTTTTCTACCAAAAACTGCTTCAGAAGAAGAAAATACATCAAAATGGTAGAATTTAGAAAAAGTATGCAAAGAGGACCAAGTTGCTGCTTTGCAGATCTGGTCAACCGAAGCTTCATTCCTAAACGCCCAGGAAGTAGAAACTGACCTAGTAGAATGAGCTGTAATTCTCTGAGGCGGAGTTTTACCCGACTCAACATAGGCAAGATGAATTAAAGATTTCAACCAAGATGCCAAAGAAATGGCAGAAGCTTTCTGGCCTTTTCTAGAACCGGAAAAGATAACAAATAGACTAGAAGTCTTACGAAAAGATTTCGTAGCTTCAACATAATATTTCAAAGCTCTAACAACATCCAAAGAATGCAACGATTTCTCCTTAGAATTCTTAGGATTAGGACATAATGAAGGAACCACAATTTCTCTACTAATGTTGTTGGAATTCACAACTTTAGGTAAAAATTCAAAAGAAGTTCGCAACACCGCCTTATCCTGATGAAAAATCAGAAAAGGAGACTCACAAGAAAGAGCAGATAATTCAGAAACTCTTCTGGCAGAAGAGATGGCCAAAAGGAACAAAACTTTCCAAGAAAGTAATTTAATGTCCAATGAATGCATAGGTTCAAACGGAGGAGCTTGAAGAGCTCCCAGAACCAGATTCAAACTCCAAGGAGGAGAAATTGACAATGACAGGTTTTATACGAACCAAAGCTTGTACAAAACAATGAATATCAGGAAGAATAGCAATCTTTCTGTGAAAAAGAACAGAAAGAGCAGAGATTTGTCCTTTCAAAGAACTTGCGGACAAACCCTTATCTAAACCATCCTGAAGGAACTGTAAAATTCTCGGTATTCTAAAAGAATGCCAGGAAAAATGATGAGAAAGACACCAAGAAATATAAGTCTTCCAGACTCTATAATATATCTCTCGAGATACAGATTTACGAGCCTGTAACATAGTATTAATCACAGAGTCAGAGAAACCTCTTTGACCAAGAATCAAGCGTTCAATCTCCATACCTTTAAATTTAAGGATTTCAGATCCTGATGGAAAAAAGGACCTTGTGACAGAAGGTCTGGTCTTAACGGAAGAGTCCACGGTTGGCAAGAGGCCATCCGGACAAGATCCGCATACCAAAACCTGTGAGGCCATGCCGGAGCTACCAGCAGAACAAACGAGCATTCCTTCAGAATCTTGGAGATTACTCTTGGAAGAAGAACTAGAGGCGGAAAGATATAGGCAGGATGATACTTCCAAGGAAGTGATAATGCATCCACTGCCTCCGCCTGAGGATCCCGGGATCTGGACAGATACCTGGGAAGTTTCTTGTTTAGATGGGACGCCATCAGATCTATTTCTGGAAGTTCCCACATTTGAACAATCTGAAGAAATACCTCTGGGTGAAGAGACCATTCGCCCGGATGCAACGTTTGGCGACTGAGATAATCCGCTTCCCAATTGTCTACACCTGGGATATGAACCGCAGAGATTAGACAGGAGCTGGATTCCGCCCAAACCAAAATTCGAGATACTTCTTTCATAGCCAGAGGACTGTGAGTCCCTCCTTGATGATTGATGTATGCCACAGTTGTGACATTGTCTGTCTGAAAACAAATGAACGATTCTCTCTTCAGAAGAGGCCAAAACTGAAGAGCTCTGAAAATTGCACGGAGTTCCAAAATATTGATCAGTAATCTCACCTCCTGAGATTCCCAAACTCCTTGTGCCGTCAGAGATCCCCACACAGCTCCCCAACCTGTGAGACTTGCATCTGTTGAAATTACAGTCCAGGTCGGAAGCACAAAAGAAGCCCCCTGAATTAAACGATGGTGATCTGTCCACCATGTTAGAGAGTGTCGAACAATCGGTTTTAAAGATATTAATTGAGATATCTTCGTGTAATCCTTGCACCATTGCTTCAGCATACAGAGCTGAAGAGGTCGCATGTGAAAACGAGCAAAGGGGATCGCGTCCGATGCAGCAGTCATAAGACCTAGAATTTCCATGCATAAGGCTACCGAAGGGAATGATTGTGACTGAAGGTTTCAACAAGCTGTAATCAACTTTAGACGTCTCTTGTCTGTTAAAGACAGAGTCATGGACACTGAATCCATCTGGAAACCCAGAAAGGTTACCCTTGTCTGAGGAATCAAAGAACTTTTTGGTAAATTGATCCTCCAACCATGATCTTGAAGAAACAACACAAGTCGAATCGTATGAGATTCTGCTAAATGTAAAGACTGAGCAAGTACCAAGATATCGTCCAAATAAGGAAATACCACAATACCCTGTTCTCTGATTACAGACAGCAGGGCACCGAGAACCTTTGTAAAAATTCTTGGAGCTGTAGCTAGGCCAAACGGCAGAGCCACAAACTGGTAATGCTTGTCCAGAAATGAGAATCTCAGGAACTGATAATGATCTGGATGAATCGGAATATGCAGATATGCATCCTGTAAATCTATTGTGGACATATAATTCCCTTGCTGAACAAAAGGTAAGATAGTCCTTACAGTTACCATCTTGAACGTTGGTATCCTTACATAACGATTCAATATTTTTAGATCCAGAACTGGTCTGAAAGAATTCTCCTTCTTTGGTACAATGAAGAGATTTGAATAAAACCCCATCCCCTGTTCCGGAACTGGAACTGGCATAATTACTCCAGTCAACTCTAGATCTGAAACACATTTCAGAAATGCTTGAGCTTTTACTGGATTTACTGGGACACGGGAAAGAAAAAATCTCTTTGCAGGAGGTCTCAACTTGAAACCAATTCTGTACCCTTCTGAAACAATGCTCTGAATCCAAAGATTGTGAACAGAATTGATCCAAATTTCCTTGAAAAAACGTAACCTGCCCCCTACCAGCTGAGCTGGAATGAGGGCCGCACCTTCATGTGGACTTAGAAGCAGGCTTTACCTTTCTAGCTGGCTTAGATTTATTCCAGACTGGAGATGGTCTCCAAACTGAAACTGCTCCTGAGGATGAAGGATCAGGCTTTTGTTCTTTGTTGAAACGAAAGGAACGAAAACGATTATTAGCCCTGTTTTTACCTTTAGATTTTTTATCCTGTGGTAAAAAAGTTCCTTTCCCACCAGTAACAGTTGAAATAATGGAATCCAACTGAGAACCAAATAATTTGTTACCCTGGAAAGAAATGGAAAGTAAAGTTGATTTAGAAGCCATATCAGCATTCCAAGTTTTAAGCCATAAAGCTCTTCTAGCTAAAATAGCTAGAGACATAAACCTGACATCAACTCTGATAATATCAAAAATGGCATCACAGATAAAATTATTAGCATGTTGAAGAAGAATAATAATATCATGAGAATCACGATGTGTTACTTGTTGCGCTAAAGTTTCCAACCAAAAAGTTGAAGCTGCAGCAACATCAGCCAACGATATAGCAGGTCTAAGAAGATTACCTGAACACAGATAAGCTTTTCTTAGAAAGGACTCAATTTTCCTATCTAGAGGATCCTTAAATGAAGTACCATCTGACGTAGGAATAGTAGTACGTTTAGCAAGGGTAGAAATAGCCCCATCAACTTTAGGGATCTTGTCCCAAAATTCTAATCTGTCAGACGGCACAGGATATAATTGCTTAAAACGTTTAGAAGGAGTAAATGAATTACCCAAATTATCCCATTCTTTGGAAATTACTGCAGAAATAGCATTAGGAACAGGAAAACCTTCTGGAATAACCACAGGAGCTTTAAATACCTTATCTAAACGTTTAGAATTAGTATCAAGAGGACCAGAATCCTCTATTTCTAAAGCAATTAGTACTTCTTTAAGTAAAGAACGAATAAATTCCATTTTAAATAAATATGAAGATTTATCAGCATCAACCTCTGAGACAGAATCCTCTGAACCAGAGGAATCATCAGAATCAGAATGATGATGTTCAGTTAAAAATTCATCTGTAGGGAGAGAAGTTTTAAAAGATTTTTTACGTTTACTAGAAGGAGAAATAACAGACATAGCCTTCTTTATGGATTCAGAAACAAAATCTCTTATATTATCAGGAACATTCTGCACCTTAGATGTTGAAGGAACTGCAACAGGCAATGGTACTTTACTAAAGGAAATATTATCTGCTTTAACAAGTTTGTCATGACAATCAATACAAACAACAGCTGGAGGAATAGCTACCAAAAGTTTACAGCAGATACACTTAGCTTTGGTAGATTCAGCACTTGACAGCGATTTTCCTGTAGTATCTTCTGACTCAGATGCAACGTGAGACATCTTGCAATATGTAAGAGAAAAAACAACATATATATAAAGCAAAATTGATCAAATTCCTTAAATGACAGTTTCAGGAATGGGAAAAAATGCCAAAGAACAAGCTTCTAGCAACCAGAAGCAATAAAAAATGAGACTTAAATAATGTGGAGACAAAAGTGACGCCCATATTTTTCGCGCCAAATAAAACGCCCACATTATTTGGCGCCTAAATGCTTTTTGGCGCCAAAAATGACGCCACATCCGGAACGCCGACATTTTTGGCGCAAAATAACGTCAAAAAAATGACGCAACTTCCGGCGACACGTATGACGCCGGAAACGGAAATAGAATTTTTGCGCCAAAAAAGTCCGCGCCAAAAATGACGCAATAAAATGAAGCATTTTCAGCCCCCGCGAGCCTAACAGCCCACAGGGAAAAAGTCAAATTTTAAGGTAAGAAAAATGTTAAATTAAAATGCATTATCCCAAATATGAAACTGACTGTCTGAAAATAAGGAAAGTTGAACATTCTGAGTCAAGGCAAATAAATGTTTGAATACATATATTTAGAACTTTATAAACAAAGTGCCCAACCATAGCTAGGAGTGTCACAGAAAATAAGACTTACTTACCCCAGGACACTCATCTACATATAGCAGATAGCCAAACCAGTACTGAAACGAGAATCAGCAGAGGTAATGGTATATATAAGAGTATATCGTCGATCTGAAAAGGGAGGTAAGAGATGAATCTCTACGACCGATAACAGAGAACCTATGAAATAGACCCCTTAGAAGGAGATCACTGCATTCAAATAGGCAATACTCTCCTCACATCCCTCTGACATTCACTGCACGCTGAGAGGAAAACCGGGCTCCAACTTGCTGCGGAGCGCATATCAACGTAGAATCTAGCACAAACTTACTTCACCACCTCCATCGGAGGCAAAGTTTGTAAAACTGAATTGTGGGTGTGGTGAGGGGTGTATTTATAGGCATTTTGAGGTTTGGGAAACTTTGCCCCTCCTGGTAGGAATGTATATCCCATACGTCACTAGCTCATGGACTCTTGCTAATTACATGAAAGAAAGACTCTTCTAAGGTGTCAAACCAGAAAGCCGCCACAGTGGTAACTGGTACAATGCAGGCTGTCGGTTGTTAAAGAAAACCCTGATGAATAAATAACATTTTTAGAAGACCCTCCAATTTCTTATCCATAGGGTCTTTGAAAGCACAACTGTCCTCAATAGGAATAGTTGTAAGCTTAGCCAGGGTAGATATAGATCCCTCCACCTAAGGGACTGTTTGCCAAGAGTCCCGAACAGTGTCAGATATGGATACATTTTCTTAAAATTAGGAGAAGGTGAGAACGGGATACCCGGTCTTTCACATTCCCGTGTAATAATTTCCGAGATTCTCTTAGGAACCGGAAAAACATCAGAGTAAGTAGGCACCTCTAAGTATTTGTCCATCTTTCACAATTTCTCTGGTGGTACCACAATAGAGTCAAAGTCATCCAGAGTCGCTAAAACCTCCCGAAGCAACAGGCGGAGGTGTTCAACCTTAAATCGAAAGGACATGACGTCTGTCTGAGGTAACACACTTCCTGAATCGGAAAGTTCCCCCTCAGACAGAAGTTCCCTGACCCCCAAATCAGATCCCTGTGAGGGTACATCAGTAATAGCCAACAAAGCATCAGAGGTCCCAGTATTCAATGTTTGCCATGTAACACTGGCCCTTTAGATAAAACCTCTGTAAGGGTAGATGACATAACTGCAGCCATATCCTGCAGAGTAAATGAAATAGACGCGGTTAAAGAACCCGGCGTCGCTTGGGTGGGCATTAAAGGTTGTGACGCTTGGGGAGAAAGTAGCAGCATACCCTGATTCTCATCAGACTGAGAATCATCCTTAGGCACACTTTCCTTAAAGAAAATCCGCTCTTTACATTATAAGGCCCTTTCAGTACATCAGGGACAAAAAGAAAGAGGGGGTTCCAAAATGGCATCTAAACACATAGAACAAGTAGTTTCCTCAAGTTCAGACATGTTAAACAGACTAGCAATAGCAATAAGTCATTCTTTACTTGAAATATTGAGCTCTGAAGTCAAATTACATAGATAAAAATTTAGGACTAAAAAGTGTACTGTGCCTTTAAATAATAAAAGCGCAACAATTTTTTTTTTATCTCCAAAATAACGTTTGCAGCACTACAAACTTTCCTAATGTGCCCAAAATAGCTTAATAATATTGCAGCACTTTGCTTTGATATGCTATATAGAAAATGATATCGACTTTAACAGATAAAATAACTTTTTAGTGATTCAGGCCCCTGCACCTCGCCACAGCTCTGCTGCGGCGCCTACCTGCCCCCTGAACACACTGTCTCTGATCGATCAGCTCCTAAGTCTCTAAGTTTGACAAATATAACTTAGGCCCCACCGGAGCCCAGGATCTTGCTGCCTATCTGATCCGGATAATACTGCGCGAAATTAGGTCCCACCCACCATGGGCGTAACTCTAGCCTGACTGAGACTCGCATGGGTAGCAAAGAAAAACAAACATGTTGATCCAAAAAAAATTAATAAGCCATGTGCCCCTTTTACATACACGGCAAATATCAAGTGTAACATCATAATTCAAACACTGCACTCCCTCAGGCCAGTGATAAAAAATGACAATGACAGTCCTTAAGCAAACCGCAGCTCCCAGCGTCTAGCCCACACTGAATATGCCTCAAAAATATATTATACATATTTAGTAATCAATATAAAGGGAATTCCAGGTACACCATTTCCTTACATATAGTTCATACTGATTACCCCTCCCCAGATAGGGAATAATGTCAGCTTGTTCTGATGCATCAAGTCTCCCCAGAAACAAAAGACTGAACATACCTCAATGCTGCTTGTAGCATGACACCGTTCTCCACACTGAAGATTTTTCTCTACACTACCTTCAGCTGCTCTGTGGGAACCAGCATGGATCTTAGATAACGTTTGCTAAGATCATCAACATCAGGGCAGAAAAATACAATGTCTCCAACCCTCTTGAAAAGTTCTAGACTGACGATTTCTCCCTGAGAAAAATAGTACTCACTGGCACCATTTAAAAATAAAAAAACTTCTTGATAGAAGAATCTAAACTAACACCTCACTTTAACTCTTCCTATCACTAACACAGGCAAAGAGAATGATTGGGGGGGAGGGAAGGGAGGAGCTATATATATACAGCTCTGCTGTGGTGCTCTTTGCCACTTCCTGCTAAACAGGAGGCGTAATCCCATAAGTAAGGATGAAATCCGTGGACTCGTCAGATCTTGTAAAAGAAAAGTGGTTCAGTTTGAAATACCGCAATAGAACTATAAAAGGGAACAATATATAGATTCAATGAGAGACTTTTAATATAGTGTGATTGTGTACAGAGTGCGCACTCTTACTTATTTTATATTGTCTTGTGTGGTTTAATAAAAACTATTTGTCTTTAGCCATTTGAGCGCTCCTCAAAATCTTTTTATTCTCAGTTTGTACTATTAGAACTGTCATACATGTGCAGTTTTTTTTAGAGGAGTTTGACAAATAATTACATTTTTCCTGTAAATGAACGAATAATAGGTAATTTCTTAAGTAGTTTTTAAAGATTTTTTATTGAAAAAATTGATCTATTTTCATTGAGGGAAGAAATACTTGGAAATTTTGAAAATGATCAAATTGATGGTGAAGATATATCACAGAATAAAAGTATAAATATAGAACATACTTTTAACAATTTTAAAAAAAAAAGATAATGGTTAAGGAATTAAAACAAAAAATAAAAGTAGCCTTCATGAGAAAATATTTAGAGACAGAAATGGTCCCAAGAGGTTTAAGGGTAAAAAAAAAAAAGATTGTACCTTTGATCTTAATAAGAAATGGTCTACAATATGGTACAATGTCCTTAAAAAAGCTTCCCTAGACCTAATAGAAGTAGGGATAAAAGCAAGAGTGGAATCTTTAGACCATTTAGCCATAGAAATTGAAACATATAAAGAAATTTTAGAAAATTTTAAAAATCATAATAAATATAAAGAGAAAGAAGAGAATTTAAAAACAATTCTGAAAGAAGTTAAAGAACAATTATTAAATAGAAAAAGAACAAAATTTGATCGAGATGAGAAGGATTATAATATGGATTCTAAAAAAAGATATAAATTTGGAATAAGTAACAGAAGACAATATAATAGAAAGATGATTCACATATTTTTAGAAATAAAAAAGATGTGAATAAAGAGAGAGATATAAATACAAAAAAAGATGTAAATAGGCAAGCAAAAAACACTATTGAAAATAATGGAGAGATGGAAAAAGGTACATTATAGCAAAGGAAGAAGAATGGAGAGAGAAGACTTAGAGACCTATTCAATGAGAGACAGCTATAAAGATTATAATAGAAATGAAACATATAGAAATTATGGAAAAAATTATAATGATAGGAGGGATTATAGAAATTATGAAACAAACTATAATCATAACAGAAACTATGGAAATAAGAATTATGGATATAATAGAAATTATAACAATTACAATAAATATGAGGCAAATAGATGGGGAAATTGGAGAAGCAAGGAAAGAGATGAGAATAGCAGAGAAAATTATCAAACCAGATATAATAACAAAAAGGAAGATTTGATAAGGTAAATTATAAAATATCAGATTCCGTAGGTCAAAATATAGAGAAATATGAAAACGAGAAAGAAAAACAGAAGAAAAAAAAGTTTCAGACTCAGAGAATAGATTTAAAGTACTTGAAGAAAAACAAAACCCTAAAAAAAAATTGCAGGTTATTTTAGAGGATCCCATAATCACAGTAAAAGAAGGGATACAAACAAGGAACAAAAAGAGAAATTTAGAGGAAGCTGAGGAAAACAAAAATCACACAGAAAATAATAAAAAAATACAGGGGTATTTAATTGAAGTGACATCAAATTAAGTGAAAAACAAAAAGAGGTATTAAATAAAGGATTAAGTTATGCTCCCACAAACCATATGAATAAATTCGAAACTTTGGTAAATTTAAATCAATTTATAAGAAAAACGACTTTGAAAATATATTTCATTAAAAATAAATCCAATACAGGAGAAAAAAAGTAAAACCTCTATAAGAAATAATTTTGAAATATATCAATATAGTAATTTAAAGCCCAAATCCAATTTTTTCCCATTGCAGGAAAAAGGAGCACACCTGGAACTCTTTGAACATTTAGTAAAGAAAGATTTAGAAAAAGTAAATTCTCGTTTTAGAAATATGAAACAAAATCTAACTAGACAAGAGAGTAAAATTCTGAAAAATCTTAATAAAAATCTGACCATTAAATCGGCTGACAAGGAAGGGGGAATAGTAGTTTTAAATACCAAAGATTATATTAAAGAAGCAGAAAGAATTCTAGGGGATACAGAAACATATAACATTTTGAGAAGTAACCCAAAAGAAAAACAAAAAGAAAAAATAGTAGAAATGCTAAGGGATGCAAGAAAAATTAATTTAATCACACAAAACGAATATCAATTTCTTATAATAGAACACCCAAAAACGCCACTTTTCTACTATTTACCAAAACTGCACAAAAACTATGAAAATCCTCCAGGTCGCCCAATAATATCTGGGATAGACTCTGTAACGTCAAATCTATCACACTATATAGATTCATTTCTTCAGGATTACATAAAATATTTACCGGCATATCTAAATGATTCTACTGAACTTTTGAAATTATTAAAGGAAATAAAATGGGAGGACAATTATATATTAGTAAGCTGCGATGTTTCCTCTCTATATACGGTCATAGACCATGGATTTGGGCCTTGCAGCCATCAAACATTATTTAAATAAAGATAAAAATGTCTTATACACAAGCTAGTTTTTTACTTAATTGTATAGAATTCATTTTAAAGAATAATTATTTTTCATTTAATGGGAAAATATACCTGCAACAAAAAGGTACAGCAATGAGCACAAGGTTTGCCCCCAGTTATGCGAATTTATATATGGGACTATTGGAAGAGAAATTTATCTTAACACATAACTGGGAGGCAAACCTTGTGCTATATAGGAGATATATAGATGATATGATATTTATATGGAAAGGGGAGGTGGAACTTTTATATCTTTTTATAGAGGATCTACAGGGAGTGCAGAATTATTAGGCAAATGAGTATTTTGACCACATCATCCTTTTTATGCATGTTGTCTTACTCCAAGCTGTATAGGCTCGAAAGCCCACTACCAATTAAGCATATTAGGTGATGTGCATCTCTGTAATGAGAAGGGGTGTGGTCTAATGACATCAACACCCTAAATCAGGTGTGCATAATTATTAGGCAACTTCCTTTCCTTTGGCAAAATGGGTCAAAAGAAGGACTTGACAGGCACAGAAAAGTAAAAAATAGTGAGATATCTTGCAGAGGGATGCAGCACTCTTAAAATTGCAAAGCTTCTGAAGCGTGATCATCGAACAATCAAGCGTTTCATTCAAAATAGTCAACAGGGTCGCAAGAAGCGTGTGGAAAAACCAAGGCGCAAAATAACTGCCCATGAACTGAGAAAAGTCAAGCGTGCAGCTGCCAAGATGCCACTTGCCACCAGTTTGGCCATATTTCAGAGCTGCAACATCACTGGAGTGCCCAAAAGCACAAGGTGTGCAATACTCAGAGACATGGCCAAGGTAAGAAAGGCTGAAAGACGACCACCACTGAACAAGACACACAAGCTGAAATGTCAAGACTGGGCCAAGAAATATCTCAAGACTGATTTTTCTAAGGTTTTATGGACTGATGAAATGAGAGTGAGTCTTGATGGGCCAGATGGATGGGCCCGTGGCTGGATTGGTAAAGGGCAGAGAGCTCCAGTCCGACTCAGACGCCAGCAAGGTGGAGGTGGAGTACTGGTTTGGGCTGGTATCATCAAAGATGAGCTTGTGGGGCCTTTTCGGGTTGAGGATGGAGTCAAGCTCAACTCCCAGTCCTACTGCCAGTTTCTGGAAGACACCTTCTTCAAGCAGTGGTACAGGAAGAAGTCTGCATCCTTCAAGAAAAACATGATTTTCATGCAGGACAATGCTCCATCACACGCGTCCAAGTATTCCACAGCGTGGCTGGCAAGAAAGGGTATAAAAGAAGAAAATCTAATGACATGGCCTCCTTGTTCACCTGATCTGAACCCCATTGAGAACCTGTGGTCCATCATCAAATGTGAGATTTACAAGGAGGGAAAACAGTACACCTCTCTGAACAGTGTCTGGGAGCCTGTGGTTGCTGCCGCACGCAATGTTGATGGTGAACAGATCAAAACACTGACAGAATCCATGGATGGCAGGCTTTTGAGTGTCCTTGCAAAGAAAGGTGGCTATATTGGTCACTGATTTGTTTTTGTTTTGTTTTTGAATGTCAGAAATGTATATTTGTGAATGTTGAGATGTTATATTGGTTTCACTGGTAAAAATAAATAATTGAAATGGGTATATATTTGTTTTTTGTTAAGCTGCCTAATAATTATGCACAGTAATAGTCACCTGCACACACAGATATCCCCCTAAAATAGCTATAACTAAAAACAAACTAAAAACTACTTCCAAAACTATTCAGCTTTGATATTAATTCGTTTTTTGGGTTCATTGAGAACATGGTTGTTGTTCAATAATAAAATTAATCCTCAAAAATAAAACTCGCCTAATAATTCTGCACTCCCTGTAAATATTAATAATTATGCTTTAAAATTCACTCATGAAATAAGTAGTACACCATTGCCATTTTTAGATATTTTAATAGAAATTAGAGGAAAACAAATTAATACTAAGAACTATTTTTAAAAAGTTAATACAAATAATTACATACATGCTGACAGCTGTCATCACACTAAATGGAAGAAAAATATCCCTAAAGGGCAGTTTTTAAGAATAAAGAAAAATTGTACTAACCAGGAAGATTATGAGGAACAGGCAAATATATTAGAAAAAAGGTTTTTGGAGAGAAGATATAATAGTGAGGAAATTAAAAAAGTAAGATCTGATATAGGAACACTTAAACAAATAGAAATTCTAACAAAGAAAAATGAAAAACAGAATAAAGAAGAAACAAAAATATCTGTACCATTTATAACCACATATAACAATCAACATAATACAATTAATAATATTTTAAATAAACATTGGAATATTTTAAAAATGGACCCAATTATTGGGAAAGAATTAAATGATAGACCCCAAATAATTTTTAGAAAAGCTATGAATTTTAAAAATATACTATGTCCAAGCGAGTTTAAACAAAGATATCACAAAGCAAGTAGATCTATATAAAAAAAATCTGTCAGGCACGATTACTTCAGGTCTGAAACACACTTCAGGAAAGCCTGTGCTTTCTCTGGGTTCACTGGAATGCATGAGAGAAAGAAACTTCTCACAGGCGGTCTTACTCTGAAACCTATTCTGTACCCCTGAGAGACAATGTTCTGAATCCAATGATTTTGGACTGAATTTATCCAAACATCCTTGAAACATTTTAATCCGTCCCCTACCAGCTGAGCTGGAATGAGGGCCGCACCTTCATGCGGACTTGGGGGCTGGTTAAGATCTCTTAAATGGCTTGGATTTATTCCAGATTGAGGAAGGCTTCCAATTGGAGACAGATTCCTTAGGGGAAGGATTAGGTTTCTGTTCCTTAATTTGTTGAAAGGAACGAAAACGGTTAGAAGCTTTAAATTTACCCTTAGATTTTTTATCCTGAGGCAAAAAAGCTCCCCCCCCCCCAGTGACAGTTGAAATTATAGAATCCAACTGAGAACCAAATAATGTATTACCTTGGAAAGAAAGAGATAGCAATGTTGATTTAGAAGTCATATCAGCATTCCAAGATTTAAGCCATAAAGCTCTTCTAGCTAAAATAGCGAAAGACATATATCTAACATCAAATCTGATGATATGAAAAATGGCATCACAAATGAAATTATTAGCATGTTGAATTAATTTAACAATGCTATACACATTATGATCTGATACTTGTTGCGCTAAAGTTTCCAACCAAAAAGTTGAGGCAGCTGCAACATCAGCCAAAGAAATAGCAGGCCTAAGAAGATGGCCTGAACATAAATAAGCTTTCCTTAGATAAGATTCAAGCTTCCTATCTAAAGGATCTTTAAAAGAAGTACTATCTTCCGTAGGAATAGTAGTACGTTTAGCAAGAGTAGAGATGGCCCAATCAACTTTGGGGATCTTTTCCCAAAACTCCAATCTATCAGTAGGCAAAGGATACATTTTTTTTAAACCTTGAAGGAGTAAAAGAAGTACCCAGTCTATTCCATTCCTTTGAAATCATATCTGAAATAGCATCAGGAACTGGAAAAACCTCTGGAATAACTACATGAGGTTTATAAACCGAATATAAATGTTTACTAGTTTTAGTATCAAGAAGACTAGTCTCCTCCATATCTAATGTAATCAACACTTATTTTAATAAAGAATGAATATACTCCATTTTAAATAAATAAGAGGATTTGTCAGTGTCAATATCTGAGGCAAAGAAGGCGGAATGGCAGACAAAGCCTTCTGAATGGAATCAGAAATAAATTCTCTTAAATTTACAGGAATATCCTGAGTATTAGATGTTGATGGACCAGCAACAGGTAATGAACTACTACTGATGGAAACATTCTCTGCATGTAAAAGTTTATCATGACAACTATTACAAACCACAGCTGGAGGAACAGTTACCACAAGTTTACAACAAATGAACTTAGCTTTGGTTGAACCGATATCAGGCAGCAGGATTCCAGTAGTAGATTCTGAGACAGGATCAGATTGAGACACCTTGCAGTATGTAAAAGAAAAAACAACATATAAAGCAAAATTATCAATTTCCTTATATGACAGTTTCAGGAATGGGAAAAAATGCCTAGGCCTCTGACATAAAAAGACCACAGGCAAAAGGAATGAGGTCTTAAATAATGAAAAAATGTTTGGAACGAAACTCGAGCGTCATAGATGACGCAACCTCGTGAAAGACTCGGCGCCAACTAAGACGCTGGAAATGACGAATTTGCGTCAACAATCTTAATTTTTGCGCCAAGAATGACGCAATAAATTATAGCATTGTGCGCTCTTGCGAGCCTAATACAGCCCGCTATTTAGAAAGAGTCAATTTGAAAACCTCAGGTAAGAATTTTTTTTTTTTTAAAAAAGAGCATTTCCCAGATATGAAAGATCTGCAAAAAGGAAATATACTGAACCTGAATCATGGCAAA